>NC_061116.1:52039738-52367112 GCF_002878395.1 Capsicum annuum | reverse complement strand
TAATAACTATTGAGATTAAACAAGTGAGAGTTATGATAGATGGCAATTGATGTGAAGAGTGATGTATAATTAGTGAGATTAAGTGTGAATGGTACAAGGGGACTATTGGTGGTATAGCTTATCTCTAATAGTAAATTTAATACACCTAAGTGAAAGAGAACAAGGATGAAAATATACGAGGTGTAAAGATAGCATAAGTGGAGTGAAATAAATTGTTATATAAGTTGTCGTACTTTCTTTTTGTGATTTCTATATGATGTTTACGTGATTGCATCTAATCTTGGTCAACCGATGATACCTGCCAGTACGTGTGGTTGTACTGATACTACTCTTGCTATACTCTTTTTGGATTATAGTCTAGTTGGAGGATCAAATGATGTTTCTCCGGTGATGTGAATATTGATCTCCAACAGCTTCTACTATTTCATTCTTACGGTAGGAGCTATGCCTTTTGATTTGTCTTTTCCTATATTAAAAGTTCTTATACATTGTCTAGACTAGGTCCATGAGGAAGAATGTTTTCCTTTATGTATTTAAAAAGGAGTTGTAATATGTTTTTATTTGTTAAGAGTTTTATGATACTTCATTATGACTTCTGCATTTTTTAATTGGGTGATAATAGTTCTCCTATCTAGGTGGATTAGAGTATGTGTCCTTATGATCCAACTAGGTGGGTCACGACGCATCTAATTAGTGAATGATAATCTTTGATAAATTCAATGAAATTAGTGTTTTAATTTACTACTCAAATTGATAAATCAACATTTAATTTTATTTTCCTCTTTAACAACTAATAAAACGTTAATAATCTATGATTTTGCCGTTTGTCCTAAGACTCTCTCTCTAGTAATTACTAAGTGTCATAAAATAGGATAATGACACATTTTAGTCTATTTCTTGGAGTAAATTATGTGTTCCTAGAAATTGCAAGATTATGATAGTCTACAATAACAACAACAACATACCCAGTGTATTTCCATAAAATGGGGTCTGGGAAGAGTAAAGTGTATGCAGTCCATACCACTACCTCCGATGAAGTAGATAAACTATTTTCAATAGATCCCCGACTCAGGAAAAATAATAGTATAACCAACAAACAAATAGAAAACATAAAAACAAACAACAAAAATAAAATAACACATCGCTAGACAATAATGAAAATAAGACAACCATAAGGTAATACTATAAACTCTCTATTCAAAATTGAAGACAACACCGAAACACGATGAACAAAAAATTATAAGCATAGATACAAACAAAAGCACTCTTACCTACTATTATAGATGAACTCCCACCCACTAACCCACTACCCTAATCAATATCCTCCATACCTTCCTATCAAGGGTCATGTCCTCCGTAAGCGGTAACTGCTCCATTTTATGTCTAATAATCTTTCTCTAATATTTTTTTTGTCTGCCTCTACCCCACTTAAAATCATCCATATCTAGCCTATCACACCTCTGAACTAGAGCATCTGTGCCCCTCCTCATCGTAACCTTATTTGTCGCATCTTGTCCTCTACTGAAGCCACTCCTACCTTTTCTCGAATAATATTATTTCTAACCCTATCACTCCAGATAAGTCCACACATTCATCGCAACATCCTCCTCTTCACCACCTTTAACTTTTAGTTGTGGGCATTCTTAACTGGCCAATACTCTGCCGCATACAACATAGCCAGTCGGACTGCTACTTTGTCGAACTTATCTTAAAGCTTAAGAGACACCTTCTTATCACACTAGAATCTCAAAGAGAGACTCCATTTCAACCACCCTACACTAATATGGTGTGTGACATCCTCATCAATCTTGCTATTTACTTAAATGGCTTGAGAATCTAATTTCACCACCACGTCATCCTCATGCGATAGATCATTAAACTTATATTCCAAGTACTCCATCTTGGTCCTGCTCAACCTAAATCCTTTGAACTCAAGGGTCTGTCTCCAAACCTTCAACTTATCATTAACACCTCCCTGCGTCTCATCAATTAATATAACATCATCAACAAATAACTTACACCAAGGCACCTCTCCTTGAATATGCCGCATAAAACATCCATTACCAAGGCAAATATAAATGGGCTCAGAGTCGATACTTGATGTAACCCTGTCAAAATAGGATAATATTAGCCTTTTATATTTATTTTTTATGTTGTAATAATGACAAACTAATAAGTAAACTTTGTAGGATATTGAAAATCCTTAATAATGGAAGGGGATCTCACACAAAGGACATTGAAGATCTCAAATCATGGAGGATATCTCGCACAAGGAAGGGATCAATCTCTCAAAGAATATCATGCTAAATATGAAGCCACATCAATATTAAAGATTCCTAATGATGGAAAGAGATCTCCCGTAAAGGATATTAAAGACCTCAAATCATGGGAGGATATCTCACACAAGTCAAGGAATATTCTCTCAAATATCGTGCTAAATATAGGGCCACATTAAAAGTAGAATATCGCTTGACAAGGCAACAAAATATATCAACTTAAAATTATAATAGACAAGGCAATTGGATGCATCTCACGGCAAGATCAAAGGAGAAGGAAGATCTTACTTCTTTCACAGACATATCTGATATGGGCATGTATAGATGTGAGAAAGGAAAATCACACCAAGTATCGACATATCTGATATGGATTCCTTATGAAGAACAATAGCCAAAAACTATAAAAGAAGATGACTGAAGACAGACACGGGTTACACAACTTCAAAGGAAAAATTAAAAGTGTCTCATTCGTAGTCTTACAAAGTTCTGTAACTTCAGTTTACAGTTGTAAAATAAAGAGTAGGATCAAGTCAACTTTGTAGCATCAACTAAAGCTGTGTCACAAGATTTGAAGTGCAAAATAAGTCTTCAAAACTTGTTTCCTATCATTTTACTTGAGCCAAACTTTCAATGATCTAAGAAAACTTCGAAACCCAAGGGGACTGGACGTAGGCACTACCTTGGTGTGCCGAACCAAGATAAATCTTTGTGTTGTTACTTTACTTCTTGTTACTTTCTTGCTTAATTGTTTTGAATTTAATCTGTATGTGAAGTGTTCTGATCTGCAGGCGAGTTGACTGTGTAGGGTTAGTAGTTGACTCATAGAAGAAAAAATTCAATTCACCCCCTCTTAAATTTCAATTAGTATCATAGTAGGTCTCACAGATAGCATTGCTTAATCGCAAGTGAGCAAAGATCAAATGCCCAATTATCAAATTTCTGGGGCTCTCCTTCAGGATGGTCACTTCTCCATAAGACCACCGTACTTTAATGGATAATATTACTCTTACTAAAAGAATAGGTTCAGGATATTTGTCTAATCAAATGACTTCTAAGCTGAGTTGTTATCAAGAAAGGCCCAAAGCCGATTCCAGGACTCTAGGAAAAGTCAAAGGATAAAGATAAAGAATCTAGAAGTTCTGATATTGAAGATCTTAAAAGATTTGAGGTCACCGGAGAACATCAAGTGGTAATTCAAACTAACACACGTGCTATAAGTTTGCTTTTGTGTACAGTTAGCGGAGAAGAATACGATAAGATTTCAACATGTGAATGTAATACCCCGAGTCAGTACCCCGAATGCTACACGGTGCTCATAATACTGAAGGACCACAAGCTAACCCATGACTGGTACCTGCTGCAATAACTGAATAATAATATGGTAAATATGCTGAAAATAAACAAAAAACTATCCATAAGGTTCAATACTATAAATAATACTGAATATGGTATCACAATACCAAAACTGAACATCAATATTGAAAACTAAAAAATTGTCTGAAAATACTCTAGTCTGAAAAGCCTCTAAACCGTCTGAACTGTGGAGTTAATGGGACAAGTCCCCAACTAACTCTGACTACTGAAAATAAACTAAAATGTTGAAATAAGTAATCACATCCTCGAACTATAAGGACTCACCACTAACTCTGTATGTTGAGAGTCTAAACTGCTAAGGGTGCTCGGGAGACCATGCATCGGAACCTATGATATAAGACATCATAGTGCAAAAGAAAAATATGCGTCAGTACTTTGAATGTACTGGTATGCTCAATGAGGTAGGCTAAAATGCATGGGTTCATATGCATGAACAATACTAACTAAATATCATAAGTATGAGTGAATGAGAGTACATGCATAAATATATAAACTATACTGAGATCATAATAACATTGAATACTAGATTACTGGTAACTGAATGACTGTATCTGATAGTCTTGATTTTGTGGAACTATACTGAGTCCCGTACTGAGCTGAGTGACTGTGTCTGGCAGTTCTGAATCTGTAGAACTGAACTGAGTTCCATACTGAGACTGAATCTGAAACTGAAATAGTGGGAAGCAATCATCTAACGACATACCCCTTCTCTAATTGATTTGGGGTCCAACTTATAACCCCAATTGTAAGGGTGTTAATACCGTGCCATGGGTAAGGATAAGTGCTGAGTCACCCTCATCTGGCAAGTGCTCTGAACGAGAACGGTGGTACCCTCACCTGTCAGGTAGATCACCTCATCAACCCTCAACTGGCAGGTTGATGTCTCAACCTACGCTGGCTACATATTTCTGGAATACAAGGACTGCTTCTAAGGATTACACCCTCTATTGGCAGGTGAGTTCCCATCCTTGGGTTCACTCAGTGTTGAATCCTACTCCCAACTTAATAGACACTAGACTGAATTCTAAACTGTACTAGGCTGGACTAAACTGTTACTAATCGCACTGTATAACTGAACTGATCTGATTTTACTAAACTGAACTGAACTAGGCCGATTCTGAGTTTACTGAGTTTTTCTAAGTTCTGTAACTAACTAAATTCTACTGATCGAGACATGACTGATTCTACTCTATGACTGACCATGGCTCTAGACAAGCAACTAAATTATCGGGTATTAAATACCCCCAGGACTCGATAGCATAAACTTAAAAACATGGCATAATCTTAAGACATGGTGATTAACTACTTAATCATCATTCATTCATTTGGGCATTCAAGCAAACACTTGCATGAAATGAACTTGCATACATGCTAACATGATATAATTTTACTTTTTCACTCACATGGACAATTCATCAAACACTTGTGGGGCATACTATATGCACATAATACTAAAATAACTTGTAGTCATCATGATTCAATTCCAATTACATAATTCCAAGAGTTTCAAAATGAGTTCATATAAAGCACACATATCAATTAACTCTACATGAATCTTGTAGTAAATCACGAAATAGAAACCCAATTAAGTAATAATTATGAATACACTTTGATTTAAATCATCAAAATCATTAAACCACTCTACATGAGCTTTAAAAGAGTTTCTTGGATTCCAAGGGAGGAAGGAACCCTTGGATGAACACTTCACATACCTTAGTTGGTGAATTATGGAAAATTAACAGTGGAATCTTGAGCCTTGAATTGAATTTAATTCACCTAGGGTTTTAATTCTTGAGCAATTTGTGAAAGAGTGATTATATTTTGCTAAAAGAGGGCTAAATTTTGTGTTATGGGGGATGAAGGGTGTGGAAAAAAGACTTAATTAACCCTGAGGATGCGACCTTTTAATTACTAAAAAATTAAATCATTGACGCGTAGGCCGACGTACCGCGTCGTCGGCATCGACGCGATATCTAAATCGCCGCATCGAGTCCATGTCAATTCACTGGAAATTGTACTAACATGAGGGAAAAATTATCTATCGACGCGATGGATGATGCGATGCATCGAAATTGCGTCAACTCACTATTTTGGTCATTCAAAAATGGTCTAAACGAGGTCCAAAAAATCCAAAACTTGTTCGAAAACACCTATTGACATTCCAGATCATAAATTAACTCAAATATCAATATTTAATGGACGTAAAGGTTGCGAAATAAGATTACCAATTTTTGAAGGATAAAATAACACTAAGTCTGAATACTTAGCTAGAATTTTCTAAGTCTGGGACCCCTTAACAAGCTTAAAGAACTGAATTAAGCTAAGAATTTTCCTGGGGTCTTACATTATCTCCCCCTTGGGAACATTCATCCTCGAATGAGACTGGTGAAGCGTAGAATACTGGTAGACTGAACTTACTTCCTGAACATGAACATCTGAAACATGATTATCTAATTTTCATTACTAACATACTGAATTTCATACTGAACATCCATATCTGATGCATGAGTACATGACTGAACTGACTCCTAAACATATGACTGAATATGCAATGATAACTGATACCAAGTTTATAATAGAAAATCTGAACATGAAACTGAATAAGATTAAGGAAGACTATTACCTTGAGCTGAATCTGAGTTTACAGAGAAGAGGTGAGGATACTTAGTTTGCATATCTGCTTCTGCTTCCCAAGTAGCTCCCTCAATGGACTGATTCTACCAAAGAACTTTAACTAGAGGGACTTCTTTGTTCTTCATTCTGCAAATCTGATAATCAAGGATTTTGACTGGAATCTCTTCGTAAGAGAGGCTATTCTATGCCCTCTATGGGGAATACAGCTAATGGGTCACCTATGCATTTTCTTAACAAGGAGACATGAAACACTGGATGGACTGAAGATAGATCTGAAGGCAACTCAAGCTCGTAAGCTACCTTTCTAAAATGCTTGATAATTTTGTAAGGACCGACATATCAGGGACTGACCTTCCCCTTTTTGCTAAAATGCTTCACTCCTTTTATAGAAGAGATTTTCAAGTACACATAGTCACCAATATCGAACTCGAGATCCTTTCTGCGCACATCTGCGTATGATTTCTGTAGGCTCTGAGCTGTCTTAAGCCTTTTTCTGATCAGCTGAACTTTCTCTAAGTTATCAAATACCAAGTCAGGCCCTACCACTGCGGCCTCACCCACTTCAAACCAACCAATGGGAGACTGAATTGGAATTTATTCTGAGTTCACTGAGTTTTCTTAAGTTTTGTAACTGACTGAATTATACTGATTGAGACATGACTAATTCTACTCTATGACTAACCATGGCTCTAGACAAGCAGCTGAATTATTGGGTATTAAATACCCTCAGGACTCGATAGCATAAAGTTTAAAGAAATGGCATAATCTTGAGACATGGTAATTAACTACTTAGTCATCATTTATTCATTTGGGCATTCATGCAAACACTTGCATGACATGAACTTGCATACATGATATAGTTTCACTATTACATTCACATGGGCAATTCATCAAACACTTGTGGGGCATAATATATGCACATAATATTAAAACAACTTGTAGGCATCGTGATTCAATTCCAATTACATAATTCCAAGAGTTTCAATATGAGTTCACATAAAGCACACATATCAATTAACTCTTTATGAATCTTATAGTAAATTATGAAATAGAAACCCAATTAAGTAATAATCATGAATACACTTTAATTTAAATCATGGAAATCATGAAATCACTCTACATGAGCTTTAAAAGAGTTTGTTGGACTCCAAGGGTGGAAGGAACCCTTGGATGAACACTTCACATACCTTAGTTGGTGAATTCTGGAAAATTTACGGTGTAATGTTGATCCTTGAATTGAATTTAATTTACCTAGGGTTTTTGTTCTTGACCAATTTGTGAAAGAATGATTATATTTTTCTAAAAAGGGCAAAATTTCGTGTTATGGTGACTGAAGGGTGTGGGAAAAAGACTTAATTAATCCTGAGGACATGGCCTTTTAATTACTGAAAAATTGAATCATCGACGCGCAGGCTGACGCACCGCGTTGTTGGCATCAATGCTATATCCAACATGCCGCATTGAGTCCGCATTAATTCATTGAAAATTGCACTGAGCAGAGGGAAAAATTATCTGTCGATGCGATGGACGACGCGGCGCGTTAAGATCGCATCAACTCACTGTTTTGGTCATTTGAACATAGTCAAAATGAGGTTTGAAAAATTCAAAACTTGTTTGGAAACACCTATTGACATTCCTTATCATGAATTAACCTAAATATCAACATTTAATGGATGTAAAGATCACGAAATAAGATTGCCAACTTTTGAAGGATTAAATAACACTAAGTCTAAATACTTAGCTAAAATTTTCTAAGTCTAGGACCCCTTAACAAGTTTAAAGGACTGAATTAAGTTAAGAATTTTTGTGGGGTCTTACAGTGAAACATCAAAAGAAATGTGGGACAAACTAGAAGTAACCTATAAATGAACCACCAAAGTCAAGAAGTCAAAAATTGCTGCTCTTGTCAATGAATACCAGTTATTCAAAATGGAGAAAAACAAGGGTATTGTAATAATGTCCGCCAGATTCAATAAAATCAAGTGCAAACTAAAATCACTGGGGATGATTTATCCTCACAGCCTGCAAGTCCAAAAGCTGGTCCAAAGTCTCCCAAAAACTTGGGAAACCAAGGCTACCATTCTGGAAGACACAGACCTTCATAACATGACATATGACAAACTATGAGGTAACCTTATCACATATGAGAAAAATTGTATCAACAGGTTTCACAAAGATAAAAAGAGAAAACTAGTAGCCTTCAACGCTGCTCCAATCAGAGAGGAGGATATTTTAGAAGATGCTAATGGCTATAGAATGACACTCATTAATCGTGGAGTAAGGCAGATCATAAGACAAATACAACAAAGATCCTAAGGAGCTAAAAATAATGACTTCACTAGAAATGATGATCGTTGTCACTACTGTGGAAGGCCTGGCCACTTCAAACAAAACTGCCCTAAATTAAAAAGAAGAACATCCAAGAAGAATCAAAATTTTGGAAACTGGAGTGATAAAGATAAAACCGAAGAAGAAATAGAAGTCGTCAATATATGCTTCATGGCAACGGGTGAATCCAATGAGGTAAGACTACACAATTATCATAATTATAATACTCTTGAATCTAATTTTGATATGTTAACTGACGAGCTTCAAAAAGTTATAGATAAATATAATAAACTTTCTCAAGATAAGAAAAATTATGAAGCTCAATTTAAATGAAAGCTCAAAGAGGAACAAAGAAGGTATCAAATAGAAATTGAGGCATGTCAAATCAAAGTTGACTTATTTTATGAAGAGCTTAATGAGGTAAAATAAAATTAAACAGTATTAAGAGATCACCAAGTCACAGTTTTGTGAGATCAAACTCTTTTAAAAACAATCCAAGTTCTTTATCAGAATAATTTAAATCAGCAAAGACCTCTTTCTCCTCTCGAGGACCTATTTGTTTTATCTATAGATAAAAAGGGCACAAATCCCATAGTTACAGGCATATGCCTAAAAGTATATGGGTTTTTAATCCTAAATAAAGCACATCTAACCCGCAAGGACCCAAGACCACTTGGGTACCTAAATAAAATATATCTTATTTTGCAGGAACATATCCGCAAGAGCTATAAGAAGGGAATGTTGGGTCATTGTTAGTGGATATTCTAGACACATGACTGGAAAGAAAAGAAATTTATTTGCTCTAAAGAAAATAGATAGAGGATCAGTCAGATTTAGTGATAAAAAATTCTCTGCTCTAAAGAAAATAGATAGAGAATCAGTCAGATTCAGTGACAATGCTAGAGGCAATGTCATCGGAGTTAAATCAGTAAAGCTCAGCTCCTTATGTGAAGTTACTGAAGTGTATCTAGTAGACGACCTCAAACATAACCTACTTAGCATCAGTCAGTTGTGTTATGTTGGATTTGGAGTCTCCTTCAAAGTCGAAAGTTGCTCAATCAAACAAGACAAAAAAGACATCTCTTTCATCGATGAACTTGTCGATAATATTTATGTTTTAAACATTCTTGATTTTTCTACTTTAACTTGTCTCTCTGTGAAAACTAATGATATTTAGTTGTGGCACAGAAATCTTAGGCATGTGGGTATGGATATTGTATTTGATGAATCTAATCACCCTCCTATGAGTTAGAGTATTGATAAAGAACAGGTAAGTGATCTATAATCTGAAGCCAATACTAGTACAACCTCTGAGCCATCACAGGATGAGTTGACTATACCTCCTCAAGAGTCGGCTTCCACAACAAAATTAGTCAAATCAATTGTTCCAAGAGAGTGGAAACACGATGTTAGCTACCAAATGAATTTATCATCGAAAACTCAGATGATTGGATGCAAATAAGAGCATCATTGATAAAGCAAGCGTCTGTTGCCCTTGTATCTCAAATTAAACTAAAAAATTAATATAGACCCCAAAGATGAATCATGGGTCAAAGCAATGAAGGAAGAATTGGACCAGTTGAAATCAAGTTTGGGCTCTAGTTGGAAGACCTAAGAACTGCTCAGTAATTGAAACTAGATGGGTCTACAGAAACAAATTGAATGAAGAAGGTAAGGTTATCAGAAACAAATCAAGACTTGTAGCTCAAGGCTACTCCCAACTTAAAGGTATTATTTATCATGAAACCTTTGCTCATGTGGGAAGGTTAGAATCAATTCAAATTTTATTAGCTTTTGTTGCTTTCAAATGTTTTAAGTTATATCAAATATACGTCAAAAATGCCTTCTTAAATTGTTTCATTCATGAGGAAGTATTTGTAAAACAACCTCCTGAGTTTGAAAATCCATTTTATCTAAATCATGTTTTCAAATTCTCAAAAGCACTCTACAGTCTCAAACAAGCTTTAAAGGCTTGGTATGAGAGATTGAGTACTTTCTTACTAAATTATAATTTTCAAAGATATAAAATTGATACAACTCTATTTATACAGAAGCTTGATTGAAATCTTCTTATTGTGCAAATTTATGTTGATATTATTATTTTTGGTAGTCCTAACATCTCTCTGCGTAAGAATTTTTCTAATCTGATGAAAGGAGAATCTAAAATGAGTTTTATCGGATAGATAACATTCTTCCTGGGATTACAAATCAAACAAACTCTCAAAGATACCTTAATTAGTCAAGCTAAGTACACAAAGAAACTCATTAAAATTTGGTATGGAAAAATGAAAGGCATATGAAACTCCGATGAGTCCGTCCATAAGTATTAATTCAGACTTCTATAGAAAGGATGTTGATGAAAAGATATACAAGGGGATGATTGTATCACTACTCCATTTGACCACCAGTCGACCAGACATCATGTTCAGTGTATGTAAGTGTGCCAGGTTCTAGTTGAATTCCAAAGAGTCTTACATGGCTGTCATCAAAAGGATCATTCGATACTTCATAAGAACTCAAGACATTGGGCTATGGTACCCTTGTTCTTCTTATTTTTATTTAATTGGATATTCAAGCACTGACTCTGTAGGTGATAAAAATGATGGAAAAAAACTAGTGGAACGTGTCAAATTCTTGGCGATGCCCTAATCTAATGGCACAACAAGAAGCAAACTTCAGTTGCTCTTTCAACAACAGAAGCCGAATACATAACCGTTGGAAGTTGTGGTACTCAAATTTTATGGATTATGCACCAACTATTTGATTTTAATTTGTCCTTTGAATCTGTTCCCATATTCGTTGACAATACCAATGCTATTAGCTTATCTAAATATACTGTGCATCATTCTAGGGCCAAACGCATTGATTTTAAGCATTATTTTTTGAGATTATTTAGAAAATGGTGATTTTTTGTTAACATTTGTTGAATCCAAAAATTTGCTGATAGATATTTTTACAAAACCCTGTTAGAAGAAAGATTTTGTTACCTCAGAAAAGGACTTGTTATTCTCAGCATTAATGAATTATGAGTCTTATTTTGGACAAAAATCTCTTTTATTTGTTCAATTTTCTCATCAGTTTTTAACCAAAAATTGGTTTTCAAAAGGGGTCCATGTCCCTTGTTTTTGCTGTGTTGTAAAATTATTTTTAACACACTATTTGCCACACTATTTGTTTTGCCTAGTACTTTTTAGTTAATACATTAAATATCTGCTATCTGTCTACTGCTCTTTTGCTACTCTGTGGTTTTTTTTGATTATGCCAAAAGGGGGAGAAAGACAAGAACATTAGAAGTGCCTACACGTCAGGGGCAACAAATCGACTGATACTCAAGAGACTTGGAATAGCAAAAGTATTTACAAGTCTGGGGGAGAAACTCGGCTGTTGTGACGGACAAGGAAGTCAACTGCTGTTTATGCTTGTTTGTCATTATCAAAAAGGGGCAGATTGTTAGCCTCCTATATTTATTTTTTATGTTTTAATAATGAAAAACTAATAAGTGAACTTTGCAGGATATTAAAGATCTTTAATGATAAAAGGGGATCTCACACAAAGGACATTAAAAATCTGAAATCATGGAGGATATCTCGCACAAGGCAAGGAATATTCTCTCAAAGAATATCTTGCTAAATATGGAGCCACATCAATATTGAAGATCCCTAATTATGAAAAGAGATCTCACATAATAGACATTGAGGATCTCAAATCATGGGAGGATATCTCATACAAGGCAAGGAAAATTATCTCAAATATCATGCTAAATATGAAGCCACATTAAAATTATGATATCGCTTGGCAAGGAAACAAAAATCATATCAACTGAAAATTCCAATAGACAAGGCAAAATCAAAGGAGAAGGAAAATCTCACTCCTTACACAGATATATTTAATATGGACATATATAGATGTGAGATTGGAAAGTCGTACCAATTATGGACATATCAGATATGGATATACCATAAGGTGCAAAATCCCTCAATCAAGGAATCAACTCAAATCATTGATTGAGAAGAAATCTCTTGAGTTTTCTTATGAAAAACAACAACCGAAGACTATAAAAGAAGATGATTGAAGACAGAGACGGGTTACACAACTTCAAGGAGAAAATTTAAAGTGTCTTATTCTTAATCTTACAAAGTTCTGTAACTTTAGTTTACAATTGTTATATAAAGAGTAGGATCAAGTCAACTTTATAACATCAACTGAATCTGTGTCACAAGATTTGAAGAGCAAAATAAGTCTTCAAAAGTTGTTTCCTATCATTGTACTCGAGCCAAACTTTCAATGATCTAAGGAAACTTCGAAACCCAAGGGGACTGGACGTAGGCACTACATTAGTGTGACGAACCAAGATAAATCTTTGTGTTGTTACTTTACTTCTTTTTACTTTCTTACTCAATTGTTTTGAATTTAATCTGTATGTGAAGTGTTCTGATCTGCAGGTGAGTTGACTGTGTAAGGTCAGTAGTTGACTCATAGAAGAAAAAATTCAATTCACCCCCCTCTTAAATTTCAATTGGTATCATAGCAGGTCTCATAGATAGCATTGCTTAATCATAAGTGAGCAAAGATCAAGTGTCCAATTATCAAATTTTTGGTGCTCTCCTCCAAGATGGTCACTTCTCCACAAGACCACCATACTTTAGTGGACAATATTACTCTTACTGGAAGAATAGGTTCAGGATATTTGTCTAATCAAATGACTTCTAAGCCTGAGTTGTTATCAAGAAGAGCCCAAAGCCGATTCCAGTTCTCTAGGAAAAGTTAAAGGATAAAGATAAAGAATATTAGAAGTTCTGATATTGAAGATCTTGAAAGCTTTGAGGTTACCAAAGAACATAAAGAGGTAATTCAAACTACCACACGTACTATAAGTTTGATTTTATACAATATTAATACACGTTTACACATTATTTATACAATATCGATACATTAATAGCTTTTATATGATATCGATGCACGTTTATATATTATTTGTATAATATATATTGTTTATACAATATAGATACACATTTATACATATTTATATAATATAATGTCAATGCATTACATAGCTTTTACACAATATCGATACATATTTATCCAATATCGATAAATGTTTACACACTGTTTATATAGTATCAATATATTATATATACTCTACAAAACTATTTGTACATCATATATACATATTTATTCACTATTTATACAATATTGATACATTTTTATACACAATTTATACGATATCGATAAATTATATATATACTACATGACTATTTATATAATATTGCTACATTATATAACTATTTATACATTATGTATACATGTTTATACACCATTTATATAATTTTTGATACATGAATGAAAGTTGTATGAATTAAGTTAGAAAAATAATAATTTTTTTTCTTAATTAAAAAAATGCAACAAAAAAACAATTTTCTTTTAAAATTACCTTTGAAAATAAAAAGATCTAATGGCTATTTTTGTTGTAAACAAAAACTTGGCTATTTTTATTGTAAACTATTTTATTTTATATATAAATAAATGTTTTCCATATTAAAATGATGTTATAAATTATTACGTTATGCACGAAAAGAATTATTTACTATCTTACTAATACTTTCAAATTCAAATTTTGAAAATAACTCCATTTAATGGGTCTTATTTTTCATGTTAGAAAAAAACATTGTTGTTCTTTTAAGATTGGCAAAACTTATTAATCATGTTCTAGTATTTCTTTACTTTGTGAGAATCTAAATAAATTTAAACTCAAAGCAGATAATAAACATAAAAAAATTGAAATCTTTGGAATGAAAAATGCTAAGTTTCGAATTAACTGTATAAATCTGCCTAATCGTGGCAGCAACGATGAGTTTGTTGCTACAACGATACTACTACCATGGCACTTCTATCGCTACAGCGGTAGTTAAATAGTAGCCCGGGCTTAGTTTTTAGCTATGCTCATTTCATAACACGCTTCTTTGATTTTGACTTCACAATACTAACCCATTCACAAGAATTGTTATAACGAAGTTCTACTAACTCATTTTGCGCATCGAAAGTTATTATGATTTCCTTAATTCATCATCTAACACAAAATCAAATCAAATCCCCCAACTAAACCACCAAAAATCACTGGATTTTCCTATACGACACAATACCCAAAATTCTCCCTAAACTAAACTAACCCTGAATTTCACAAATTTAGTATAGGAAAAGTCTAAGTTAAAATTTTTCTCACTAATTCTGAGTTCAATAAGATTATCAATTTTCGAAGGCTAAAATAACACTAAGTCTGAATACTTAGCTAGAATTTTGTAAGTATGGGACCCCTTAACAAGCTTAAAGAACTGAATTAAGCTAAGAATTTTCTTAGGGTCTTACATTATCCCCCCCTTAGGAACATTCATCCTCGAATGAGACTGACGAAGCTTAGAATACTGGTAGACTGAACTTACTTCCTGAACATGAACATCTGAAACATGATTATCTAATTGTCATTACTGACATACTGAATTTCATACTGAACATGCATATCTAATGCATGAGTACATGACTGAACTGACTCCTAAACGTATGACTGAATATGCAATGGTAACTGATACCAAGTTTGTAATAGAAAATCTGAACATAAAACTGAATAAGATTAAGGAAGACTATTACCTTGAGCTGAATCCTAGTTTGCGGAGAAGAGGTGAGGATACTTGGTCTACATATCTACTTCTGCTTCCCAAGTAGCTCCCTCAACAGACCGATTCTACCAAAGAACTATAACTAGAGGGACTTCTTTGTCCCTCAGTCTACAAATCTAATAATCAAGGATTTTGACTGGAATCTCTTCGTAAGAGAGGCTATTCTATGCCCTCTATAGGGACTACAGCTGATGGGTCACCTATGCATTTTCTTAGCAAGGAGACATGAAACACTGGATGGACTGAAGATAGATCTGAAGGCAACCTAAGCTCGTAAGCTACCTTTCCAAAATGCTTGAGAATTTTGTAAGGACCGCCATATCAGGGACTGAGCTTCCCCTTCTTGCCAAAATGCTTCACTCCTTTTATAGAAGAGATTTTTAAGTTCACATAGTCACCAATATCAAACTCGAGATCCTTTCTGCGCACATCTGCGTACGATTTCTATAGGCTCTGAGCTGTCTTAAGCCTTTTCTTGATCAACTAAAATTTCTCTAAGTTATCAAATACCAAGTCAGGCCCTACCACTGCGGCCTCGCCCACTTCAAACCAAACAATGGGAGATCTACACCTCCTCTCATAAAGCACCTCAAACAAAGCCATCTGAATACTGGAATGATATCTATTGTTGTATGCGAACTTAATCAAAGGTAAGTGGCCATCCTAACTCCCTTTAAAATCTATCACACATGCTCACAACATATCCTCTAAAGTATGAATGGTCCTTTCTGCTTGAGCATTTGTCTAAGGTTGTACTGAGGTGAACTCGGGTACTAGGACCCCTTTGGAATGCTTTCCAGAAATGATAGGTGAACTGGGTACTACTATCTGAGATGATGGACAATGGAATACCATGGAATCTTACCAACTCCTTGATATAGAGTTTAACATAATCCTCGGCTAAGTAAGAGGTATGGACTTGTAGGAAATGAGATGATTTGGTCATCCTGTCTATAATGACCTAAACTGAATCATGCTGATAATGAGTACGGGGCAAACCTATCGCAAAGTCTATGTTCACTTCTTTCCTTTTTTAGGTGGGAATACTTAACTCCTGCATGGACCCACTAGGCTTCTGATGCTCAATCTTAACTTGCTGACATGTCGAGCACTTAGCTACAAACTCTGTAATATCTTCCTTCATCCCACTCCACCAATAGATCTCCTACAAATCACAGTACATCTTAGTGGCCCCTGGATAAATAGAGTGCATACACCATGAGCTTTTACAAGAATTTGCTGGCTCAAGTCATCTACGCCTAGCACATACAGTAGACCCTAATAACGCAAAACACCATCTTCCCCTTGAGAGAAAACCTATAACTTCTGATCTCTGACCGATTCTTTTAACTTGACTAGACTGGATCCCTATCCCGCTTTTCTTTCACTTCGAAACTAGGGATGATTCTGAACTACTCTGCACCTATACACTACCTTCTGCTGAATGGACTAAGCGGACACCTAGTTGGGCTAGATGATGAACTTCCTGATCTAACTTCTTCTTACTGTCCTTGACATAAGCAATACTACCCATAGACATTCTACTGAGAGTGTCGGCCACTACATTAGCCTTGCCCGGATGATACAGGATACTCATGTCATAGCCTTTCAACAACTCCAACCACCTTCTCTGATGGAGGTTTAGGTACTTCTAAGAGAATACATACTGCAGTCTCTTATGATCTGTGAACATATCTACATGCGCTCCATACAAATAGTGCCTCCAAATCTTTAAGGCAAACACTACTGCTGCTAGCTCAAGATCACGAGTAGGATAATTATTCTCATGGGGTTCAAACTGCCAAGAGGTATATGCTATAACCTTACCTCTTTGCATCAGAACACACCCCAAACCAACTCTAGAAGTATCACAATACATAATAAAGCTGTAGTGAGTCGAGTCTTTAACTCTTGAAAACTCTTCTCACAAGAATCTGACCACTGAAACTTGACTTTCTTCTAAGTCAATCTGGACATAGGGGTGCAATAGATGAAAAACCCTCAATGAACCGTCGATAATAGCCGACCAAACCCAAGAAACTCCTGATATCTGATGGAGAAATGTGCCTAGGCCATTTTCTTATTACTTCAGTCTTTTGGGGATCAACTCTAATGCCATCGTCGGAAACTATATGGCTGAGGAAAGCTACTAACCTTAGCCAAAATTCGCACTTACTAAATTTGGTGAATAATTGATGATTTCTAAGAGTTTGTAATACTATTCAGAGATGGTCTACATGATCATATTCTTTGCGGGAGTAGACGAGAATGTCATCTATGAAGACTATGACAAACATGTCCAAGTACTGTATGAACACACGGTTCATCAAGTCCATGAAGGCTGCTGGAGCATTGGTAAGACCAAAGGACATGACTAAGAATTCGAAGTGACCATATCGAGTTCTGAAAGCTATTTTTGGGATGTCACACTCCTGGCTCTGAGCTGATGATAGTCTAATCTAAGGTCCATCTCAGAGAAGTAACTGGCACCCTAAAGTTGGTCAAACAATTCATCGATTTTGGGAAGTGGATACTTTTTCTTAACTATGACTTTATTTAATTGACGATAGTCAATAGATATTCTGAGGGAACCGTCTTTCTTACACACGAATAAAACTGGTATGCCCCATGGGGACACACTGGGGGTGATGAATCCCTTATCTAGGAGATCTTTTAACTGCTTTTTTAATTCTCTGATTTCCGCTGGAGTGATTTTGTATGGCAGAATTGATATAGGCTAAGTATATGAAAGAAAATAAATTCCAAAATCAATTTTCCTTTTGGGAAGAACTCTGAGAAGATTATCGGGAAACACATTTGGGAATTCACATGCTACTGACACTGACTCAAGACTAGGGGTTTCAAAACTAGAGTCTTGGACTCGAATAAGATGGTAGACACATCCCTTAGATATTATTTTTCTAGACCAAAGGTAAGAAATAAGCTTAACCCTAAGAACTGAAGTACTACCCCTCCAATCTAGGATGGGTTCGTTTGGTAACTAAAACTGGACAATTCTATTTCTGCAGTTGGCTGAGGCATAGCAAGAATAAAGCCAATCCATGTCGAGACTGACATCAAAATCACTCATCTCTAATTTGACTAAATCTACTGAAGTGACTTTCTGAGATATCATAACCGGGCAGTTTCTGTATACCCGCCTAGCTATGATGGATTTACCTACTAAGGTAGAGATTTTGAAAGGATCTACTAGAATTTTGGGACTGACTCCAAAATCAACTGCTATATATGGAGTAACAAAGGACAAAGAAGCTCATAGATCTAACAAAGAATAAACATGCAAATAGAAAACTTGTAACGTACCAGTGACCATATCAAGAGAACTCTCTTGATCCTGTCGGGACTGAGGAGCATAGAGTCTATTTGGCTGTTGCCCACTGGCGGCACTGGAAGCGGCACCCTACTGATTCGGGCGACCAGACTGAGCTTGGGGACGGTTATTCTCACCCTGAAAACCTAATAGGGATAATCTTTGACTCTGATTCCTGGTTGGCCACACCAAAAACACACATTGCTACCCACTCTATAGATAACCTGGTGGTTTTTGCCATATTTCTAACAAAATAGATTGGTTCGGGCATTGCTAACACTGCCCCGGGGTTTAGGGCCTGATGCCCTATCCCTATTGCTATCTCTGAATTTCGGCATAGGAGTGCTGGCTGAGGATGGAGTGGGAACTAAGGATTTTGGGTAGAACTGAGAATGATTTCCACCCTCTGACTTAGGCTGAGCGAAGTTAAAACTAGCTGTTCTTTCTCTCTTATTCTCCCTCCCCTTCTCTTTATTCTTAGCCTATTCTATCTACTGAGCATGGGCCATAAGCCTAGATATGTACATCACTTTAATAAGCATTATGGTCCTACACTCCTTGTTTATGCTTCTAGCTACCCCTGACACAAACTTACTCTTTTGAGATCTGCTGTCTGCTATCACATGAGGAGCATATCTAGCTAATTGAGTAAACTTGAGAGAATACTCTTTCACTGTCATATTTCCCTACTTCAAATTGATAAATTCCAAGTCCTTTGCTTTCCTCACTCTAGTGGAAAAAAATCTATCTAGAAAAGCCATGTCAAACTCCTCCCAATTTATGGGCCCTGCATCTATGGCCTTCTCTGCTTTCCACTATTTAAACCTTGAGTGAGCCACATCCTGCAACTGATATATGGCTAAATCAACACTCTCAACAACAACCATCCCTAAAATATCAGTAGCCTTTTGTACCTGATCAAAAAATTCCTGAGAGTTCTCATCTGACTTAGACCAGGTAAACAATGGAGGGTTCATTCAAGTGAAGTCCTGAATCCCGGCAGTAGCAGTATTGGCCACTAATTTGGCTGGAACGGAAGCTGGGCGTTCATTTTGGGCTGCCACAAAATGAGCTAGGGTGGTGAAGGCTACTCTGAACTTAGTGTAGGAGACGTGTTTGTTAGTGGATCTAGATGGATGGGCTAGAATTTTGGCTGGTCTCCTGTTCCTCTTCCCTTAGTCCTCTTTAGAGAATATTTCATTAAATGGAAGAGAAAAGATTAGACTAAAATTTTAACTAGAGCTCATTCTTACTCGCATAACATGAATACTAAAAGAAGAGAAACTTTTCCTAAAATATCTCATAGCCTTCTGTCCATAAGTGTGGCACGTAACACACCCATACATAAGACTCTACTAGATGCATCTTTCAGACTTTCTAGGACTCTGTTGAACCTTAGGCTCTTATACTCGGTCTGTAATGCCCCGATTCTGTACCTCGAACTCTACACAGTGTTCATAATCCCGTAAGATCACAAGCTAACCCATGATTGGTACGTACTTTAATAACTGAATAATAATATGGTAAATATGCCGAAAATAGGCAGAAAACTGACCATAAGGTTCAATACTGTTAATAATATTGAACATGGTATCACAATACCAAAACGAAATATCAATACTGAAAACTGAACAACTGTCTGAAAATACTCTAGTCTGAAAAGCCTCTAAACTGTCTAAACTATGGAGTTGATGGGACAAGTTTCCAACTAACTCCGACTACTGAAAATAAACTAAAATTTTGAAATAAATAATCACGTCCTTGAACTATGAGGACTCACCACTAACTCTGTATCCTGAGAGTCTGAACTGCTAAGGGTGCTTGGGAGCCCGTGCATTTGAACCTATAATATAAGACATCATAGCGCAAAAGACAAGCATGCGTCAGTACTTTGAGTATACTAGTATGATCAGTGAGGTAGGCTAAAATGCATGGGTTTATATGCATGAACAATGCTAACTAAATATCATGAGTATGACTGAATGCGAGTACATACATGAATATGTAAACTGTACTAAGATCTTAATAACACTAAATACTGGATTACCGGTAACTAAATGACTGTATCTGACAATCTTGATTCTTTGGAACTATACTGAGTCCCGTACTGAGTTGAGTGACTGTGTCTGACAGTCTTGAATATGTGGAACTGAACCGAGTTCCATACTAAGATTGAATCTAAAACTAAGACTGTGGAAAGTAATCATTTAACCGACATGCCCCTTTTCGAACTGATTTAGGGTCTAACCTGTAACCTAGTTGGAAAGGTATCAATATCATTCCACAGGTAAGGACAATTGCTGAGTCACCCTCATCTGGCAGGTTCTCTGAATGAGAATGGTGGTACCCTCTACTGGTAGGTAGATTACCTCATCAACCCTCAATTGGCTGGTTGATGTCTCAACCTATGCTGTCTACGTAGTTCTAGAATGCAAGGAATGCTTCTAAGGATTACACCCTCTACTGGCAGGTGAGTCCACATCCTTGGGTTCACTCGGTACTGAATTCTACTGATTGAGACATGACTAATTTTACTCTGTGACTAACCATAGCTCTAGACAAGCAGCTGAATTCTCAGGTATTAAATACGCCCAGGACTCGATAGCATAATCTTAAAAGACATGGCATAATCTTGAGACATGGTAATTAACTACTTAGTCATCATTTATTCATTTGGGCATTCATGCAAACACTTGCATGACATGAACTTGCATACATGATATAGTTTCACTATTACATTCACATGGGCAATTCATCAAACACTTGTGGGGCATAATATATGCACATAATATTAAAACAACTTGTAGGCATCGTGATTCAATTCCAATTACATAATTCCAAGAGTTTCAATATGAGTTCACATAAAGCACACATATCAATTAACTCTTTATGAATCTTATAGTAAATTATGAAATAGAAACCCAATTAAGTAATAATCATGAATACACTTTAATTTAAATCATGGAAATCATGAAATCACTCTACATGAGCTTTAAAAGAGTTTGTTGGACTCCAAGGGTGGAAGGAACCCTTGGATGAACACTTCACATACCTTAGTTGGTGAATTCTGGAAAATTTACGGTGTAATGTTGATCCTTGAATTGAATTTAATTTACCTAGGGTTTTTGTTCTTGACCAATTTGTGAAAGAATGATTATATTTTTCTAAAAAGGGCAAAATTTCGTGTTATGGTGACTGAAGGGTGTGGGAAAAAGACTTAATTAATCCTGAGGACATGGCCTTTCAATTACTGAAAAATTGAATCATCGACGCGCAGGCTGACGCACCGCGTTGTTGGCATCAATGCGATATCCAACGTACCGCATTGAGTCCGCATTGATTCATTGAAAATTGCACTGAGCAGAGGGAAAAATTATCTATCGATGGTATGGATGACGCGGCGCGTTAAGATCCCATCAACTCACTATTGTGGTCATTCGAACATAGTCGAAATGAGGTTAAAAAAATCCAAAACTTGTCCGAAAATACCTATTGAAATCCTTGATCATGAATTAACCTAAATATCAACATTTAATGGACGTAAAGGTCACGAAATGAGATTGCCAACTTTCAAAGGATAAAATAACACTAAGTCTGAATACTTAGCTAAAATTTTCTAAGTCTAGGACTCCTTAACAAGTTTAGAGGACTGAATTAAGTTAATAATTTTTACGGGGTCTTATAGTGAAACATCAAAAGAAATGTGGGATAAAATTGAGGTAACCTATAAATGAATCACCAAAGTCAAGAAGTCAAAAATTGCTGCTCTTGTCAATGAATACCAGTTATTTAAAATGTAGAAAAATGAGGGTATTGTAACAATGTTCGCCAAATTCAATAAAATCAAGTGCAAACTAAAATCACTGGGGATGATTTATCCTTATAGCCTGTAAGTCCAAAAGTAGGTCTAAAGTCTCCCAAAAACTTGGGAAACCAAAGCTGCCATTCTGGAAGAAGCAGACCTTCATAACATAACATATGACAAACTATGAGGTAACCTTATCTCATATAAGAAAAATTGTATCAACAGGTTTCACAAAGATGAAAAGGGAAAACCAGTAGCCTTCAAGGCTACTCCAATCAGAGAGGAGGATATTTTGGAAGATGCTAATGGTGATGGAATGGCCCTCATTAATTGTGGAGTAAGGCAGATCATGAGACAGATACAACAAAGATCCTAAGGAGCCAAAAATAATGACTTCACTAGAAATGATGATTGTTGTCACTACCGTGGAAGACCTGATCACTTCAAACAAAACTGCCCTAAACTAAGAAGAAGAATATCCAGAAAGAACCAAAATTTTGGAGCCTGGAGTGATAAAGATAAAATCAAAGAAGAAATAGAAGTCGCCAATATATGCTTCATGGCAATGGGTGAATCCAACGAGGTAAGACTACACAATTGTCATAATTATAATACCCTTGAATCTAATTTAGATATAATAATAGACGAGCTTCAAAAAGTAATAGATAAATATAACAATCTTGCTTAAGATAAGAAAAACTGCGAAGATCAATTTAAATAAAAGCTCAAAGAGGAACAAAGAAGGTATACAATAGAAATTGAGGCATGTCAAATCGAAGTTGACTTACTTTATAAAGAGCTTAATGACATAAAATAAAATTAAACAGTATTAAGAGATCACCAAGTCACAGTTTTGTGAGATCAAACTCTTTTAAAAACAATCCAAGTTCCTTATCAGAATTATTTAAATTAGTGAAGACCTCTTTCTCCTCTCGAGGACCTATTTGTTTTATCTGTAGATAGAAAGAGCATAAATCTCATAGTTGCAGGCATATGCCTAAAAGTATATAGGTTTTTAATCCTAAAGGAAACACATCTAACCCGCAAGGACCCAAGACTACTTGGGTACCTAAATAAAATATATCTTATTTTGCAGGAACATATCCGCAAGATCTATAAGAAGGGAATGTGGGGTCATTGTTAGTGGATATTCTAGACATATGACTGGAAAAAAAGAAAATTTCTCTGCTCTAAATAAAATAGATAGAGGATCAGTCAGATTCAGTGACAATGCTAGAGGCAATGTCATCAGAGTTAAATCAGTAAAGCTCAACTCCTTATGTGAAGTTACTGAAGTGTATCTAGTAGACGACCTCAAACATAACCTACTCAGCATCAATCAGTTGTGTTATGCTGCATTTGGAGTCTCCCTCAAAATTGAAAGTATCTCAATCAAACACGATTAAAAAAGATATCTCTCTCATCGATGAACGTGTTGAGAATATTTATGTTTTAAACATTCTTGATTTTTCTACTTTAACTTGTCTTGCTGTGCAAACCAATGATATTAGGTTGTGGCACGGAAAGCTTAGACATGTGGGTATGGATATTGTATTTGCTGAATCAAATTACCCTCCTATGAGTATAAGTATTGATAAAGAACAGGTAAGTGATCTACAATCTGGAACCAATATTAGCACAACCTCTGAGCCATCACAGGATGAGTCTACTATACCTCCTCAAAAGTCGGCTTCTACAGCAGAATTAGTCAAACCAATTATTCCAAGAGAGTGGAAACACTATGCTAGCTATCCAAATAATTTATCATAAAAAATTCAGATGATAGGATGCAAACAACAACATCATTGATAAAGCAAGCGTCTGTTACCCTTGTATCTCAAATTAAACTAAAAAATTAATATGGACCACAAATATGAATCATTGGTCAAAGTAATGAAGGAAGAATTGGACCAGTTGAAAAGAAGTTTGGACTCTAGTTGGAAGACCTAAGAACTGCTCAATAATTGAAACTAGATGGGTCTACAGAAACAAATTGAATGAAGAAGGTAAGGTTATCAAAAACAAATTATGACTTGTAGCTCAAGGCTACTCCCAACTTGAAGGTATTATTTATCATGAAACCTTTGCTCATGTGGGAAGGTTAGAATCAATTCAAATTTTATTAGCTTTTGTTGCTTTCAAATGTTTTAAGTTATATCAAATATACGTTAAAAATGCCTTCTTAAATTGTTTCATTCATGAGGAAGTCTTTGTAAAATAACCACCCGAGTTTGAAAATCCATTTTATCTAAATCATGTTTTCAAATTGTCAAAAACACTCTACAGTCTCAAATAAGCTTTAAAGGCTTGGTATGAGAGATTGAGTACTTTTTTTTACTAAATAACAATTTTCAAAGATGTAAAATTGATACAACTCTGGTTATATAGAAGCTTGATTGAAATCTTCTTATTGTGCAAATTTATGTTGATGATATTATTTTTGGTAGTCGTAACATCTCTCTGTTTGAGAATTTTGCTAATCTGATGAACAGAGAATCAAAATAAGTTTATCGGAGAGCTGACATTCTTCTTGGGATTACAAATCAAACAAACTCCCAAAGGTACCTTTTTCAGTCAAGCTATGTACACAAAGAAACTCATTAAAAATTTGGTATGGAAAAAGAAAAGGCATATGGAACTCCGATGAGTCCATCCATAAGTCTTAATTCAGACTTGTATGAAAAGGATGTTGATGAAAAGATATGTAGGGGAATGATTGTATCACTACTCCACTTGACCACCAGTCGACCAGACATCATGTTCAGTGTATGTAAGTGTGCCAGGTTCTAGTCGAATTCCTAAGAGTCTTACATGACTGTCATCAAAAGGATCATCCGATATTTCATAGGAACTCAAGACATTGGACTATGGTACCCTTGTTCTTCCCATTTTGATTTAATTGGATATTCAGACACTGACTCTGTAGGTGATAAAAGTGATGGAAAAAGAACTAGTGGAATGTGTCAAATTCTTGGTGATGCCCTGATCTAATGGAACAACAAGAAGCAAACTTTAGTTGCTCTTTCAATAACAGAAGCCGAATACATAACCGTTGGAAGTTGTAGTACTCAAATTTTATGGATTATGTACCAACTACTTGATTTTAATTTGTCCTTTGAATCTGTTCCCATATTCTTTGACAATACCAGCGCTATTAGCTTATCTAAATATACTGTGCATCATTCTAGAGTCAAACACATTAATTTTAAGTATTATTTTTGTTTCCTTCTTTTGGAAAGGCAACAAAAATCATATCAACTGAAAATTCCAATAGACAAGGCAATTGGACGTACCTCACAGCAAGATCAAAAGAGAAGGAAAATCTCACTCCTTACACAGACATATTTAATATGGACATGTATAGATGTGAGATAGGAAAATTGTACCAAGTATGGACATATCTGATATGTTTATACCATAAGGTGCGAAATCCCTCAATCAAGGAATCAACCCAAATCCTTGATTGAGAAGAAATCTTTTAAGTTTTCTTATGAAGAACAACAATCGAAGACTATAAAAGAAGATGACTGAAGACAGACACGGGTTACACAACTTCAAGGAGAAGATTCAAAGTGTCTCATTCTTAGTCTTACAAAGTTCTGTAACTTTAGTTTACAATTGTTATATAAAGAGTAGGATCGAGTCAACTTCATAACATCAACTGAATCTGTGTCACAAGATTTGAAGAGCAAAATAAGTCTTCAAAAGTTGTTTCCTATCATTTTACTCGAGCCAAACTTTCAATGATCTAAGGAAACTTCGAAACCCAAGGGGACTGGACGTAGGCGCTACATTGATCTGCCGAACCAAGATAAATCTGTGTTGTTACTTACTTCTTGTTACTTTATTGCTCAGCCATTTTGAATTTAATCTATTTGTGAAGTGTTCTGATCTGTAGGCGAGTTGACTGTGAAGGATCAGTAGTCGACTCATAGAAGAAAAATTTCAATTCACCCCCACTTGAATTTCCAATAGTGTTTCGAATCTCCTCCTACCGTCCTTACATGAGTCTTTGCATTATTGTACATGTCCTAAAGCTACCTAGTGTTTGTCATAGGGACTCTCTGCCTCCAAGTATCTCTACAGAACTAAACTACTCCACTAATTTCCTCACGAGGTGAATAACCTCAGTAGTCGTGCGACCTGGCATGAAACCAAATTAATTCTCAAAAATAATTATGATCGCCCTCAACCTCAACTCTACCACCCTTTCCTAAACATGTATAGTATGACTAAATAGCTTGATACCCCTATAGTTGATAAAACTCTGGATGTCCCCCTAGTTCTTATATAATGGAAACATCGCACTCTTTCTCCATCTTTGGACATCTTCGCCACCCCAAAAATTATGTTAAACAACCTTGTTAGCCATTCTAAACCTGCCACAATATTGCTCTGCCAAAAATCTATTAAAATCTTATCTAGCCTAGTCGCCCTACCTTTACGAATCCTATTAATAGCCCCTTATCCTCCCCCACCTTAATATACCTACAATAACCATAATCGCGATGCCCTCCCGAGTTCTCCAAATCCTCCAACACGAAATCTTTTTTTCCCTAATCATCCAAAATTCTATAAAAATAGGATTTCCACCTCTTCCTAATGAGGGCATCCTCAATCAACACTTTGACATCCTTCCACTTGATGCATTTCACTTGGTCAAGGTCATGCGTCATCCGCTTTCTGTCTTTGGAAAGCCTATCAACCTCTTATCCACATATTTTTCCTCTAAATCCTCATAAAAGCTCTCAAAAGCCACTGTCTTAGTCATCATAACCTCTAACTTGGCCTCTCTCCTAGTTAAAGTATCCTCCTTCCTATTTGTCTGCTTCTCTTCATCATCCTTATTTATAACCAACTTAGCATAGACTACCTTATTAGCCTCCATATAATTTTTAACTTCTTTGTTCCACCACCAGTCCCTCTGGTGTTTTCTATATCGATCTCTAAAGACACCCAACACCTCTCTAGTAATCTCTCTGATGTAATTGACAGTCGTCTCCCATATACTATCCACATCCCTTTTACTTCCCATGACCCCGTAGTCATCAAATTTTTCCATATTCTCATGGAATTTTCCAAAGTCAAACTACCCCACTTAATCCTAGGATAATCCTCCACACCCCTTTTCTTTCTGTCTTTTTGATTACTAAGTCTATCACTAACAACTTATGTTGGGTCTAAAGATTTTCGCTAGGTATAACTTTATAGTCTTTACATAACGCTTTATCCCTATTCCTCAGGATCAAAATATCTATCTGGGTCTTGTCCACTGAACTACTAAAGGTAATAAGGTGTTCCTCCCTTCGGCAAGCTCGAATTAATGCAAAATCCCTAGCAAAATCCAAAAGTGAAACTCCTCCTTCATTTCACTCCCTAAAACTGAAACTGCCATGCACATCATTATAACCTCCCGATAAAGACCCAATATTTCCATTTGAAATCCCTTTTAATAAAAAGCTTCTCAATGCTTAAAATGCCTCTCATCACCTCATCCAAAACCTCCCAAAAGTTCTTCTTCTCCTCCTCGTCCAACTTTGCTTGCGTAGCATAGACATTAATAACATTCAATGTAGATCCTTTAATGACTAACTTAATCAACATCAACCTATCATTAACTTGATTTGCCTCTACCACCTGCCCCCTAAGATCTTCATCTACTAAGATACCTACCTTATTCTTATGTCTCACGCTATTTGAGTACCACATTTTATACCCTTCCCCTTTCTTCATCTTAGAGCCTACCATTTGATTTCCTAGACATAAGCCATACTAATACTCCTCTTCTTAAGAATCTTTATGAGCTCTATAGACTTACCGAAAAAAGTCCCTATGTTCTAAGACCCAAACCTCAACCTGAAAACTCTCTTATCCCACCTAACCTACTACCCCTGACCCCATTCCCAAACTAGATCCTAGACCCAACCCTAACCCATCACTAGAACTAGATCCTGCCCTCACCCCACACCCTAGTCCAGCCCCCAACCCTAACTATAAACCTCATCTCAACCTATGACATGACCCTAGTCCATCATTATAACACCTCTAGTCTGTACCCCAGATGCTACACAATGCTTATAATCTTGAAGGACCACAAGCTAACCCATGCAAGCTGCAATAACTGAATAATAATATGGTAAATATGCGGAAAGTAGGCAGAAAACTGGCCATAAGTTTCAATATTATAAATAATACTGGATATCGTATCACAATACAAAAACTGAACATTAATGCTGAAAACTGAACAATTGTCTAAAAATAATCTATTCTGAAAATCCTCTAAACTGTCTGAACTGTGGATTTGATGGGACAAGTCCCCAACTAACTTGTACTACTAAAAATGAGCTGAAATTTTGAAATAAATAATCACGTCCTCGAACTATGAGGACTTACCACTAACTCTGTATGCTAAGAATCTGAACTACTAAGGGTGCTTAGGAGCCCGTGCATCTGAACCTATGATATAAGACATCATAGCGTAAAAGAAAAGCATGCTTCAGTACTTTGAATATACTAGTATGCTCAGTAAGGTAGGCTAAAATGCATGAGTTCATATGCATGAACAATACTAACTGAATATCATGAATATGACTGAATAAGAGTACATGCATGAATACACATACTGTAACTGAAATCATGATAACACTGGATACTAAATCTGAATACTGATTAACTGATATCTGAGTATACTGATACTAAATTACTGATAACTAAATGACTATATCGGACAGTCCTGAATCTATGGAATGATACTGAGTTTCGAACTGAGCTGGGTGATTATATCTGACAGTCCTGAATCTATAAAACAGGACTGAGTTCTATACTAAGATTAAATTTGAGACTAAGACTGTGGGAAGTAATCATCTAACCGATAAGCCCTTCTCTAACTGATTTGGGGTCTAACCTATAACCCAATTGGAAGGGTATTAATACCGTGCCACAGGTAAGGACAGGCTATGAGTTAACCCTCTCTAATAGGAAGCTCTTCTGTCAACCCTCACTGGTAGGAAAAAATCAAATGAGATATATCAACCTAGTCTTTCAGGGAGATATCTTAACCTATGCTAGCTATGTAGTTCTGGAATACAAGGATTGCTTATAAGGTCTACACCCTCTACTAGCAGGTGAGCCCTCATCCTTGGGGTCACTCTGTGCTGAATCCTACTCCCAACTGAATGGACACTGAACTGATTTCCTAGTTTATACTAGGCTTGACTGAACTGTTATTGATTATACTATTTAACTGAACTGAACTGAGTTCACTGGGTTTTGCTAACTAATGGAGTACTACTGAATTCTATTAACTGACTATGCAATTGAGTTTTGAACTGAATATTGTAACTGACTTTGAATACTACTGATATTTTCTTGAGTTCTGTAACTAACTAAACTCTAGGTAAACAACTAAGTTTTTGGGTATTGAATACCCCAGGACTCGATAGAATTAAAGGTAAATTATAACATAACCTTGAAAAGCATAATCATGTGCACTTGTTCATAACTCATTCATGGAAACATTTTATCAAACACTTGTATGATACAACTTGCACATAAGCTAACATAGCATGATCTCTTTCCCTTACTAGTTCATATGAGTAATTCATCAAACACTTGGTGAGCATACATATGCACATAACACTAAACAACAAGTAGACATCATAATTCAAATCCCCATTGACAATTTCAAGGGTTTTGCATGGATCATCATGATATTACATACATATCAATTAACCTCACATGATATGTATCATAAAACATGGATTAGAATCATAATTAATTATTATAAACATGACCATAATCAAAACCAACATGGAATTCATGAAATCCATAAACTTGAAGTTTAAAAATAGTTTCTTAGACTCCAATGGTCGAAGGGAGCCTTGGATGAACACTTCACATACCTTAGTTGGTGAATTATGGAAAATTAACGGTGGAATCTTGAGCCTTGAATTTGAATTTAATTCACCTAGGGTTTTTGTTTCTTGAGCAATTTGTGAAAGAGTGATTATTACTTGCTAAAAGAGGGCTAAATTTCATATTATGAAAGATGAAGAGCATGGGAAAAAGATTCAATTAACCATGAGGACACGGCCTTTTAATAATTGTAAACTGAACCATCAACGCATAGGATGACACACCGCATTATTGGCATCGACGCGATAGGTACTTTAAAGTCCACTTCACAATCAAGGATCAAAACATTATTTGGAAATATAAAGTTCTTGACCTTCACCAGTACATCATGCTATATCCCCTTGTCCAACCACCATTAATAGCCGCATAGTCATCGGTTGGGAGCTATCAAGCCCAATTATTAATAAATAGATAGCGGCATCAAATTTATGTTAGCACCAAGGTCACATAATTCCTTTTAAAAATTAAATGCAAAAATTTTGTAAGGAATATTAGAAGCACCCAAATCATCCCTTTTTAAACCAGTGATCGTGAAGCAATCACACTACAAAGACGAAGATTATCCACTGGCTCAAAACTTATTATCCTCTTTTTGGTGACTAAGTCCTTCATGAACATAGGATATCTCAATATTTGTTCGAAATCCTTATCTAAAGAGATATTTATCAACAATAGTTTCAAAATAGATATAAATTTATTAAACTTACCTTCCGTTAATTTCTTCTATATCTTGTATGGGAATGGAAGGGGAGTTATAGGCATCTGAGTGGGAGGTTTTGCAACTTGTTTCCTTTTTTGATATCATTCTTTACTACCTTGGTGTGTCCTTTTTAATCCACCTTTCCATCTTTAATATCTTTTGTCTTTTTAGATTCGGCCAGAATCTCATCAACAAAAATATCACCATCAACCATTTCAAAACTAGCATAAACATCATCCACTTGTGTATGAACTAATGGATCTAGTTTATCTAGAACCTTGTTAGTCCCCATGGTGATAGCCATGCAACTCCTATGATTTTAGGGATTCTAAATATTATCACTAGGAAGAGTACCACTTTTCCACTGATTAAAAGTTGCAGACAACTTCTACATCTGGTAATCCAATTTCTTGATAGAAGTAGAGTGTGAATCAACTATCTAACTCATAGAAGACAATTTTTATTTACTTAATACCTACCCCATACATTCCACTCCTTTCAGAAACATTGCCAATATATCTTCCATCTAACATTTCCCTGAATCATTAGCAACATTATAATGACTTCCCAAGAGTACATACAACCCATTTCTATCATCCTTGTTCTTCCAATTCCCTTGATCAAGATCTCTATAACCAACTTTGACTTAGTAACTATCTCACTAATAGTTCCAACCTTAGTTTTCTTGGACACTGGCCCAAAACCCCATGTTTATTCCAGTAGTTAGCTTCTTCCTCAAAATTAGACTCAGCTGCTCTACTATGTGAACCAACTACCTTTACCTTTTCAACACAACTGTCTAACAAGTGATTTGTTAGCAAATTCATTTAAGTTTTCATGTGAGCATATCTTGGATACGCTCTTCTTTTGTTTGACCTTATTTGGCCGACATAACCACAATATATAAATTAATTGATACCTTGAAATCCCTAGTATGCCAAGCTCTATTTATTTTCATCAGCATATCTAGTATAATGGTTGCATCTATGAAATTGTGTGCCATAAGAGCACCTCTAACTGCGTTGTCAATCATTGGCTTAATATTAGAATTCAAAGACCTATAAAATGTCTCCATCAAATACTCACCAATTATATTATGATTATGACATTGAGCCAATTTCTTCTTTAATCTAAGCCAAGTCTCACGCAATGCCTAATTCGATAGATGCATCAAATTGCTAATCTTATCCTCAACTGTAACATCATAGAAGGCGTAAAGAACCATTCTAGGAAAGTTTCTTTCAATTGCCTTTAATTTTTTATAGAATCCAATGCCAACTCAATTAACCACAAAGTGGCCTCCCCAGACTGAGACAATGGAAACAACCTCAATCGAATGGCATTATAACTAACTCTCGGGTAATCAAAGGATTTGCATATGTTAATGATGTTGACTAAATACATATTTGGATAATTACCAGACAACCCACCAAATAAACCTATCAGTTTCAACAACTTTATCATCGTACTGATGATATTAAACTTCACCCTAGGAGATAGTAGTGGTAGTATAGTTATGTCACAAATTGAGGCTACCCCCAATTCGGGACAACGGTGCTTACAGCCACAAGTGACCAGAAGCAAACCCATGAACTGGTACCTGCTGTGAGCACCGAGTAAAATAGCCATTCAACACATATCTGTAATATCTGGTAAAATACTGAAAACTAAACTATTTGTCTGAAACAACTGATAAAATTGAAAGAACTATTTGATCGTCTAACTAATTGTCTGAAAGCCTCTAAACATCATAAGGAGTTGATGGGACAAACCTCCAACTAGCTCTGACTGACTGGACATAGGAAAATATTGAAATAACTGAGATAACATATGTCATGACCCAAGCTGGGGCCCTGACCATAACAAGCATCCCGAACTATGAAGGCCCGAGTGCCCTTCTAAATCTGGTAGTCATGCACAATATTCATATAGTATAAGAAAATTTGCGGACATACAAAACAATACGAAATCATGGTCATACTCTGAAATATGTTCAACAATACGAAAATAGGTTTATCAACATTTAAACAACATATTTCTCAGTCTGTGAAATCTCTACCACATATGACATCAATAACTATCTGAAACCTTTGACAAGGCCGCCAGTGGACCAAAACCAAAGTAAAAAAATATGTCTAAAAAGTGATATGCCTTCCGAAATAAAGGAGTCTCACCACTGTAAACTTTGCTTCTGTCTGAAAGCTCTACGTATTAGCCGGACCTCTAGACTAAGCCTCAGACCCTGGAAGGTAAGGGGTTAATACAGTTGTACTGGTACACAGAGCAAATCCAAAATAATAATTTATTTTGCTCAGCATATATGAGAGCAATTTAAAACAGTTCATAAATATATCATATGGTAAGAATCACATGGGCATATTTAAAAGATTCTATAAAATCATCTGAACTCTGTGACACTCTTTATTTTACTTCTGCACAAGGTAGTATACCCTCCAACCCTGAAATTTCATGGGCTATATAGAATCTGCCATTAACTAGGCAGCCAAGACCCTAACTTAAGTTTGCCGCAAGGGTCAGAGTCTCTGTCTCTACTACGCCACAGGGCCGTCACCAGCGTACAATAATAATATACCCATATTAGAAAAATACGATTTTAGGCTAAGAGTTACTTGAACTTGAGCCTTCTTCGGGTAACCACCTAACCTTATTTAATCCCATTTATAACTCTTTAAAATAGTTCATCTCTAAAATCAATCTCTGAAAAACTCTAGCTCTGTTATGGCATACATGTATATGGTATCGTTATAGCATTGACTTGCAAGTCCCGTCTCTGAGCCATTAATAGCATATTATAATCTCTGTTTTCAAAACATAAGGTTTGGGACCACCATATCACTAAATCAATTCAAAGAAATTTTTCTTAAAACTCATGTAAACACATTCAAGAAACTCTTTTTTTAAACATTTCAAATACACAAGGTGGTCATATCAAAGTTCTCAATCACATGCAATCTTTCTTTTTAACAAAAGAACATAATTATATCAAGAAACTCCTTCTCATCATCTCTAAATCATGCCCAAATACTATGATATTGAGAAAACTATTTTCAAATCATAAATCATGCATTTCAAACCATTCATAATAAGATCACAAACTTAAATTCATCACAAGAGAGGGATTTCATAATTTGTGCTCTCAAACAATCTTCAATCTAAATTTTCATACATATACATATACGCATAAATCAATTTTAAGGGGAAATGACCTAAAGGGCAAAACAACATTGTCATTAAAACATTCATGATGCATAATTAAAATATGGATTTCAAAACCCCTTTGTAATTTCGTGCTTGATAATCTTTAAATCATATTCAAGTATTTCAACAAGCCCATGTAGTTTTAGGATATACCTCACGTATCTTAGATTATTTAGTTTGAAAGATGGAACCTGAATCTTGATCTGTTTCTTGGAATTCTTGATCTTAGGGATGAGTTCTTGATCTTTAGGGAGGAGTTAGGGTTTTGATTTTTGAGGAAAATTGACTTATAGAGTGTATTATGCCTTTGGGGCGCAAATCCTTTGTTATGGTCGGGTTTTGGGTGAGGGGAAGAGACCAAAATATCCCTAGACCCATTTGAAACTGATTTAACTAGTAAAACAGTTCCACAGCGCGCTAGCCGACACATCATGTCGGCTTACTGCCTCACACAAAAAATGTCATAACTTTTCGCTCGGTTATTGGATTTTGAAAAAATTGGTATCATTGGAAAGCTAATTCAATTATCTACAATTTGGTGGGTATTTAGCTGAAAAATTCTATGTGTATCAAGAGTTATCCAAGTTCAAAGTAGACCCTTGAAGAATAGAATATCTAATTTTGGATGAATGAAAGTTTTTGCTCTAGGCCATTTCTATGAACATTTTTCACCTCATAATCACTTCATATACTACGCGAAAGATCATGACACATGAACCTAAGAATAAACCATGGAATTAGAGCTTACGTACGTAGGAACGACGGTTCGATTTCTAGCTAAAAAATGTAGGGTGTTACATTATCTCCCCATTGGGATCATTCGTCCCCGAATGGTGGGTGGGGACCTTTCGAAGCTCAGAAAGCTTAGAATAAAGAACGTAGTCTCACACTTAATAATTTTTCCTCAACAACACATACAATGAAATCAAACGAGTTTTTTAATAACCCCGAGTGAAAACATGAAACATGAGATAATGAGACTACATAGGGATGATCTTGCACATGAGCTCTATGCACTATAATCTTTAAAACATAAGGAAGGGATTTATTTGATGATCATGACCTGATTTATATTGGTACTAATAATGAAATAAGATTTCATGGATCATAGGATTAGAATCATTCTCCACCTCTCATGATACAATGAAAAAGACCTTACACTTAGAAACACTACTCATTTATGCCCCAAACAACAAATAACACACTTCATCATTTGCAACTTACAATTCTCCAATCATATAGCTAGCCACAAGAATATGAGTCTCACCACTTAGTACTGCTATGTTGAAGCCTATCTTGGAGTAACAAGGTGATAACTTAAACTATAAGACCCTATACTTTACACCCCATTAAGAATATTGTCGTCAAACACCCTCGAGATTTTATTTAGAGAGTACTAACCACGTAGCACATAGATTTGTATTTCCTGCAACCACAACATTCAAGCCTAATCATAACTATACCTACTACATGGATTTCCCCACTAAGACCAACAATTTCAATCAATCTAACAAATATTTCCGCCACCTTCCTCCTTCTTAGCTATTTCACACAACAAAAGTTCATCTCCTTCTTTTCCCTTTCCACCTATAGCCTCATCTCAAGAATCACATCAATATTTTTTTAACCTTCAAGAACATCTGTAAGAACATCTACTCCTCTACCTAACACATCACCACGCTTCCACAGCCACCATTATACTATCATACAGAGGGTTATTAAGGGACCCGAGCATAACTATCGTGAATGAAAGTAACACTATTAAACCATAATTTATACTTATTGCACTACTCAAGGAGGGACATAAAATAAAGATACGATAAAATAACTATGAGTGCTCCATATATGAAGTGTCTGGATCATAAATAGAGAGTCATTCGGAAGACACAATATAGCATGAATTCTTAGGATAGAGCATAGTGAGAAACATTGGTGCACATATCGAGGAAAAATAAGGGAAAGAGACTAACTTACCCTCTTAGACTCAAAAAAAATTAGTAAGATAAACTGGGCACCCAGCGCGATTGGCAATGCAATGCGTCGCAGTCACGTCGAGACACTGGTTTGGCCAATGCGATTACCATGCAGTGTGTCGATATCGCATTGATCCACTAGTTTGCTCACTCAAACGCATCTTAAACGTGGTCTAAAAAATCTAGAACTTTCCCGGAACAACCCTTTGACACTCCTGAACATGAATCGACTCAAAAATCTACTTCTCGGGATCAGAAAGATCAATTTGAAAATGATGAGAGTTACAAGCTCTTAAAAATGACTGTGTCTTTTAACAATTAGAAAATTTTTCAGGTTGACAGCTCTCCACATATGCAACCAAGAGTGGTATTGACTCGAGAATGCTACAGGGTGTTACATTACAACTAAGACAAAGATTTCTGGTTGAAGCGATTTCTCCTCGCTTAAGGAACTGAGATTTTTCTATGAGTTTGCATAAATCATAACACTTGGGCTAAAACCGACATAGGATTAATTGGTGACATGTAGAAACATATTTTCTTAGGACCAAGCAAGCTGAGAGACATAGATTTTCATAGATCACAAATAACATAACATATGGCTTGAATACATTAAAGGCTGGATTACAGAGAGACATAATTACTTCTAGTTTGGAGGTCAAATCATAAACATAAGTCCAAAGAGTACTCGAACCGAAGGCATAGGCATGACCTGAATGAATGATGTAATAGATTAGTAGAATACTCTCCCAAATTGGATTAGGAGAATTATACTTAAGTAGAAATAGGTTTATTATGGTTTCTCCCCACAACTTGCCATTCTGAGAACATTCGGGAACTACCTTAATTCACCATCTCCCCCATTGACCAAAGTCACAATCTTAGACTTGCGGACATATCCCCATAGCAAAATCAATAGCTACAACTCTCAACATAAAAGAAACATCACCACACACTTAAACTCGAAACTCTCCCTAAAGAACTATACTCTGAAGGCCTTATTTTTCTGTAAATGCTACTCTTAACTCCTGGTAGCCTCTATATCCATGACTCTACCACTCCCACTCTCATGAGCGCACACATCCCCCCTCCCTATCACAAAAGGCAATATCAAAATACTTATGAACACAACTCCTCTCATTAATCTCTAATACAAAGACACTAAATTATTTCAAGGACATCCCCTTTCGAGAACACTAATCACAATATCTTCTAACTCCCAAAGTCATCAACTTACAACTAACATTTTCAAGGGCATAGATACCCACTCTTATAAAAACTTAACGCCCCATCTTCAATTTCCTTAGGATACTATCATTACACCTCTAATCAAATAACCTAAAACTTAACAAAATCTATAAAAACTATACCAAAGACGCACATTGACTATCTATATCTCCTCAATTTAATTCTAACGGGTATCATACAACAACTTCTCAGACTTCTCCATATTACAAGATTCAAGAACAAAATCTTGGTACACAAAACACTTATTCACATAAAATATTATTCAACAACCTGCTACCTGAGTACATCTTATTCCTATATACTCACATTTTTATCCACTTAATGATTAACCACAATTCACCATTTTAACACTAGTCCTCATATATACATATACCTCATAATTTCCACTTAAAATTTTCCCAATAAAATATGCATCATTAATCTTAATCTACTACTCTTACCATCACACTTCACATCTAATGTTCAAGCCTATAATCTAACGTCAATCATGTACCACCAACGAAGCATGCCACATACTACACTAATCTTTCAAATTGGGGAATAAGCCCAACTACGCCATTTAACTTAACTATCACCCATCAGTTTATCCTCTCCACAACATTACTACTATACCTTACAATCTACCATACATCTTCTCATGTTCAGTACTAGCTTACAGCTACTAAGGAAAAGAGGGGAAAAGTCACATCATAGGGACAATCGATCTTACTTTTATAACATACCCATTATGATCTTATCTACATATTCCACTTCTTCATATCATACTTACTTACCCATGTATGCATTCTCACTATTACCAAATTCTATAAACACTAATGAGTCTCTACCCATAACTTATTAACTAACCTACCCCTTTCCATTCATAGCCTATGAAAGATTTCTACAACCACCATAACTATCCACTTTGAGCTCCTTCTCTATTTTGAATAAATAATAATCATATCCAGTCACTTCCTTCACAGACTATCATACGATCTACAATTATTACTACCACATAATTCTACCACTATACAATAGCAATCCACTCCTCAATTCACAATTATACAACTAAAACTATTTATTTACACAAATGTCACCATTGCTCCGACTGCTAACCTTGCGACTTCATGTCACTAACTTCTAGACCATCTCACTACCAATAGGTCATGACACTTTAACATACGCTACTACTCAGGTGGAAATATAGTTCCAACTTTCTGCTACACATAATTATCCATAAATATCACACCCCCAACAAGAATCTTTTATTAAAGAAGACTAAATACGCTTCGTACCTCAGGCTGCGAAAATATAATTTCATCAAGATAATGGTATACTTTTGAATCAATACACCTTGAAGAACTAGTGGACCCTTCTCATGTCCTTGTGCTATCTCATAACTTTTCTAGATAACTCAATCAGAGAGAACCATATTGCTGGGAGAGCTAGACTCTTAGACTTATATCACCTCGACAATGAGACATAACCCATGAAATTAGAATGAGGAATGAACTTGGATAACTTTCTTATAGATGACTCTATAGCATGAACTAGAGTATGAAAGAATGGGAAATAACTCCTAAATACCCGGTACCCTCCTGATTATAAGTGTGGTGCACAACACAATCATAAGCAATAATCTACTACACACAATTTTGCAGACACCCTAGGACCATGAACCGTGCTCCGATACCAAGTTTGTCACAACTCGAGTAGGGGCCTTGGCCGTAACGAGAATCCTGAACCATGAAGGCCCGAGGGCCCTTATAAATTTGGTAATCTTACACAATATTCATTTAGTATAAGAAATTTTTTGGAAATACAAAATAATACAGAATCATGGCCATACTCTGAAATCTATTCAAAAATATAGAAATAGGTTTATCAATATTTAAACAACATTTTTCTCTGTCTACTAAATCTCTACTACATATGACATTAATAACAGTCTGAAACCTGGGACAAGGACCCCAGTGGACCAAAACCAAAGTAAAAAAAATGTCTAAAAAGTGATATGCCTTTCGAAATAAAGAAGGCTCACCACCACAAACTTTGCTTCTATCTGAAAGCTCTATGTATTAGCAGGACCTTTAGACTGAGCCTCATACCTTGGAAAGTAGGGGGTCAATACAGTTGTACTGGTACACAGAAAAAATCCATAATAATAATTTTTTATTCAACATATTGAGAGCAATTTAAAATAGTTCATAAATATATCATATGGTAAGAATCACATGGGCATATTTAAAAGACTCTATAAAATCATCTGAACTCTGTGACACTCTTTATTTTACTTCTGTACTAGGTGGTATACCCTAAAACTCTAAAATTCCATGGGCTATATAGAATCTTCCATTAACTCAGCAGCCAAACCCCTTACCTAAGTTTGCCGCAAGGGTCAGAGTCTTTGTCTCTACTATGCCACAGGGTTGTCACTAGCGTACTATAATGATATACCTGGATCGGCAAAATACAATTTTAGGCTAAGAGTTACTTGAACTCAAGCTTTCTTTGGATAACCACCTAACCCTTTTAAGCCCATTTTTAACTCTTTAAAACATTTCATTCTATAAAATCAAACTCTGAAAAACTCTAGCTCTGTCATGGCATAGATGTATATGGTTTCGTCATACCATTGACTTGCAAGTCATGTCTCTGAGCCATTAATAACATATTATAATCATTATTTTTAAAACATAAGGTTTTGGACCACCATATCAATAAATCAATTCAAAGAACTCTTTCTTAAAACTCATGTGACCACATATACAAAACTCTCTTTTTCAACATTTCAAATACACAAGGTGGTTATATCAAAGTTCTCAATCACATGCAATCTTTCTTTTTAACAAAAGAACATAATTATATCAAGAAACTCCTTCTCATCATCTCTAAATCATGCCCAAATACTATGATATTGAGAAAACTATTTTCAAATCATAAATCATGCATTTCAAACCATTTATAATAAGATAACAAACTTAAATTCATCACAAGAGAGGGATTTCATAATTTGTGCTCTCAAACAATCTTCAATCTAAATTTTCATACATATACATATACGCATAAATCAATTTTAAGGGGAAATGACCTAAAGGGCAAAACAACATTGTCATTAAAACATTCATGATGCATAATTAAAACATGGATTTCAAAACCCCTTCGTAATTTCGTTCTTGATAATCTTTAAATCATATTCAATTATTTCAACAAGCCCATGTAGTTTTAGGATAAACCCCATGTACCTTAGATTTCTTAGTTTGAAAGATGGAACCTGAATCTTGATCTATTTCTTGGAATTCTTGATCTTAGGGATGAGTTCTTGATCTTTGGGGAGGAGTTAAGGTTTTGATTTGAGAGGAAAATTGAATTATAGAGTGTATTATGCCTTTGAGGGCGCAAATATTATGTTATGGATGGATTTTAGGTGAGGGTAAGTGATCGAAATATCCCTATACCCATTTAAAACTGATTAAACGAGTAAAATAGTTTTGTAATATGCTATCCAACGCATCGCGTCGACATCACATTGGCTTACTGCCTCACACGAAAAATGTCATAACTTTTCACTTGGTTTTCAAATTTTTTGAGAAATTGGTATCATTGGTAAGATAATTCAATTATCTACAATTTGGTGGGTCTTGAGCTGAAAAATTCTCTATGTATCTAGAGTTATCCACTTTCAAAGTAGACCCTTGTAGAATCGAATATTTAATTTTGGATGAATGAATGGTTCTCAGCTTAACTTTTCTCTAGGTGAAAGATCATGACACATGAATCTAAGCATAAACCATGGAATTAGAGCTTACGCACATAGGAATGATAGTTCAATTTCTTCCTAAAAAATGTGGGGTGTTATAACAATCATGTTGAAAAACTATCGGGAAACTGAACATCTGAACCTATGTACTAAGACAACATAGCGCAAAGAAAATATATGGTCAGTACTTTGAATATACTAGTTTGTGAGATAATAACTGATTGAAATGCATGAGATAATTGAGCATGAATGAATACACATGTAGTATATTATAATGCACGACCAAACATAAACATGCTACTAATAATCTAATAATCTAAAACTGATATACACTAAAATATTGAATAAAATTATGAAGGTATCATGTAACTAACATGCCCCAATCAGAGCTAATCGGGGTCCAACCTGTAATCTTAGTTGGAAGGGTGTCAGTACCATACCATAGGTACGAATACTGGTTGTGTAGATCTAAAAATATAATGTCCCTTAGTCCTAGGGAGTCAGTCCTAAACTGGTGGGTGACCCCTAAGAGAGTGTCAATCCTAAACTGGTAGGTAACATCTCATAATCCTATGCTGGTATATAGTCAGGAACTTAGGGACTTCTACTAAGGACCCAGTCCTAACTGGCGGGTGAGCCCCTATCCCTAGGTTCTCTCGGTGCTAAATCCTACTCCCAACTGAATGACACTAGTACTGAACTGAACTAAGTTTAATTGGACATTATTTCTGATAGTGCTCATTATGATCATAAATATCTGAGTATAATGATAAGATTCATGGATTAACTGACTTATTACTTAAAAATCTACAATCATGTAGAACATGTAGGTACTGGATGTTTATAACCCTCCAATAATGAATGATCATAAAATACAATATCAAAGCTTAAAATTGTAGAATGGAATCATGGTTCAACGACCCAAACATGAACATTTCACCAAAACAAGTGAGAAGCATGAACTTGAACATGAGAATGTCTTAAACATGAGAAAACAACATGATTACATGGCTCAATTCGTAACTCAGGGATTTAACATGAAATCAATGGACTATGACATGGAAACTTGCAATTCAAAACCTAAGATAGTGTAATTCACTTGGAAGCACTTGTAGACATGACTTTTAATCGATTTAGCATGAGATTCATGGATTAATTTCATAAAGTATGATAAAATTCTTACTTTTAAGAAAAAATAGGGTATTTTAGAATCAATGGGTGAAAGGGACCCATTGCTGAATACCCACATACCTCAACAAATAGTTTCTTGAAGATTTCTTAAAGGTTTCTTGAACTTGAAAGCTTGAACTCTTAATTTCTTGAGAAAGAGGCTTGGCTATTGTTCTTGGGAAAGGAGGAGGGTTTCTTAAGAGTAATTTCTGAGAGAAAGGGGCAAATAATTCTCCTAAGAATTTCCCCAATCATGTTATGGATGAGTTAGATTAAGGGGAAAAGACCCCATGTCCCCTTGATTTTTATTTACAAAATACCCTTGGCGCGCTGTGACCCTTTCTTAGTGAAGCGGCCATCGCGCTACAACCCTTGCTTGGGTCAAGCCACTATTGCATCGTGACCCCCTTCACCTGTGCATCCACCCTCGCACCACGAGCCTATCGTAAGGGCTCTCATCTTCCGGTATCAAAACACACCCCAAATCCCCTACAAAAATCCCAAAACTCCCCCGGATCACACCTTTAACAACCCTAATATGTTTCAACTCAAAAACCAAAGTATTGGGGTTGAGTAATCCAAAATAAAATTTGGAGAAGTTTAGAGGTTTTGAAAATGACTAAGTCCTTAACACTTAGTGGAAAATTCAAGCCTTGGACCCCTTAAGCATGCAACTACAACTGGACTTAGCTTTGGATCTTACGGGGTATTATAATATCTCCCCCTTGGGAACATTCATCCTTAAATGAGGCTGATTAGACTAAGAACACTAAGGAAACTGAGATCGTATAATGAACATGCGTGACTTGAAGTGTGATTACATAACTGAGCTTGAAGCAAGATGCATGAATTGAACTGATTTCATGAATGCATGCAATGACATGAGAAAGGTTACATAGCTGAAACAGAGAGCAAAAAAGAGATAATCTATGAAAGATCGTTACCTCAATATGAATCTAAGTATGCGGAGAAAAAATGAGGGTAATTGGTTCGCATATCTTCTTCTGCTTCTCAAGAAGCTCCCTCAACTGACTGATTCCACCATAGAACTTTAACCAAGGGAACTTCTCTTTTCCTTAGCCTACGAATCTGATGATAAAGGATCTCAACTGGAACTTCTTTATTGGAAAGACTATTCTAAACATCCATCTAAAGGAATGACAAAAGCTGAATCACCGATGCATTTCTTTAACAAGAAAACATAGAACACTGGATGTACCAATGTAAAATCTGCAGGCAACTCAAGCTCATAAGCTACCTTCCAAAATAGTTCATGATTCTATATGGGCCAACATAGCGGGGACTAAGTTTCCCCTTCTTGCCAAATCTCTTCACTCCCTTCATAGGTAAAATTTTCAAATAGACTAAGTGACCAACATCAAACTGAAGATCTTTTCTCCTCACATCTGCATAAGATTTTTGACAACTTTAGGTTTTCCTCAGCCTCTCTCGAATTAACAGAACTTTCTCCATTTCTTCCAATACTGAATGTAGCCCTATCAAAGTAGCCTCACCTACTTCAAACCAACCAATAGAAGATCTACATCTTCTTCAATCGAGAACCTCAAACGAAGTTATCCGAATGCTGTAGTGATGACTATTATTATATAAAAAATCAATAAAAGGGAAGTGGTCATCCCAACTACCTTTAAAGTGAAAAACACAGGCCCTTAACATGTCTTCTAAGGTATAAATGGTCCTCTCTGCCTGACCATCTATCCGGGGATGAATAGTTGTACTGAGATAAATTGGGTACCAAGACATTTCTGAAATGCCTTCCAAAAGTAAGAGATAAACTGGGCACCTATATTTGAAATGATAGACAATGGAATCCCATGCAACTTAACCAACTCTCTGATATAGAGTCTAGCATAGTCCTCAGTTAAATACGATGTATAAACTAGCAAGAAATAAGTTGATTTGGTCATTATATCTATAATGACCCAGATTGAACATGTTGACGACGTGTATGAGGCAAAACTATCAAAAAATCCATGTTCACTACTTCCCACTTCCAAGTGGGGATGCAAAACTCCTACAATGTACCACAAGGCCTTTGGCGCTCAACTTTGACCTGCTGACACTTCAAATACTTAAGTCACAAACTCTGTAATATCTTTCTTTATACCACTCCACCAGTAGATTTCATACAAGTCATGGTACATATTAGTGGTCCCTGTATGAATATAGTACCACACACCATACGCTTCTGCTAAAATTCAGTGTCTCAAACTATCAACACACAAAACATATGACCTATTTTGACAATGAAGCACACTATCTCCCCCTTGGGTGAAAACCTCTATTTTTCGATCTCTAACTGCCTCCTTTAACTTAACTAAACTAGGATCCCTGTCTTACTTTTCTTTTACTTTGGCAGCCAAAGAAGATTCCAAACCATTCAGAACCTATGTACTACCTTCAGCTGAATCTAACTGAACACCTAATCTAGCCAGCTGATGAACATCACGGACTAACTCCTTCTTATCATCATTTACATAGGCAAAACTACCCATAGACAACCTAATAAGGGCATCCGCCATCATATTGGTCTTGCTCGAATGATATAACATACTCATATAATAATTTTTTAACAACTCAAGCCATCTTCTCTGATAAAGATTTAGATCTTTCTATGTGAACACATACTTAAAACACTTATAATCCGTGAACATATCAATATAAACCCCATAAAGATAATGCCTCCAAATTTTCAAGGCAAATACAACAGTTGCCAACTCAAGATCATAGGTCGGGTAGTTCTTTTCATGGGGTTTAAGCTGTCTAAAGGTGTAGGCTATGACCTTGCCTCTCTACATCAAAACACAACCAAGACCAACTCTGGAAGTATCATAATAAACTACAAATCCATCTGAGCCATCTGGCAAAGTTAAGACTGGGGCGGAGGTGAGTTGAGTCTTCAACTCTTGAAAACTTTTCTCGCATAAATCTGACCACTAAAATTTGACCTTCTTCTGAGTCAATCGGGACATGAGGGAAGTAATAGAAGAGGACCCTTTAAAAAATCACCTATAATAACCAGATAAACCCAAGAAACTCTTAATATCTATTGGAGAGATAAGTCTAGGCCAATTTCTCACTACTTCAGTCTTTGGAGAGTCAACTTGGATGCCATCACCAAAAATTATATGGCCAAGGAAAGGTGCTGATATTATCCAAATTTTTCACTTACTAAACTTAGCGGATAACTGATGATCTCTAAGGGTCTACAACACAACCCTCAGATGATTATTTGCATGATCATTCTTACTACAAGAATAAACAAGGATATCATCAATAAAGACTATGAAAAATATATCTAAGTACTTCTTGAACACCCTATTCATCAAGTCCATGAAAGCTGCAGGGGCATTCGTTAGTCCAAAATACATAATAGGAGTTTAAAGTGACCATACCGAGTTCTGCAAGCTATCTTTGAAATGTCGCATTTCCTAACTTTAATTTGATGATAGCCATATCTGAGATCTATCTTAGAGAAATAACTGACACCCTAAAGTTGGTTGAATAAGTCATCAATTCTAGGGAGTGGTTACTTATTCTTGATGGCGACTTTGTTCAACTTAAGGTAGTCGATGCATATTCTAAGAGAACCATCTTTCTTATGCACGAACAGGACTAGAGTGCCCCATGGAGAAACACTAGGCCTGATTAAAACCTTATCTAAGAGATCTTTTAATTGTTCCTTTAATTCCATAAGCTCAATTGTATCCATTTGACAAGGGGGAATAAAGAAAGGATGGGTATCTGGAAGAAGATCTATTTTGAAGTCTATTTCACTCTCGGGAGGATCTCCAGGAAGATCTTCAAGAAACACATCTAAAAAGTTCATTTACTACTGAAACTGACTCAAGACTCGGAGTCTTAAAATTTGAGTCCTTGACTCGAACAAGATGGTAAATACACCTCTTAGGTATCATATTTCTTGCTCTAAGATAGGAAACAAATCGACATTTAGGTATTGTAGTACTACCCCTCCATTCAATAATTGGTTCATTGGGAAACTAAAACTGAACAACTTTATTTCTATAGTTAATTGAGGAATAGCATGAGTGGAGCCAATCCATGCCGATAATTGCATCAATATCAGTTATCTCTACTCTACAAGGTTAACTAAAGTGATTTTCTGAGATACTTTGATCAGGAAATTTCTGTATACCCACCTAGCTATGATAGATTTATCCACTAGGGTAGACACAAAAAAATGGTTTTGCAAATATTTTGGGACTGACACTAAAGTTCACAGCTATATAAGTAGTCACAAAATAAAGTGAAGCTCTAGGATCTAACAATGAATAAACATGAAGATAGAAGATTTTTAATGTACCTACAACCACATTAAGAGAACATTGCTACTCATGCCGAGTCTAGAGGGCATATAACCTATTGTAATGTGGCCCACTGGTTTCACTAGAAGTGGCACCCTACTTAGTCGGGTGACCTACTGGAGTTGATAAAAGATTGGACTGGCCCTATTAGCTCAAATCCTTTCCCCTTTGGGCAACCAATGGATACTGTCGGATCTTGTGGCCTTGCTTGCCATATCCAAAACACACATCACTCCCAGCCTTACACTCACCCTGATAATTCCTACCATATTTCCAGCAAATCACATTAGCACAACCACTACTCACACTACCCTAGGACTTAGATCCTGGTGTTTTATCCTAATGTCTTGCCTGAACTTAGGCACTGGAGCACTGGCTGAACATAGAGATGGGGCTGAAAATTTTTGATAGACATAAGAATGATTATGACCTTTTGACCTTGACTGAGAGAAGTTGAAACTACCTGTTCTGACTCTCTTATTCTTTCTCTCCTTCTCCTTATGCTTCTCCTCCTCAATCTATTGAAAATGAACTATGAGTCTAGATAAGTCCATATCCTTAATTAACACAGTGGTCCTACACTCCTGGACCACACTATCAGCTATACCAAATACAAATGTACTCATTCTACACCTGTTATCTACCACCATAGTAGGAGTATACCTTGCCAACTAAGTAAACTTAAGTGAGTACTCCTTCACGCTTATATAACCTTTCTTCAAATTGATAAACTCCTAACCTTAGCTTCCCTCAAATCTAGGGTAAATAACCTATCTAAGAAAGTAGTGGAAAAATCCTCCCACTCTACCAGCCCTACATTAATAACTCAGTCCTACTTTCTCTTCTTAAACCAGGTATGAGTTGCATCTTGCAATTGATATATGGCCAAATTTGCACTTTCACTCTAAATGACACCTATGATATCTGTCTCCTTTTGCACCATATCCAAAAATCTCTACAAATCCTTCTTAGACCTGGATATCAAAAATAGAGGGGGATTCATCTGAGTAAAATCCTGAATCTTAACTGTAGCTATATTTTCCATTGGATTGACTGGGGCAAAAAACTGATGGTTATTCTGAGAAGCTATAGAAGGGCTAAGGTAGTAAAAAAGACCTTGAATTTGGCGTGAGAGACATGTTCTTTTAGGGGATCTTCCAGAATAGATGGTGATGCTGGTTGATCCATTTTCCTTCTTTTGTTGTTTTTTGGGAGGCATTATCTATAAACAGAACAAAGGATGGGTTAGAAAAAAGAATTCAATAGAGCTCATTCTCTTTTTCATGACATAAACATTAAAAAAGGGAAACATAACTAAAATATATCCTAGCCTCTTGTCCATATGTGCGGAGCGCTTCACACCCATGTACAAGACTCTACTCCATGCAGCTTTTAAATATCCTAGGACACTTTAAGACCTTAGGATCTAATACAAAGTTTTACTAGGACAACGGTGCTTACAGCCACAAGTGACCATAAGCAAACCCACGAACTGGTACCTTCTATGAGCACTAAGTAAAATAACAATTCAACACATGTGCAGAAGATAAGTTGATAAGGTACTATAAATCCAAATACCGAAATACATAGCGATGCTATGTCTAAGATATCTGATAAAAATAATGGAAACTAAACTACTTGTCTAAAACAACTGATAAAACTGAAAGAACTAACTGACTGTCTGACTGATTTTCTGAAAGCCTCTAAACATCATGAGGAGTTGATGGGGAAAACCCGTAACTAAATCTGACTAACTTAGCAAAAGGAAATATAGAAATAACTGAGATAACATATCATGTCCTCGATGGATAAGGACTCACCACTACTGCTGCTAGGTAATGCTAAGTTGTCTAAGGACAGTCAGGAAACTGAGCATTCAAACCTATGTTATAAGACAGCATAGAGCAAATAAATTATGCGGTTAGTACTTTAAATATATTGTTATATAAGATAAGAACTGACTAGAATGCATGAGATAACTAAGAATGAATGCATTCGCATGTAATATATGATAATGCAAGACCAAGAACAAACAAGCTACTAAGATAATCTAAAATCTGAAAGAATGAGATGCTCTAAAATATTGACTGAAACTATGGGAGGTATCATGTAACCGACATGCCTCAATCGAGCTAATCGTGGTCCAACCTATAATCCTAGTTGGAAGGGTGTCAGTACCGTGCCATGGGTACTAACATTGGTTGTGTATATCTACTAATATAATGTCCCTTAGTCCTAGGGAGTCAGTCCTAAACTGGTGGTTGACCCCTAAGAGAGTGTTAATCCTAAACTAGTGGGTGACATCTCATAATCCTACTCTGGCTACGTAGTTCTGGAACATAGGGATTTCTATTAAAGACCCAGTCCTAACTGGAGAGTAAGCCTCCATCTGTAGGTTCTCTTGGTGCTAAATCATCTTCCAACTGAATGAAACTGGTATGGAACTAAACTAAGTTTAATTGGATATTATTTCTAATAGTGCTTATCATGATCATAAATTTCTGAGTATAATGATAAGATTCATGGCTTAACAGACTAATTACTTAAAAATCTAAAATTATGTAGAGCACATAGGTATTAGGTGTTCATAACTCTCCAACACTAAATGATCATAAAATACGATATCAAAGCTTAAAATTGTAGTATGGAATCATGGATCAAAGACCCAAACATGAATATTTTACCAAAATAAGTGAAAAGAATGAACTTGAACATGAGAATGTCTTAAACATGAGAAAAGAACATGATTACATGGCTTAATTTGCAACTCAAGAATTTAACATGAAATCAATGGACAATGACATGGAAAGTTGCAATTTAAAATCTGAGATAGCATAATTCACTTGGAAGCACTTGTAGACATTACTTCTGATCGATTTTGCATGAAATATATGGATTAATTTTATAAAGTAGGATAAGATTCATACTTGTAATTAAAAAATAGGGTTTTTTTTGGATCAATAGGTAAAAGGGACCCATTAGTGAATACCTACATACCTCAACAAATATTTTCTTGAAGATTTCTTAAGGGTTTCTTGAACTATTGATTTCTTGAGAATGGGGCTTGGATGTTGTTCTTGGGAAAGAAGGAGGGTTTTTTAGAGTAATTTTTGATAGAAAGGGGAAAATAATGCTCCTAAGAATCCCCCCAATCATTTTATGGACGAGTGGGTTAAGGGGAAAAGACCTCATTGCCCTTGATTTTCATTAACAAAAAGCTGGACAAAATACCTTTGGTGCACCACGACCCTTGCTTAGGTGAAGCGGCCCTTGCATGGAGACCCTTGCTTGTGTCAAGCCACTATCGCTCCATGATCCCCTTTACCTTTGGAGCCACCCTCACGACGCAGGCCTATCGCGAGGGCTCTCAGCCTCTGCTATCTAAACACACACTGAATCCCCTCTAAAAATCTTGAAACTCCCCTGGATTATACCTTTAAAAACCCTAATCATGTTTCAACTCAAAAACCAACGTCTCAGGGTCGAGAAAGCCAAAATAAATTCCAAGAATTTTAAGGATCTTAAAATGACTAAGTCCTTAACACTAGTGAAAATTTCAATCCTTGGACCCCTTAAATATACAACTACATTTGAACCAATTTTAGGATCTTATGGGTATTACAACTTACTAGCACCATCCCCATCTAAATCAAAATCATCATCATCAAGGGCAAAATTTACAATAGGTTGTAGACACCCTCTATATATTTGTCACTGATTCTAGTTAGATGTTGCAACATTCCTACCACATTGTCTATTAACAGTATCCCCCAACTCATCATCACCTAAATCATAATTATCATTATTTGGCACATGGTACAGTGCATTCAGATTCTATTGAATCACTTGAGCAATAGCAAGTGAAACAAGCCTTGTTGCTTCCTGTTGTTGTACATCCATATTTTTTCTTAGAGTTCTATTTATCTTAGGGTCTTAGGGTAATAATGGTTCACCTGATATTTGGGTACTTGGCATGCATACATAGTAACCTTTAAATTGCATAAACAACAAATAAAAGCAAAATTCAAAAATGGGACTGAGAGTTAAATAAATACAACAACATAATTGTACATTATATTCCTCGATAATGATGCCAAAATTTGAAATGAAAAAAATAACTCCTTACAGAAGTGTAAGTAGTCATTGTCAAATATATAACCCAATAGAGGTTGGCATCGAATCCCACATGGTATTTGATGATAATTAAGTCATATGTGATTTAAATGACTAATAATTGGTAATTTCCATAAAATTAGGGGGGAGGTTGTATGAAAGTTTTGTAATGAAATATTCAATTAGCAATGTTGAAATATCGAGGCATAAATTAGTAGAGAAATTAAACTAGGATTGTGCTTACCATGACTATTATCACAATAAAGTGTCAATCAATTCATAGAATTCTCATGATATTGGGAAATACGAAGTTATCAACTTTTATAACTCATCCAACAATTTTTCAAAAACTAAGGAAAATAACACTTTAATTCTTCGAAACTCAAATATGATCTTATTCAAATTTAATTTCACTTCAAGTTGGTTGATCTTGTTACAACATCAATCACTAGACAGAGGTTAAAATCCTCGAATTTTCGTTGAAATTTTTTTACCCATTTTATTTTCTTAGTTCATGTGAATTAATCCCAGGGAATGTTCTAAAGTTTGAAACCATTATAAATCTGTTAAACTGAAAAGATTATAAATAAATTTCCCATAGTCACTCAAATCCCAATCTACAATTAACATACTTATAGTGGATTTTCCATTCCTCCCACAACCCTAGTCGTGGGAGATTAGCTTCTCCTGATTTCAAAAGAATATATAAAATAAATATTCATAAATACAAGGATTATCCTTACAAAATATGAATTCCAACTTCAATCATCTTCTCAGAATACAAGAGAAAAATCAAGGCAACTTTAAAACTTTAAAATATTTTTCCAAAAATTAATTTCTAAAATGAGCTGATAAGAGAAAATGGGAAAACCCATAAAAGATACTATTTTTATTAGAGGAAAACTTGAAATAAAAATAAATTTTGGATTTGGCCCATTCATACTTGAAGACATCAATTGATAGCTCGTAAAAAAGCTGACAACTCATAAATTAAAGTTTCCAATCGAATTCTTCTTGACTTTTATTCAGCCTCAGGTTGAAGACATCAATTCATGGCTAGTCAACAAGTTGAAAGCTTATCAACTTAAGTATTAAACTAAATTCTTATTGATTTGTATTCTACCTAAGGTTAAAGACATCAATTAATGGTTCATCAATAATATGACAACTCATTAACTCAGGTTTCAATTGAATTCTTCTTGTCTTATGTCTTTCCCAAGGATTAAGACATCATTTAAGTCAAAAAGTTGAAAGTTCATCAACTCAAGTCTTCAACTGAGTTCTTCTTGACTTGTGTTCTATCCATGACTAATGACATAAGTTGATTGCTCATTAATAAGTTTATAGCTCTTTAACTGCCTTTTTAGCTTATTTTCTCTTGTTTTCCCACATGTCAAATTTTCATGCACAATGATGTAAAATACACTTAAAAATAATAAGAATTGCTTAAGAACTTAAAATTATTCTTAGTCAAAAGCCTCAAATGTGCCACCAGAATGCTACCAATCACTCGTTTTACTATGTGAGACACACTCTTCTCCTTCTCTATATTTGAGAAAGTAAAAAGGTGGTTCAAGGCTGAACCACCAAATTTCATCACCAACTAGGATGATCTAGCAAAGAAGTTTTTGATCTATATCTTTTCATCTATAATGACAGCAAAATTAAGGAGCTAGATCTTATGCCTCGAGTAATATGATGGTAAAAATATAAATAATGCTTGGGAAAGGTTCAAGTCCTTGCTTTGTATCTCCCTACCAGCCTTCAACTATTGAGGTTTTGGTGCACATTCTTATAGAGGATATTCAACCTAACACAAAGATTCTCTTGGATTCATGAGTTGGCAGGAAAGAATTAGAAAAGACATATGATGAGCTTTATACACTTTTAAATCATATATCACAAAGAAACCCTAAATGGAATATAGATATTTTGAGAAGCACTACAAAGAAGGCTACAAGCCCATTAGAAGTGGATTAATTAACAACTATTGGAGAACAAATTGCCTCTCTAAAGTAATATATGAACACTCAATTCAGTAATTGGAGTTTGGGACACTAGCAAGCTACTATGAACATGGTATAACAAACCTAGACTTGGTGTAGGTATATAGTAATAGTGATCACTCAGAAGATACTTTCGTAACTAATCTAGAATCAGTAAACTTTATGGGTAATGCATAATGCCAAGATAACCAAAATTTTGGGAACATATATAATGCAAATTGGCAAAATTAACCCAACTTCTCATGGAGTGGAGATCAAGAGAAGAATATAAATTAGTATAAAAGCCAATTGGGAAATCAAAACTTCAACAACAAGATTAGGGTGGTCATTCTAGTACTCAATCCAACAACATTGAGGAAATGTTGAAGTAAATCATGGCTAACCAAGAACAAATTCTTGCTAACATAAAAATTCAACAACTAGCCATAAGGACTCTATAGGTTCGGTTGAGATAGATTATTGGGTTATAGACACTAAACCTCAATGAGGTGACAGATTCTAAAGCTAAGCAAGTTAATAGTGTTTCTACTCAAAGTGGTCTACAATTGGAGGATTTAAATCCTAATAAAGTAACTCACATGGCTATGATGGGAGAGAAAAAACAAGTAGATACTAAAAAGATAAGAACAGTGAAAATAATATGGCAAGTGTGAAGCCACCCCCATTTCCATAGAGGCTAAAAAAGCAAAATGAGGAAGAATGTTTTTAAAAGTTTATCGATTTGTTAAATAAGATGCATATTAGTCTTCCTCTTGTTGATATTTGTATAGAATACCTATGTATGCCACGTAGATAAAGGATATTGTATCTAAAAATAAAACGTTGACCTAGTATGCAACAAATTGTACTGATTAAGGAGTGCAAATCTAGAATTTAGAATAGACTTCCCATAAATCTCAAAGATCTTGGAAGTTTCACTATTAAGATCACTATTAGGTAGTTCATCAAGGCCCTGGGATTGTGTTATCTTAGAGCCAACATCAAATTAATGCCCACTTCTTTATTTAAGAAGATAGGATTGGGCATTCCAAGATCCACCATAGTCATTTTGCAACTAGTTGACCTTTTATTAGCAAGTTTTAATGGGATAGTTGAGGATGTATTAGTTCAAGTGGGGTCACTTATTTTTCTTGTGGATTTTATTATTTTAGATTTGGATGTCCCATTTATTTTGGGGTTCCTTTCTTGGAAATTGGATGGAACTTATAGATGTTGATATTGGAAGCTCACAATGAGAGCACATGAAAAAGCTAACTATCTATGATGAGTTATCTACCATAACGATAATTGATCTTGAATTAGAGCTTTCACTCATTACTTCAAAGGATTCTTTAGAGAGAGTTGTAGTTGGGTATGATATTTTTAGAGATGCAGAAATCTATGAGATGATACAAGTTCTAGATATAGCCAGTATATTCATCCGCATAGGGAATTTTGAGCCATTATATATAACTTATGGGCCACCTCCTAAGCCATCTAGTATGGAATCCCTAAAATTGAAGATTAAGATATTGTCATCACACCTCAAGTATGCTTACTTGGGTGAAATTGACACCATACCGATTATTCTTTTTATAGATTTATCTCAAGAATAGGTTGTTGAGGCTCTAGTTCTTTTGAAAATAAGGAAAAGGGTGATCAGGTAGCATATGTTTGATATTTAGGGAATAATACTTACTTAATGTATGCATTAATTTTGTTTTGGAGAAAGGACACAAGCCTAGTATTTAACATCATTAGAGATTGAATCTCATAATGATAGGATGTGGTGAGGAAGAAAGTGATTAAGTTGCTACATGTAGGCATTATTTATCATATTTTAGATAGAAAGTGGGTCAATCTAGTTCAATCCATTCCCAAAAAGAGAGGCTTGATCGTGTTTACTAATTATAAGAATGAGTTGATCCCGACTAGAAGTATGATATGATGGATTATTTGCATAGACTACCTCAAGCATAATGAATCCACTTAGAAAGATTATTATACAATTCTCTTCATTGATCAAATGTTAGACAAGCTTGTAGGGAAAAATTATTATTGTTTCTTAGACGGTTATTTAGACTACAATCAAATAGCCATTACTTTTGAAGATTAGGAAAAAATGACATTCACATGTCTTTATGGTACCTATGACTTCAAGAACATGACTTTTGGTCAATGCAATGTACCCGCTACTTTCCAATACTACATGATGGCAATCTTCTATGACATACTAGAAGAATTTTTTGAGGTATTTATCAGTGATTGTTCAAATTTTGGTAACTCTTTTGAAGTATGTATGGAGAATCTTGATAAGGCAAGAAGTGTCACTTTTTGTTTAGGGAAGGAATTTTCCTTGGCTATGAAGTGTCCTGCAGTTGCCTAAAAGTTGATCATACCAAGATCAAGTTTAGAGAAATTATCCCACCCATATTTGTAAAGAAAGTGCATAGTTTTCTTAGGCATATTGGGTTCTATAGGCAGTTTATTAAGGATTTATCCAAGATTTTGAGGCCCATGTGCTATCTTCTAGAGAAAGAGGTTAAATCTCAATTTTGTGATGATTATGTGAAAGCCATTGAGGCTTTGAAGAGAAATTTGAAATCACCTATATTGATTGCTCATATTTGGGAGTTACCATTTAAATTGATGTGTAATTCTAGAAATGTATTTGTGGGAGCCATGTTACGGAAATAAAAGGAGAAGGTCTTTATTCAATTTATTATGGAATCAAGACTCTTGATGAAGCTCAATCTAATTACATGATTATATACAAAGAAATGTTGTCTTTGGTGTACATGTTTGATACATTTTGGTCATACTTAGTGGTTACCAAAGTGACTGTATACATAGATCATGCAACTATTCGGATCTCGTTTAGTAAAAAGGATGCTAAAACCTGGATTATTAGTTGGATTTTATTATTACAAAAATTTGATTTAGAGTTTAAATAGTAGAAGGAGTCGGAGAACTAAGTGTCATATCATTTATCCAAGTTAAAAAGTTGGTCGCGTGTTCTAGATAATGGTAAGTTTGTGACTAGTTTCCCAATGAACAAATCTTAGAATTGAGCATCATAGAGTTACCTTGATATGCAAATTTCATGAACTTGATAGTGAGCGGAGTGTATCAACCTGATGCCACACGTCATCAAAGAAAAAGGCTTTACTAGGAGTCCTAATTCTACACATAGGATAAGCCATATTTTCTTAAATTAGGCCTGGATAATGTAATCATAAGATGTATACCATAATGCCAAGTAAATCAGGACCTGAAGAGTTTTCATTCATATCCTTATGCATGCCATCATGATGGTGAGAGGAAAACTTACCAAGTACTATAGTCTGCTGATCTAAGGTTGTTTTATGCACTTTAGTATTGCTATCCTAGCTTATTTAGCCTTGTTTTGAGGACAATTCATGTGATTAATGAGTAAAGAATGATATAAATAAGCATCTAAGTTTTTAAGTATGTGATTACAATGTTTGAAGGTTTTTTTAAATAAGTTTGGATTCAAATTGATCATTTAGAGTCTAGACGAGAAAACTAGTTTTACTAGCTTGAGCTAGGCATTGCTCTAGTTGATCTCAATCGATTCTAATATGTTTAATGAGTTCCTAATGGTATGAATGTCTAATTATTTATGCAAAAACTTATTTATAGTGTTTAAAGTGAAATTGAATCAACACAAGAGTCAAAACTAAGTGAAAGATAAAAAAGGGGAAAACTAGTATCTTATCTTAAGTTTCTAGTTCGTTGTCTTGGATGTTGTGTTGTTTTGAACTATAATCCATGGTGTTTGATGATATATGATTCTTGTTGAGTTTATTAGGATTATATTTTAAGTATTTAAAATCTGTAAATCAAGTATAAAAAACATCAAAAGTCTTGGAATGGATCAACAAGAGTGCGGGACAAGATTTGACGTAAAACGGACACCTCGAGTGTAACCAGCGCCTGTAGGACCTTGGAAATTTCCAATTGGTGTGTGCCATACATGAAAAGCTTAAAAATGGACCCAAAATAGTTTTTCCTCACAATTATAGTGTGACTCCAACCTCTCCCCCTTGAAATAAGCAACACAACATGCCCCTTGTTGCACCGATGAAAAAAATTGTTCTCCTATAAATAGGACACTTGTACTGAATACTAAATACCTTGGACAACTTTGAAACTTGGAGATGGTCTGGAAAATAATTAAATTAGGTTTTTTATTCTTTTACTTTATCTTTTTAATAGATTTTATATTGTATTCAATTATCTTGATTACGGCTATGTCCATTAGCGGCTAAACTCCCTCTTTCCGGGGTTAAGGCCAAGAACATATTTACTATTTCTTTGAATTGAGTTTGTTTGAATTTATTATCATATTTTGTTTTTTATTTATCCTTGTTATCACTATTTTAAGGATTCTCCCTTAGAATACATATATGTCAACCTTGTGAACTCGGGAGGGGGAATAGGAAGATAGGACGTGGGGATTAATAGAGTAAGGTTCTTTTTATTTTAAGAAATAAGGAATATGAATTAGAATCTAGTATAGGGATATAACTAGAAGCCTTACTTGGTTCACATATAGGAGGATAGCTTAATACATCTAATTGGATTATTACATCCCCGCTCAACGTTGTAGTTGTAATGTCCAAGTTAGGTAGGAGATTAGAGGTCGGGAGACCATGATCATGCGATAAGTCATATGAATCAACAACCACGATAATTAATCTAATGAACAAAGTTCAATAACATAGTATTATTTTTCACAGTGCCTTAACCCTGGGTTTTAATCCATTGATTGTCCAAAGTCTTATACTTTTCTGCATTACTTCAGTTTGCTTTAATTTACAAACTTTCAAAACTCTTTTGGTTACGCTGCACTAATTAATACCAATAGTTAAACTATAATTGGATAGAGTTTTAACACAAGTCTCTGAGGGATTGATATTTGTCTTTGTAAAAGGCCACTTTACTACTTGGTGAGACCATGTACACTTGCGTGTGCGCTTGGGCGTAATAAGTTTTTGGCACCATTGCTAGAGGCTTGTAATTAGGAAACTATATTATTTTTAGTTTAGCTATATTGAGTTGTACATAGTTTAGTAATTTTTCTTTTAGTTTCTTTTACTTTTTTATCTCACATTTCTTGATATGTCAACTTGGATAGATGGTTTATGAGTGATGAAAATTCTTGTTATTTTTGTGAGGACTCTATCATGAGACATATTGTCCAGATTTTGATGGAAGGCATGGATGATACCTTCATAATATGAGGTGGATGCTATCCTATCTATGGAGCATACCATAAGTTGGTGTATGGTTTACGGCAATAGTAGTCATTCAGTAGCTATGTATGCTATCAATTATGATTCAAGAATATTTATGGGCTATGCTTAAAGGGCATATTATGTGAACACCTACAATCAAACGTGGCAGACTCATCCACCAATTCAATCATGGAACAACCAACAACAACAGTTTTAGCAGCAGGTTCAAGAAAATCAGGCCACGACTCAAACTAGCATTTTGGAAGAGATGTTGAAACAAATTTTAGCGTCTTACACACAGTTGGTGGTAGACATGAAGAACCAGCAGGTGGCCTCAAAGAAATTAGAGAATCAGTTAGGGCAGCTGCAACAGGCAGAAAATACCAGGACTCAAGGTGGTTTTCCAAGTGACATTGAACCTTCTAACAAGTAGTGAAAATCACTTTGGGGAATGATAAATAGCTGAATGAAGAACCTCCAAAGACAACTAAAGAGGTAGATGTAGAGTTGAATCTCCAACCAGATGCAGACAAGGTTGCTGATAATTCAAGAAAGTCTGAGTACTCAAAAACTAAAATTGTTGAAAAGGTTAAGGAGATACCACCACTACCATCTCCACAGAGGCTGAGTAAAGCAAAGAAGGAAACTAGCCAATGTGTGTAATATTCACAAGAGTCTCAACCATTTAGTTGTCATCTTTCTCTTGAAACTGAAATTGAGAAGATGAATAAGAGTAAAGGTGTTGTGGATTATATAAATTTTGAAGTGGGATTGGTTGGGCCTCACTCAAAGCACAATCCTATATTCTTGATTTTGCACTAGATAAGAAACATAAAAGCACACCTCACTTCAAGGTTGAGTGGTTTTCCATGCACCATCCATTACTCGATTCCTTAATTTTTGTACCACCACCCTATAAGCAAAGAAAAAATATGGATGCAATGTTGGGGGTAAAATTTATATCCTCAAGGTGGAGGATAAAGTCGATTAGGTCATGAAGCAACACTAAATCATGAACTTATTGGGAGGCAACCCAAGTTAAGGTATGTTTTATTTTTAGTATTTTAGTTTTTACTTCACTAGTTTTTGTTTTTTTGAGTCATGGGTTGATGGGAAGTCTGAGTACCAGAAAACATGAGCTAAGGAGCATGGCGAAGACTAAGTGTGGGGTTCTTGAACTCTTTTGATGTATAAATGATACTACTAGCTAGTCCTAAAGGCCTCAAAGAGTATTTCTATCTCTACTTTTAAGTATACTTTGGGGACAAAGGAGATTTTTAAATGTGGGTTGGGGAAATTCCCATTTTTAGGGTAATTTTAAAAAAATTTGTGTTAGAATAAATAAGATATTCTTGTTGGTGCTATATTTGACTGCATAATGCAAGTGTTTTGGTTGTAAAAATATGTTGATTGTGTGAATTGCTACTATTGAGACTCCTAGGCTCATGATTATGACTCTTGTACCTTTTGGCTTAATTTTAATTTAATGTGATTGTTTGGTTAAGAGTCTATAATGATCCTTCTTGATTTGCGCATGTTCTATGTGTGTGTGAGGTGTTCTATATTCCTTGTTGCAAGTAATGTCTAGAACTTTCCTAGTGTATGTACAAAGAAAAATAAAGAGGGTGGGTTTAGGAGATGATATAGGCATTTCTTTGATAGCTAGTTTCATACCTTCTTTTGTCCTACCCTTGTGCATAATCTTAGTTAACCCTATTGAGCCTTTAGCTTATTCTTTAGCAGCCTCATATGTAGCCTAATTCCTTCTTTGATAGACCTTAATTTGATCCAAAGCTCCTAAGTGCTTTAGTGTAAAATTAATTGAGTAAGGAGTATGAAAAAAATAAGAGGAGAAAAGGTGAAAGTGAAGCCCTAAAGCAGTGGTTATTGGTGTGAAAATTTGATGTGTTGTGGTTGGGAGTGAAATGAAAATTTGGGCTAAGAAATTGAATCATGAATTAATATAAAACACTCCCACCACATTTTATGTGAATGAGCTTAATATGATGGGGTAAAAAAAGATGTGTGAAGGTAGTAGAGGTGAGATTTGCTTGTTAAAGATTGATCTTAATTGTATAATGTGATGTATTAAAGAACTTTAGGAAGATAGTCACTATTACTAGCCAGAATAGTTCCTGCCCATCTCTTAGCCTGTATTACAACCCGTAAAGACCTATTTGATCATAAGATTAACATTCTGATATTAGTGGAGTACTACACTAAGGGCAAGCATATCGCTCATCATTTGTAACTAGTGATCTTTGTGAGAATGAGTGCAATTTGATTTTTGTACCAATTATGTTATAAATTGCATTTATATGAGTGATTATGGGTAAATCTCTTGTTGTAAGGGCACATGTTTGATGAATTTTGGCTGAATTATATGATGTCTTTTATTGAACAAGGGGCATGAGTTTGGTAAGGAGTAGTATTCTTAAGCCTTCAATTGAGTATGTAACATGCTTAGTGGAGAAACTTGCATTCTGTGGAGTCATTGTAGTACTAGCTTGAGTTTCTTAATTTTAGTAGAAGTGTGAAGTCACCTCACTTTTATTCTTATAGTAAATATTTGATCGAGGACGAACAAGGATTTAAGTGTGGGGTGGTGATCTGAGGTGGTTTTATGCACTTTAGTGTTGATATCCTAACTTATTTAGCCTTGTGTTAAGGAAAATTTGTATGCTTAATGAGTAAATAATGATATAAATAATCATCTAAGTGTTTAAGTGTGTGATTACAATGTTTAAAGGTGATTTTAAATAAGTTTGGATCCAAATTGATCATTTAGAGTCTAGACGAGAAAACTAGTTTTACTAGCTTGAGTTAGGTTCTAGTTGATCTCGATAGATTCTAATATGTTTAATGAATTCCTAATGGTATGATTGTGAAATTATGTTTGTAAAAAATTGTTTATATTTCTTAGAGTGCAATTAAATCAATACAAGAGTCAAAACTAAGTGAAAGATAAAAAGGGGAAAAACTAGTAGTCTTAGCTTAAGTTTCTAGTTCGTTGTCCTAGATGTTGTGTTCTTTTGAGCTCTAATACATGGTTTTTAATTATATATGATTCTTTTTGAGTTTATTATTATTATATTAAGGATATAAAAGCTACAAATAAAGTTTAAACAACACCAAAAGGCTTGGAATTCATCAACAAGAGCGCGGGACAAGATTTGATGTAAAACGGACACCTTGGATGTAACCAGTGCGTGTAGGACCTTGGAAATGGATAATAGGTGCGTGCCATGAATTAAAATCTTAAAAAGGGACCAAAAACAGTGTGAACTCGTGATGATCCAATGATGTGGACCTCTCCCCCTTGAAATAAGTAACACGACGCGCCCCTTGTTTCACCGACGGAAAAAATTGTTCTCCTATAAATAGGACATTGTACTTGATGCTAAATACCTTGGAAGAATTTGAAACTTGGAGAGGGTATGTAAAACACTTCAATTAGGGTTTTTCTCCTTTTAATATATATTTTTAATGGATTTTATCTTGTATTCAATTATCTTGATTACGACATGTCCATTAGAAGCTAAATGCCCCTTTTCCGAGGTTAAGGCCAAGAACATGTTTACTATTCATTTGAATTGAGTTATTTCTTACTTTATTATCATATATGGTTTTTTATTTATCCTTTTTATCACTATTTTAATGATTCTCGGTCATTAGAATACATATGTTATTGACCTTGTAAACTCGGGAGGGGGAAAAGAAAGATAGAACGTGGGAATGAATAGAGGAAGGTTCTTTTTCTTTTATGAAATAAGGAATTTAAATTAGAATCTAGTATATGGATATACCTAGAAGCCTTGCTTGGTTCACATTTATAAAGATAGCTTAATGCATCTAATTGGATTATTACATTCCCGCTCAATGATGTAGTTGTAATGTCTAAGTTAGGTAGGCGATTAGAGGTCAGGAGACCATGATCATGCAATAACCCTTACGAATCAACAACTAAGATAATTTATCTAAAAAATAAAGTTCAGTAGCATATTATGATTATTGACAGTGCCTTAATCCTGGGTTTTAATCCATTGATTGTCCAAAGTCTTTACTTTTCCAGATTGCTTCAGTTTACTTTTAATTAAAAACTTTAAAAACTCTCTTGGTTATGTTGCACTAATTAATATCAATAGCTAAACTAGAATTAGATAATTTTTTAACACAGGTCTCTGAGGGGTCGATATTCGGCTTTGTAAAAGGCCACTTCATAACTTGGTGAGACCATATACACTTGCGTGTGTGGTTGGGTGCAACATCTGCCTTCTTTTGACCCACCTTATCCGTGGATGTAACCAAATTTGCAAAAGAGTGTGACCAATAACAACACATGGGTTCAATTTATAGAAGGCATGAGATGCCTTTGACAATATTCAGGAGGTGGAGATCTTTAATGTGTGGAGAATAGACTTCATGGGCGCTTTTCCTCATTCATATGGAAACACAAACGTTCTAGTTGCAATGGATTATGTTTTTAAGTGGGTGGAAACAATAATTTTCCCCACCAATGACTCTAAGGTAGTGGTTAAATTTGATAAGAAATAATTATTCACAAGGTTTGGAACCTGAGAGCTATGATTAGTGATGATGGTTCAAGCTTTATCAATAATTGGATCAATAATTTGTTGGTTAAGTATGGGGTAAGACACAAGGTTGCCACAACCTATCATCCCCAAACTTATGGCCAAGTTACGGTCTTGAATCATAAAGTAAAGTAGATACTGAAGAAGATGGTGAATGCACAGTGTAAGGATGGGGCACTAAAATATGATGATGCATTATGGACTTATAAAAAACATACAAGATTCCCATTAGGACATCATATTATAGGATTATATTTGGGAATGCGTGTCATTTACTGGTTGGGTTAGAAAATCAAGCATGTTGAGCTATTTAAAAATTAAACCTTGATGCTGAGTTGGTTGGATAGAAATGAATGCTATAGTAACATGGTCTTGAGGAAATCAGTTTGTATACCTACGAGAATACACAACTCTAAAAAGAGAAGACAAAATGGTGGCATGACAAACATATTGTCAATCGCTCATTTAAGCCCAGACAGAGAGTATTGGTATTTGATTCGAGGTTGAAGTTAATTCCCAACAAGCTGAAGTCCAAGTAGTCTGGCCCTTTTTAAATGGTCAATATAAATGACCATAAGGCTGTTGAACTGATTGACAAAGAAAAAAATAAGACTTTTTTTAGTGAATAGCCAAAGAGTTAAAAATTATTAAGGTGAAAAAGAGGATCGGCAAAGGACGTCGATGGAACTTTTTGATAAGTGATTATGAGTTGGGTCATGTTGTGTTGTTAAATTAGGTGCTACATGGGAGCAACCCATACATGAAATGTACCACGATAAGAATTTTAGTTAAAATAATAAATGAGAAAAATAAAGATACAAAAAGATGAGTCATGCCGCGACCAAAACATAGGTTCTTAGTGGGAGGCAACCCACTTATCTAACAATTTTGGTTAATTTTTGTCAACTTTCAAGTAGAAAAAGGTTGAGGGATGTTGAAAAGTGTAAATTGGAGTGAAAATTACACTAATAAAAAGTCTAGCCAGGTAATGTGGGGTTATCATTATAGATCCCAACCCATTGATTGAGCCTCGAGTCATAGGGCAACATATGATGGCTCACCAAAAAGCTTCTGCACTTGGATTGGCATTGTGGAAACGGTCCCCCGCGCTGAAGCCTATACTGCTCCTGAACCCTTTCACCTTATAATCCTTTAATTTTAATAGGTCAAACCAAGTTTTCCCCAATTTTAAACCCTCAACTTGAAAGTCCTTATTTTTAACCCTAATAGATGCACAACACCCACGTCTCATTTTAAGCTCGGGACGTAGCATCCAAACCCCAATTTCTTTTGATTTTTACTCTAATTCAAAGAACAAGGTACATTTTCATGGGGTTTTAGCTTTGTAATGTTGAGTAGAGCTCGAAAATTTTGAGTCATATCTTTTAAACATAATATAATCCAATTTTATGCTTTATATCTCTTAAATTTGTAATTTTTTGTGGTTAATTCTCTAGTACACTTTGTCAATGTGGGTTGGAATTAGATTTTTTTTTGTAATGGTGGATTATATGGAATTTCATGTGGGTTTGTCTTCTTTCAACAATGAGGATTAAATTCAAGTTGGTTAGCTGTTGTTTCACTTAAGTGGATGAAAGCATGGTTTTAAGCATAATGTTTGATTTTTTGTTGTGAGCACACCATATCTCTTGGGTTGTTGATAATTGAGTTGAAGGTTAAAGTGTGAAACTTGTTTGAGTTTTTGTTTTGTCTATTGAATATTGATAATCTAGTTGGCTCTAATTATACATAAATTATATGCATGGTAGTGTGAACTAATTGAAAAGTTGTAATGGTGGATATATTGTCTTTGTTCATTATATCTATCATATACAACATAGCATGGATAGTAAATAATAGTGGAATGTAATTGAAAGATGAATTTTGTACACTAGCCAATGATAGTTAGTTATGGAAGTTTGAGTACCCGAATGCGGAGACTAGTTTGAGTTGGCAAACAATAAGTGTGGGAACCATACCAATCCATCCCAAATATAGTGGTTAACTTCAATGCAGTGACGATACTATAGGAGAGGTCCTGCGGAAAAATAGCTCGACGACAGGATGATAAAAAGCTTAACACCTCTTATTCTTATTCAATATGAAAACAAAAAAAGATTTAGAGCTGAGTCAATCGATAGTTGGGAGAAACTTGAAGGTGAATTCCTTAACCGTTTCTACAATACTCGTTGTACAGTGAGTATGATGGAGTTGTATGATTTCGGTCACCCTTATGATTGATTGTGGTTAGCCATTTAGGGTTGAACTAATATTTTATTTTTGCACTATGCTCTAGGTACTATGGAACCTTAGGTGAACAAAGGTAAAGGAGTAGCATCCACATCTGGCAAATGATAAAAAGGGGCTTGTACTAGTCAGGTCATACATCCCACAGGCCTGCGTGTTCAGTATAATCATTTTGGGTTGAAATAAATTAACAAAGAAATCCAAGAATGGTACAAGGATAATGATGTGGAGAAATATGTGCCAATGAAGAAAATTTATAGTGCGACGACCTGAGGAAACCCACTGGATGTCACATGGTGGTTAGGACTATAAGTAGTCCCAAAGCTAACCCGTTATATCTACTCAGCCCTAAAATATGATTAAAAATACTTAAAACATCATCTGGTTTCAATTGAACAAACAATCCCATAAAAACACTATAATAAACATCATTTGAATCTCATGAAAATCTAAAGGAAAAGTAAATTAACTCACTAGTCTTGACAGGCCTCTAATCTACTGAACAGCCACTGGGACAGCCCTAGCTGAACAAAACTATAAACATAAGGTCTACACTTATAGTATATAAATAATTGAAACTGATCATAGATGTAATACCCCCACAAAGTTCTCTTCTAGTCTGAGCCTCAGAGCGTATCCAGCAAAGCAGAAAATTTGAGTCTAAAAGTTTCAGAAGTATCTTCCCAAGTATTAAACAATTTGAATCGTGTGTAATTTCCCTAATTTCTAATTTTATTCATATAGATCATTGAACAAGCTTTCCATCAATACCAATTTCATCAAAATCCGGCATCGGACGAAGAAGTTATGACCGTTTTACTAAGCATTATTGGAATCGCAGGTTTGACAGTTGATCTGACGGACCGCCAAGTCCTTGGTGGATCATCAAGTGTTCTGTCAGACCAAGGAAGTGGCTTTTGTTTTTGGTCATCATGTGAAGGCCAAAGTGGTAGACCGTCAGAAAGTTGACGGGCCGTCAAGGGGCCCATCAGACCGAGGAAGAATGTCCCATTCCTGGACCCCGAGTAATGGATGATCTGGTGGACCGTCAGATTTATGATGGACCATCACTTTGACCATCACTCTGAGACAGAACATCCCAGTTTTGGCACTTGAGTGACGGACGACTTGGTGGACCGTCAGTCCCTCTGACGGACCGTCAGGTCGACCGTCACAGACCCTGATCAGAATTTTCTAGACAAATTTTAAAGGGGCATTTTGGTCTTTTTGACATCTTTCCCTAGCTCTATAAATACTAGGACAAGGGCCTTCAACTTCATTTTTCTCTCTTCCACCCAAAAAATTAAGGTTTCCAAAATCAAAATACTCTCTTCTCCTTTCATAAAATTCAAGAGAGATCAAGAAGGATCTAGAGAAATCAAGAACTCCTTTCAAGAGCCTTCAAGAAAAGAAATTCCCAGGTATGTAGATGTTGATTCTTGGGTCCCTTTCATCGAAGAAGCTCAAGTACCCTTTTTTAAACTTAAGGATTTTATGTTTTGTGATATTCCATGATTTGTATTAGTTGAAGTTGATGTTACTTGTGCTGTTGAGTTTGGATTCATGATTGTTTGCAAGATTTGTGGTCTTTGACTCTAGTATGTGGAATTTATGTGATGTTTTGATGAGCCCTTTTGAAGTTGGTATCTATGTGAGGTGTTCATGACATTAGGGTGTAGAGATGGTTGAATAAGCGGGGTATGCACCCCATAGGTTGGATAAAAGGCTGAGGTGAAGCATAGAGGGGCATTATAGTATGTTAAGGGGAAACCCAAAGTTGTTGTCTAGTCCATGCACACCTAGTGTATGATAAAATGCCTTATTGAGCGGAATGAGCCATACTAATAATATGGAATCCCCGAGTAGGTTTAGAACCAGACATGTTTAGTGGTTGTCGAAAGAACGCAGTTAGTAAGTTGAGACAAAATAGAGGTAAATCTCCCAAGTGAGTGCTCTTTGATTTATTTTAAGTTTTAATATATACTAAGTGGTTAGCAAGAGAGTAATGACATGATAGTGTGAAGTTTTCCCAAAATCTCATGATATCTAAATATATGTTGAAACCGATATAGGTGTGAAGTACTTGGTCCACTTCGTTGAATGGGGTATAATTTAATAGCATGTCTTCCTTAAGGTAGTTTGTGATGATAAATTGATATTGATGACCCCCTAAATATTGGGAGCGATCCTTTGGTAATCATGATGGTGAATAGAGGTTTATATTTCCTAAATAATAGATGCGATGCCGTAAGGTTTTTGAGGGGGAAAGTATGTTATGATTCTGAAATGCTTAGAATGACCCCTTGGTAGTTGTGATGATGAGTAGATATTTGTGAATCCTTGGAGGCTTGAGGTGATGTTCTAATGATTGTAAAATTGAATAAATGGCATGATTTCTGAGTTTCTTGTGAATATGCCTGAATGATGGTAATGATGCATGAATGCTTGTGATATTTGAATAAATAATGATGATTTACATCTATGTTACCGAGTCCTGGGGGTATTTATACCCAAAAATAAAGCTATTGTCAAGAGATTGTGTCAGTTTCTCAATAATTCCAACCGAACCATGATTTTCAGAACTCAGTGAACTATAGAACTTTGTATCCTCAAAAAAATGTTAAGCTTAATAAAACTCGATAATCTTAGTTATCTCTGTAATCTCTATATCGCTAGTAATATAGCCTCAGACCTGTACTCAGTCCAGTCCTAATGGAACTCAAGTGATTAAATTTTAATCTAAGAAATGATTCAAATAATCTAATTAAGCTATGTATTGTCAGTCAGATACTGTGATTCGATATTATTTCTGTCAGATACGGAACCAAGTGATCTCAGCATATTTTAGCCAGATCATTTGAGAAACATGATCATGTGAACAGATTCATCTTTATTGTTTTCATTCTAAGGATTTAGTGAGAGTCTTTCAGTTGGGAATAGAAACTAGCACCAAGCGAGGGAAGGGGTGGTAATTCCTCTCATAAGAAGAGAGGCTGGAGTTATTAGTAGCAATCCTTGAACTCCAGAACTACGTATCCAACTCAGGATACAGGAGTCCCCATCATTAGAGGATGTCACCGTCAGAGAGGTTGACTATTATATTGCCTCAGGTCAACTTCCTGCGAGGGTCATCCCATCAGAGAGCCTTGACCCAAGAGTGAGTCTTTATCCGTGGCACGGTATTGATGCCCTTCCTGCTGGGGTTACAGGTTGGACCCCACCTATGGTAGGTCAGGGCATGTTGGTTAAGTGACTACTTCCCACAGTTGCATTTTCAGTATCAATCTTCAGAAGTCAAGATCGTATGGTACAGTCATCTATCTAAGTAAGGAACTCAGATAGTTTCATTAATTCATGGACATCCCGAACATCCTTAGTAGATTAGACATTTAGCAGCCAGATTAGCAGTTAGTCCTCATCATTTGAGGATAGCATGATTATTTTATTACTTTATTATTTTAGTAGTTCGGAGTTAGTTGGGGACATATCCCATCAACTCCACAAATTTTAGACAATTTAGAGTCTTTCAAATTACAGCATGTTTCAGACAGTTTATTTCATTTTTGGGTATTGTTATACCCCATTATAGACATTGTTTTATATTCAATATTAGTTCAGTTTTGAACCTTATGGCCTTATAGTTAATATTATGCATATTTACAGTATATTATTCAATGCTCGATTACAGATAATAGTCATGGGTTATCTTGTGGTCCTTTAGGGTCATGAGCTCCGTGTAACATTTTGGGTACCAGATTCAAGGAATTATAAACTTGGTATCAAATCCTAAGGTTCAATAGTGTCCTAGTAAGTTTGAAAAGTCACATCTAGTAGAGTCTTGTGCATGGGTGTGTTGTGCACCACACTTATGTGCAGGAGGCTATGAGATATTTTTGGAATAGTTTCCCTTCTTTCAGTAGTCATGTCATGTCAATGAGCATAATCTCCAATTATTTTCTCAGTCTAATTTGCTTTTTCCTCTCGCTTACAAAATATGCCTTCCAAAGGGGCTAATAAAAGGAAAATCGATAATCAGTCAGCACCTCAGCCCGTTCAGGCAGATCCCCTGGATGAACATATTTCCCATGCAAAATTCAGGACTGCATTTACTACTCTAGCCAATTTAGTCACAACATAGAATGAACGGACAACTATTGTTCTTGCAAACACAGTGGACAATTCAGCTGCAGCTAGGATTCGGGACTCCACCCAAATGAATCCTCTCTTATTTTTAGGCTCTAAGTCCAAAAAGGATCCACAGGAATTCCTCAACCATGTTTAGAAAGTCGTATACATCATAGGAGTGACTTCCATTGAGAGTGCAGAGTTAGCTGCTTATCAGCTACAAAATATAGCCCATACATGGTTTAAACAATGAAAGGTAGATAGGGGTACAGATGCAGAGCCCATAGAATGAGAATAGTTTGCTACAGCTTTCTTAGATAGATTTTTTCCCCTAGAGAAGAAAGAAGCCAAAGTGTTAGAGTTCATCAATCTTAGACAAGGTAGCATGAGCGTAAAAGAATACTCCCTCAAGTTCACCCAGTAAGCCAGGTATGTTTCCCATGTAGTAGCGAATAGTAGATCCAGAATGAGTAAGTTTGTGTCTGGGATTTTAGGTAAGTGGTTAAGGAGTGTGGGACTGCGATGCTAATTAAGGAAATGGACATATCTAGACTTATGGTCCATACTCAACAGATTGAAAAGTAGAAACTTAAGAAGAAGGAGAGAGAGAGTAAGAGAGCCAGAATCGGTAGTTATAGTTTTTCTCAGCCAGGGTTGCAGGTGGTAACTATTCTCAGCATAGCCAGAAGTTTTCAGTTCTAGCTCCTTCCTCAGCCAGTGCTTCTGTTCCTAAGTTCAAAAATGGTAGCAAAGATAGGGCGCCAGGCTCCAAATCTCAGAATAGTGCCAGCATTATTCGCATTCATATGCTTAGCAAATAATATGGTAAGTATCATAAGGGTGTGTATAGAGCCGGCAGTAATGTGTGTTTTGGATGTGGCGAGTTAGGTCACAAGGTCCGAGACTATCCTAAACTCGGTCCATAAAGTTAGCACGGTCGTCCTTCAACTTAGTTCGGTCGCCTGAATCAACAGGGTGCCATTTCTAGTTCCGCCAGAGGGCAACGCCCAAATAGACTCTATGCACTTTAGTCCCGACAAAATTAGGAAAGTCCTCCTGAAGCAACCACTGGTATGTTACAGATCCCTCATTTATATGTTCACGCTTCTTTAGATTTAGGAATTTGTTTTTTCATTTATAACTCTTTATATACTAGTCCACTTCAAGGTCAAATTAGATCTTAACAAGACCTTCTCAGTCTCTACCCCAGTGGGTAAAATGATCATAGCCCAATGGATATACGGGAACTATTTGGTTATGATATCTCAAAAATAAAGGCCTTCAGGTTCTAGTAGTAATACCAGTATGTGTAGAAAATCAGTAAGGGAAGATAATTCCCGGCACATTCCTATCTCAATGCAAAGTTTTGTACTTTAACTATCACGACACTTGCGCATGCTTCACGTCACAATTCCATGCACCCAGCTTATATTCACGCGCTTTCATAGAATAGTATGTGTTTTAAGTTCCTAGTATGAGGAGTTTCGGCTTACTCAGTGTTACGAATCATGTTCCATGAGTATAGAAACATCAGACTCATGTCATGCAGCTCATGACTCATGTACTAATGTCCTGTCTAACAGTATGTTCAGACCACATGACTTATGTTCCACTCCTAGTGATAAAAAAACTCAAATTATGTCATGTATACTCTCATTTTAGATACCTTAGTGAATCCGTGATATTGATGTTCTGCCCTTAAGTCCTCAATTATAGTTTCATTCAGTAGTCAGTATCTAGTAAAGGACTCAGATAGTCCTACAGAATCATGGTTTTCAGCTATCAGTTACTTAACCGTCAGAATTCAGTATGTCCGTATGAGTCTAAACCTCAGTTATCAGAAAACCATCATTTAGTCCCAGTTAAAGTCTTAGTTATGGTTACAGTCTCAATTATCTTCTTAGCTATAATCTCAGTCCTAGTCCCAGTCCATCCAGATCAGAAACTTAGTTCACTTTTAGGATTACCCGACTATAGGATATGGCCATCAGTTACTCAGTTATTAGTATTTCAGTACCTCAGTTACAGAATGTTTCTGAATCATGTCATATATTTGGTCTCACAATTTCAAGTAATACAATTTTTATAAATCCATGCCTAGTCACCTCATGTCACTCAGTCAGTCCTTACCTCCTATGTGTAGTACTCTACAGCCTCAGTCTAGTTATTAAAACTAAGTATAGTTCAGTCTTATATGCCCTGTATTCATCTATCAGTGATTCAATTAATCAGATAAGTTAGTATGTTTAGGCATTCATGCTCAGCGCTCATGCAAATATTTTCAGTAGTCTCAGGTGAAGAAAAGTACTTTAGTTAAGTACGCATTTTATTATGATTTGGATTAATCAGCCAGTAAATCGGTCTAGCAGTCAGGCAACCAGTTTATATAGTATGATTTCCCATCTTTCCACTTAGTCATACTATCAGAAAACTGAAGAATGAAACCATTCCAAGATAGAAAGCCCCAGAAGTTGTATGATCAGCTCAGTTCATGTATCATGTCGTAGTTTTAGATCCCAGGTATTCAGTTATGATTTAGTTCGTAGGTGCCCTGTGCATCATCATAGTTTTTCTTAGTATCTCAGTCAAGTCAGTATTATTCGAGGGACATAATGTCCCAAGGAGGAGATGCTCTATTACCCCTGAGCTATCATGTCCTAAACCCTCCAGTTTCTCCTCACGTAATGATTCTAGTTTGGAGTAGTGGGTACTCATAGGTTGACCCTCTAGCTCTAGTCTCAGTCGTACGCCATAAACTCAATAACTCGGTTTAGTTCATGATACTCATCCCATGTCACACATTATAGACTCAGTTATGTTCTCATGTTATAGTTCATAAGTCAGTTCAGTCATGTATTCACACATCAGATATGCGTGATCAGCTTATCAGTACTCTCTGTCATGAATTCATGCCGTATGAATCTCAGTAATATCAATCATGTAGTTATATTTTAGTTATTCATGTTCAATATCTACTTCAGCTTATCATTTCTCCCATTTCATTCAGTCTCATTCGAGGATGAATGTTTCCAAGGGGGAGATATTCTAATACCCTGTACTTCTACCTAGCTTAAAATCATCCAAAAAATGTTAAAAACTTACTTTAAATGATAAATCCACTTTTATACATGTGGATTTTTCAATATTTTGACTTTTTGTTGTGTGGAAAATTTAATAAACTTTCCATCGATATCAAATTTACCCAAATTCGACACCCGGGCTAAGAGTTAGAGCCAATTTAGTAAGACAGTATGCCATTTAAGCCATCAACGCATCGCGGAACATGCCAAAATGGCAATAGTCAAAATCTAGTGGGCCTCAAAAATTATGGCACGTCGTGCCAAGGCTCAAATCTAGAGTTGTCAATTTCTAGTATCTCAGCGCGATACCACCGCGTCGTGGTAAGATTCCAGGTCCCATCTAGTATTGCAATGTGATTTCACCATGTCACGCCATCATCCCAATTCCCAGTTAGAAATTTCAAGTGGAACGATGCGATAGCGCCGCGTCACGCCACGTGCCCAAATCAGGTTTTCAGTAACAAAAAATAAAAACTTTCAAAGGACAATTGGGTCTTTTTCCATGACCCAGATCAGCCTTTAACCATGAAATTATGCTCGAAAACCCCTATTATATCACTTTTACTCACTTTATCTCAAGAAAAAAATCATTCTCCCTTAAGAGGCAAAAACCCTAGCTTAAGAAATCAAGGCTAATTCCAAGAATCTTTCCAAGAACTTTAAGAATTTAGATTTCCAGGAATGTCAAGTGTTGATTCATGGGTCCTTTTCACCCATGAAGCTCAATAATATCTTTTCAAAATCCAATGATTTTGTATTTATGAATATTCATGATTTAGTTGAATTGAAATTCATGTTCATGTTGTTGTTGGGTTTTGATTAATGTTTCAAATTACATGTTCCAATGATTGATCCTAGTATGTGATATTTTACATAATATTCATGAGAAAACCTTCAATTTAAAAGTTGAATTATGTAGCCATGATAATTTGATTTATTGATTATTGCATAACCAAAGCATGTTCCCCATGTGTTTGAAAAATACCTATGTGAACCAAATAGTGCCTTCGTAGCATGTTATTATGAAATCCCCATTCATGTACAAGTAAGTGCATGTAAAGTGTTTGATGAAATGTCTTAGTCAATGAATTATGGATCTATGTAACCATTGTTGTGCTTTCAATCTTGTTCCATGATTTACTTTTATGCTAGCAGGTCCTGGGGGTATTAAATACCTAACAATTTAGCAATGTGCCTAGAGCCAGTGTCATGTTTTTACGATACTCTCAGTCAATCCATGATCAGTAGACTTCAGCCAGTCATGTGACTCAGGAAAACTCAGTAAACTCAATATCATTCCAGAAAAATTAAATAATCTTAGTAATCTTAGGAATCTCAGTGATCTCAGTCATTCATCATGTCTTAGTAGTATTCAATTCAGACCTTAGTAAACTCAGTAAGCTAGCAGAACTCAGTAGCATTCTGACAGTTAATAGAATTCAGTAGTATTCCATTATTCAATAGAAATCCAATAAACTCAATTCAATCTAGTTAATCAATAAAATCAGTAATAGATCAGTCCAGCCTAGTATAAACTAGGAAATCAGTTTTATGTCTCTTTAGTTAGGAGTAGGATTCAGCACCGAGTTAACCCAGGGATGAGGACACACACTGTCAGCCAATAGAGGGTGTGATCCTTAATAGCAATCCTTGTGTTCTAAAACTACATAGCCAACATATGTTGAGATGTACCCCTACGAGTCTAGGGACTATACTTCTCATTTGAGTTTTTCTTACAGGAGGGGTTGATGGAAGAGCTCCCGGTCAGAGAGGGTTTACTCACAGCTTGTCTTTACCCATGGCATAGTACTAACACCCTTCCAGCTGGGGTTATAGGTTAGACCCCACCAGTTCAGATTCAAGGCATGTCGATAAGATGATTACCTCCTACAGTCTCAGTTTTAGATTCAGTCTTCAGAATAAAACTTAGTCTAATTCTATAGAAATCAGGACTGTCAGACATAATCACTCAGCTTATTACAGAACTCAGCTAGTTCCATTAGAATTTAGGACTGTCATATATAGTCACCCACTTTAGCAAAGAACTCAGATAGTTATACAAATTTTAGGACTCTTAGATACAGTCATCCAGCTATGTCTAACACTTAGATCAATTATTTATAATCAGGACTGTCAGCAATAGTCTTTTAGTTATCAGTTACTAATAAGCTCAGATATCAGTTAATCCATGTTGTCAGTAGACTCGGTAGTCAGAAATTAGTATTCAGTCCTACCACAACCTCAGTTATAGTTATGTATTCATGCATGTATTCTCATATTCATGATTATACAGTCAGTTATCATTGTTTATGCATATGAATCCTTGTATTCAGCTTACCTCACTTGCATACAAGTATATTCAATCGTACTAACACATTTGTGCTATGGTGTTTTATACAATAGGTTTAGAAGCACGAGCTCCCAAGCATCCTCAGTAGATTAGATGTTCAGCAGCCAGATTAGGAGTGTGCCCTCATCATTTGAGAATAGCATGATTATTTTATTGCTTTATTATTTCAGTAGTTTGGAGTTAGTTGGGGACATGTCCCATCAACTCTACAGATTTTAAAAAATTTAGAAGCTTTCAGACTACAGCATGTTTCAGGCAATTTATTTCAGTTTTGGGTATTGTTATACCCCATTACAGACATTGTTTTATATTCAGTATTAGTTCAATTTTGAACCCCCTTACCATTTATATCCTGCATATTTATAGTATATTATTCAGTTCTCGGTTATAGATATTAGTCATGGATTAGCTTGTGGTCCTTCGGGGTCATGAGCTCCGTGTAACATTTTGGGTACCAGATTTGGGGTATTACATTGATAATCGTAACCCTTTAGTATGAGGTTTACTTCTAGACTCAGTGGATTATAAAGAGTTCACATATTAGGGTATTATGGTTATGCAAGATATATATATTATTGGTCCCCTAGGTTGTGATAATGATATTAATTAGACTCTGATGAGAGCTTTATCCTTGTAAATGATGTAGACATAGTGTATGGATGTTTAGGTTCTTATAAATATATTATTTAGCTAATAGTGATGGTGTTGCATAGATTCGGTACATTCATGCTCCCTTAATGGTACAATTTTAACTAAATCTTGGTTTTACTACTATTTTCCTAAATAAGGAATTATTCCCAGTTTTTTATTTTAAAATGAATTCTTTCATAGTGATTCATACCACCTTAATGGATGATTTATGAGCTTTTGAACTAAAAATGATATTTTAGATATTTGGCTGAGATTGATTCTGGTTTGTAGTTTTACCACTACTATTTACTTTGGTCGAGAGAGATTCCAACCTTTTCTACACTTTTATGATGATCTAGTCTCAAAATTTACCTCGGATAATGGATTTACAAAGTCACACTTTTTTAGACATGATTTGAGACCATGCATTTATTATACATACATTTCTTCCATACTGTATGTAGTAGATTGATGATGATAGTGATTGGAAATATTTGACCAGGATTAGGTCAATATATATATGTGTATGGGCTCCTTTATCTATGAGCCGTCATGCCAGAAAAGAGAGGTCACTGTAGGCCCAGCCTTTGTAAGTTGTCGAGCTGGACAAGATGTATACACTAGGTTACATTATGGAATTTGGATCGGTTATGGTATTATGGACTTACCTTACATTCATTCTTACATGCACATTTCCTATTACGAATATATTATTTGATTTTTATATCTATCAGCCTTATGGGGGTTACATAGATATGGGTTATGAGTGTTGCTTTCTATGTGTTATATGTTGATTGTGCCTTTTGGGTTATGGTCCCCAATTTAGGTATTGTTTGTCTGGACTAGATAGTAACTTTTTTTTTTATTATTACTATTATTATGGTCAGTTCATGACAGTTTGATTATGGATTGGTTCTAAGATTTGAGGTGTGATTCTGATCCCTTTCTCTTACGATTATTTAATTTTGGGTAATTATTTCATTGTTAGACATTATGGTTAAAGGACTTAATTATTCTAGCATTAGTTTCTTATTTGGTTAGGACGCCTTAAGATATTAGTATGTCTACCTTAGGTTGTACCTTAAGTTAGTCTTGTAAATATATATATGTATATATACACACCTTAGGTATATAGATTACTATCTATACCTCCCTTCCTTAATTGTATATACATTTCTTGGCCTTGTATATTACTATATATTCCTCTCCTACTCTTTAATGTATATTGGCCAGTGATATTTGGTGTAGTACTTTATTGCCTATGTATGGCTAGAATAGGATAATTTATCCTTTTTACTAGTTTCCCTTATACTTGGTTGTAGTTTATATTCTTGTCTGCATAGTATCTATATTTACATTATCTTTGGAGCTCCATCGATAGTTGCCTACTAATTATCGCATGTTTGATACTCATACTACACTTCTGCAGTTACAGATCATAATACAGGTTCTTGCTATTATGGTGCACATTGTGTGGGGCAGCTATGTATTAGAGATTTAAGGTGAGCTCCTAGTATTCAGAGTATTACTATTCTCCCTATTATATATTAGATTTATTTCTATATTGTATTTAGAGATACATTATATCAATATATTCGTTTAGTATCTCATTTCTATTCGTGTCATTAGAAGCTCTTGTCTAAATCCACCAGGTTTTGGGATTGTCTTATATATATATATGTATTTTATTGCACTATTCTGCATTTCTTCTTTTATTTCTCTTAATAATTTGTTACTAGTAGTTCTGGACTATGGGTCGACTTATCTACCGGTGGGTTATAGTACGTACAATTATGGCTTGAGAAATTGGATGGTGACAAACTAGTATAAAAGCTTACGTATACTGGTATTCTCATACAAGATTTAAGTTTTTGGTGAAGTCTTGGGGGTCAGTGCTGAGACGTACATAATCTATCCTCAGGAGGCTGTAGGACATTTTTAGAAAGTTCTATTCTTGACTCCTTGTCGTGTGTTTGTATTTCTATGAGCCTCAGGTAGATTCTTTGACTTTATTTTGTTCTAGATGGATGATATGAGGTTATTGATAAATTTAAATAAGACTTCGACATGTTTTTCTAGAGTTTCAGTGCAGCACTAGACTAGGGAATCAGAGATTAACATTGAGGATCTCCAACATTAGCCAGAGCATTTGTGGCCAACCCAAGTTTTTGTATGGTTTGTGGCTATTTCAGACTTTTGAGATTTGGCATTACGGATTTCAAGCCTCCTTACAAATACCTCACAGCCTGAGATGATGTTCGATTCATCTAGAGTTCTTAGGACAAAGTTGGGTTTATTGGTGTTCAGCAGGGTTCCTTGTAATTTTGGAGTATGAGATTAGGTTTCTTTTATAAGTGTAATACCGCGAACTTTTCTAGCTTAAATTTGTTCCTAGAATGTTAAGGTATTCCAAAATAAATAATATTTTTTTCATATAGAATTTTCTAGATTTTTACTTTCCATTTTGTAGGAAATTGAATAAGCTTTACATCGATACCAAATTCACCCAATTCCGACACTCGATGGAGGAGCTAGACTATTTTTAAGTTGGCAATGTACCACCTAGGTAGTCACCGCACTGTGGAGGTGGTTCAATTCATAATTTTCATTTTCTAGTGGACCTCCGCAATATTGGCGCATCGTGGAGAGGTCCATTTTCCCATTTGTCAATTTTTAGTAGTCTAATGCTATAGTGGTGCGATGCACCGAAGGCCAAAATGGCATCTCTATAGGGCACCGCGATGGTGGCGTGTTGCGTTGAAGTTTTAGGTCCCAATTGTCAAAATCTAGTGGGACAGTGCGATAGCTCCGCATTGCGGAGACCCTCAATTTCCTAGTCATCAAATTCCAGTAAGCCACCACAATAGTGGCGCGTCACGGTGGCCTATTAAATCGGAACCCCAGTTTATTTTTCCAGTTTCATTTAGGAGTTTAAAAAGGGTATTTTGTACAATTCCCAAGCCCCCAATTCAGCCCAAACATAAGATTTAAGCCTATTACAAGCATTTTAAGCTTATATTCACCAAAGTTTCTCTCAAATAAAACCCTATGCTTCAATATTCAACTTCAAGAATCCCCAAGATTTCACCATTCTTTTCCCAAATAAATTCAAGATTCAAGGTTCCCAATTCAAGAATTCCAAGAATCATCATTCAAGGGAACAAATAGAATCCCAAAAGCAAACTTGTTCATCTAGTTCATCATCCAAGGTATGTGGGGTTTTGAGCAAGGATAAACTTTTCATCCCTGTGTCCAAAACTTAATTATGGTTTCAATTTTACTAAATATTCTATGATTTCCCATAAAATTTAAGTTAGGGTTGATACCTAAATCCTCATTATTTTAGTTTATGACATTTTTATGATATTTAAGGCTCCAATTGCAAGAAACTTACATATATTCATGTTTGCAATTATAAGATTCGTATTATGAGTTATATACCATTATCTTGACTGAGATTGTTGAAAGCTTTTAAGATGATTATTGAGCATGAATTTTAAATCTGATTATTGATGCATTAAACCTTTATACTTTGAGTCCTAAGTACTATTGATGATTTTATAAGGAGATTATGATCTCAAGTCCTATTGACAAGTTTTGATTAGTGCTTTCAAAAATAAAGATTGATATTTTAATCCTAAGCTAAGATAGAAATCCACATTATTCATACGATTTATGATTTAAAACAAAGAGAAGCATAATTGGTTTTAATTATGAACCCTTATTCTATTTTAAGGTGGATTTCCTAAAAGTTCTGGGCAATAAGTATGGGAGTAGTATTTAGCACCGAGTTGGGTATGATTCCAAGGTCTCATGCCCTAGAACCACGAGCCATTATAGGTTTTAAACTCCTATAGTAGTCTAAGATAGTGATCACTTAAGTTAAGGTTCTATTCTGATGGCAAGGATAGAACAGCTCTCCCCAATGTGGGCAAGACCTTGGACTCCATGTCAGATCACATGGTTTATGTTAGTTAGAAGAAACTTCCAAAGTTCTAAGATTTCCAAAGCTCCCAAAGCTTCTAAGTTTCTAAAGGAAAGAATGATAGAAAAGCTTTTATAAGACTAAGTGTTATGACTCACTAGATTTACAAGTATGATTTGTTATACATTATTTTATATTTCGATATTTTAGATAATCAAGCTTATGTGAGTCATATACATCCAACATGCATTTACTTTTTAATTATGATGATATCTTACTAATGCATTACACCCCCCATATATTTAGTACATCCTCATAGTACTGATCCACATATATGTCTATGTGTTACATTGTCTTCTAATGTTGGTTCAGGTGCTCAGTAACAGCAGCGTGAGTAATTCAAGCATCTCTATCTATGTTTCTACAGTTAGTGAGTCCTCATGATTTGAGGGCCTGCTTTTTCAGATTTCCAACTTTCATGGTAATGGATTTATTATTTTCAGTTTAATCTAAGTCAGTTGGGGGTCTGTCCTAATGACTCTCCAGTTCCTTAACAGTAGAGGCTTTTTGGACTACGAGTTTATTTACAGACTTTTAGTATTTACTATTCAGATAATATGTTCAATTTATTCAATTCAGTTTTGGTATGATTCAGCATTATTTATTGACTAGTTTATCTTGAAGTAAGGTTCAAACCTAGTAACAGCTTAAAGGTTTAGCTTAGGGCTACTCGTATCCTTGAGCATCGTGTGACATCTCGGGATCAGATTCTTGGGCGTTATAGTAGGCCATACATATTCCTATTCTATATCTTCCAAGAGTAATATGGTGTGTGGATTTATTAAACTATTAACTTTGTGACTTTATTTGTCATCAAAGGTGAGTCTTCTTTCTCTAAGGTTATTGATCATATGAGGGCCTTAGTGAAAGCATGCATTGATACTTATACAGGTGGCGACAAGAGGCCATGTCATCATTATAGTGCTATTGGTATTCTATCTGGGATTGAGGATCCTTCCAACAGAGATTAGCTTTCTTGAAGCCTATCAGTTTTATGCAAGTATCACTTTGGACCATAGTTGGCTCTTAGATTACTCGTGGTGATCTCAATGTACAGGGTTCTCATCAGACCTTGCAACTTAGTTGATGTGGGTATTTAGGCCATGGCTGATATTCTGGATTTATAGGTACAGTGCTTCAGAGTATTTTAGAAGCTTGTCATGGTTAAGGTGATATAGGATAGAGTGTGTCCTTAGAATGGATTATTAGTCATTCAACTCATCCATATCAGCTTCATAGTATTATGGTTTCTTCAGTTAAAGGCAGTGTTTTAGCACCTTAGTTGATGATTTAGATGCTCAGTTTGAGTTTGGATCTGCTTAGATTATTCTCCCTCAGGCTCATCAGGCATGTGACTTCAGATTCCACGATGATATGTGGGCTTATTATTTCCCACCTTTACCTTTAATTTAGAATGTATTAGGGTTTTCATACCCATAGATAATTATGTGTTGTGGCAGGTTTATATTGATTGTTGTATGCCTTTGTGTGGAGTTCATGATTATATGACTACCCTCGTAGATGATTTCTTTTAGTAGTGGATGGAGTAGATCACTTGTGATATTACACTAGGGGTATAGCATTTGGGTTCGAGTCCTATTTACCTTGGCATATTGGCATTCTTATGGTCCTAGAGTGGTACTTGTGATTGATGTTTGTTTTTCATACCACCTTTTATTTCTTTTTGGTACCACCTTTTCTTTATATATACATATATATATATATAGTTGTTGTTATTTTTGTCATTGTTTGGCGTTGATCGATCTTTACTTGATAGATGGCTAGATTAGCATTATCTAGTTAGAATCTCATTTTTCACAAATCTTATTTGTGGCCTAGAAAGCTAGCTGGGTTAGATTGTTTTCCCTCTAGTAGAGAGGTAAGACTGATCATTTTTCTCCTCTATTATCAAGGTTGGATTGGTTGTTGAGGGGTTTGTTACAGTGAAGGTAAGTTGGCCTTCTATGTTTTGGTTATGGTTCTAGAGTTGGTAATTTGGTTATGCAGCCTATTTTTAGGGTTGACCAATTTAGGACCATTCTTCTAATTTGTCTAGTTCATATCCTTATAATGGTTTTGATATTGATGTTGAAAGGTATTGTATTTTTCTTCCAGGTGTGTTGGGTTTGCCTCGTAGTGGTAGCTTTGATCTTGGTATTAGTATGGAGTTGGATACTTGATGTGTGAGCAATTTCTAACACATTTAAGACCTTTAACCAAGAATAATTGTGAAGTCTTGAGCAATTTTTGTCGTTTTTTATTTGTTTATGTCTAATTTTATAGTTTAAGCTGATGGGATAGAGAACCAACAAGAATGGAAGAAAAAAAGTTGAAATCTGGAGGAATCTGAAGAAAAGTATGGCTGACGACATCTGTGATAAGTCGTCAGTCCTATGATAGGCTATCACAGCTTCGCCAGACTTGAACATGAGTTGAAGCCTGTGATGACATCTAGTGATAGATGTCAAAAGTGTGATACGTCGTCATGAATGTTGTCATCCTTAAACAGAGAATGGGAGTTGAAGAAATTTTTGTGACGACATTTGTGATAAGCCATCAAGTTAGTGATAAGGCATCAATGTCATGTCAGCCTTAGACAGCAGAAGCCAAATGTGTAGAGAAGCTGACGACATTTGTGATAAGCCGTCAGACTCCTAATAAACTGTCACGTATGTCATCGTCTATTCCAAGAAAAAGCTGCAACTTTAATTTTATTTTCTTATTTAGGATTAACTATAAAAAGCATTGTTTAGGGTTTTTCTAAGGGTTGGCACTTGAGTTTTAAGAGACATATCTGATATTTTCTCTCTCTAGTTTCTTGGCTTGAAAAAGCAAATACTTTGAAGAGATTATTATCATTATTTAAGGATTTCCATTGTAATTTATTCTGAGAATCTCTATTTTTTATTCATCTTGTGGTAATTTTATCTTTCAAATCATGATTTCAACTAGTTGCTTCGATTATTACATCATGAGCGGCTAAATTCCTTTAACTTGAATTATGGGATCTAGGGTTAGGTCATGATGATGTGCTAAACACTCAAGATTTAATAGGTGTTAGGATTTCTTGATAATTCTAAGATTTTAATTAATATCTGTTGGTTGCAAACAGTAGACACACCTACTTTGATTTGCTTGAGAAAGAAATCATATACAGTAGGAAGTGAATTATCAATAGGGACTCGGAAATACTTCGTTTAATAATCAGCGCTATAATAAGGTTATTAACTTGAGGTAAAATCTGGGCAGTGAATAGCGATTTTCTAAGTCTGAGAGGATTAGGAAATTAGATGCTTAAATAGGTCGAGAGACATTTGAGCATATCATTGATAAATATAGCTTGTTATCCTAAACACCGTGAGAATCTTGAGTCAACTTTAGCATCTGTCATGTACCGTAAGCCCTAGTGAACATAATTCTGGTTATTTCATAAAATCTTGGTTACAAAAATTGAAATTAAAGTGACACACAAAAAATTTATTTAACCTAAACCCCCAATTTATATTTTTGTATCATTTGTTTGAATTTAACTTGTAGCTTTAATTTTAAATTAGTTTAATCGCCACTTACATTGTTCCCTGTGGATTCAACCCCGACTCCAAAGTTAGGTAAATATATTAATGACGACCTTCTTGCACTAAATTGAAGTGTAAGTTGAGCATTATCAATACTTCGTCATTGCTATATTATGGTTCTTATTCTAGAAAAGTTAACAAAGGTGGAGATAAGTGATCTTTCCTGTGACCGATTCTTAAGTTGGTAAATTTGGTATTTGTTATTGGTATGGAGTATTGGAATGACATATTTCCATCTAAGGGTAAAATTCTCAGAGTTGATAGGGTTTGGCTATTATTAGTGTGGTTTTCAGCCTTGGTGAGTTCTTGGGTATAGTTTGGTAGGTCATTCCCTCTAGAAGATATGGAGTTAGTTGCTGTGCCTTCAGCCCATGGTTTTCCTCCATTGTAATTTTGGTTTTTTAGCTATGTTTCAATTTTGGCTTCGATATGATCTAGTAAAAATATCTCTGATTTAGGTAGTAAGGTTGATTTGGATATTTGGCCATAGTTCAAACTTGTTGGTTCAGTTTTGGATTTAATGCCTTGGAATGGTGGCTTGGAGGTTATGATATATTTGGAGTGTGAATGCTTACCTATCTGCACGGTAGTTTTGGATAGTTGATATTGGGCGGTTCATCTTGGTATTGAGGTTTAGTTGTGATTTGTAGAGCTTTGTTAAAACCTTTGTTTTTAGACATGTATTAGTTAGGGTTTCATCTAATGGCTATCTAAGGCTACTCTTTAGCTACTTGTTTAGTCTTCTGCAGTTTGGAGGGACTGTGGATTATTCTCAAGTTAGTTCATGAGTTGACACTAAAGTGGTGAGAATCCATATTTTGAAAGGCTTCATTTCATGGTCTTTATATTTTATGTATCAAACTTTATTTGTCCTGATATTTTATTAACTTCAGATATATAAAGGCTTTGTTGGATTATTGTAGACTTTGATGTGTTGCTTTGGTTGGATGTTTGGTGATGGATGGTTGTCTGGTTATCGGTGGTTGGTATAGACTTATCATGAAATATTATTAGTCTTATTCTTCATTATCTTGTTATATGTTCTAAATTCATCCAACACTTATGGTTGTTGAGCTGATTAGGTTATGTGAAAAGGGTAATATTCAATCCACGTGGGACTTGAGATACCCGTTACAGCTAGACCCTAGTTTGGGTGGTGACAAAGTAAGTATTAGATCCTAGGTTCATGGTCAATTGGGTATCCATAAAGTCATTCAAGTTGAGTCTCTTTTACGGGTATGTAGCATGCCACACTTTTAAGAGAGAGGCTATGAGATATTTAGGAATGTCTCTTTTTCTTGTTGTCTTAGTCCGGGCTATAGAACCTACAATCATGGATTCCTTTAATTTCTTGTTTGCTCGCTTTTACAAGTCATGCCTCCTAGATGATCTGAATCTTAGGGGAACTCCACTATTCCACTTGGGGACACTGTTGATAGGACACACCCTGCTTATTGGGTGTAGACACGATCTAGGGGTCCAATTCCTAATTGTCCACCTGGAGTTCCACTGGTTCTATCTAGAACTCCTCGATCTCCCCAGGCAGATGTGATGAATATTAAGTTTTGTCAGTATATTCATATGTTGGCTCAGTTGATAGCTTCTCTTCTGAGTGTGGTGCTTCTATTACTCCATCTTCTAAGTCCATAAAGGTTGGCCAATTTATGAGGCTAAGTCCTCTAGTCTTTACTGGTGTTAGGGTTGAGGAGGATTCTTAAGCTTTTATTGATGAGATAGAGAAGATCTTTCGAATTATGCATGCTTCAGATGTTGAAAGTTTGGAGTTTGCTGCCTACCAATGGAAGGATATGGTGTACTAGTGGTACAAAGAGTGGGAGCATTCTAGGGGAAGTGATGTTAACTTTATATTATGGGATGACCTTTCTAGTGTCTTTTTGAACTGCTTCTTTCCTCAGGAGTTGAGGGAGGCAAAAGCAGAAAAATTTGTAAATCTAAGACAAGGTAGGATGTCAACCAAGGAGTATGCTTTGAAATTCCATCATTTGTCTAGATATTCTCCTAAGTTGATGTCTAGAATGAGAGTTAGCATACATACGTTTGCTTCTAGGCTATCCCCTAAGTTGATTTTGAAGAGTAGAGATACCTTGTTGAACAAGGATATGGATATTTATTAACTTATGGTTTATATACAATAAGTTGAGCAAGGAAGGAAGAAGCAGGTTGAGATTGGTAAGAGGCAGAGAAAGAATTTTAGATTTTCTAATCAATGTAGAGTCCAGTAGCAGAGTGGTAGAGATGGGGGAAAATGTCCTAAAAAGAAGTGGAGTGATAACGCTCAATCTACAGCTCTCGTGGGAGTGTAAAGCGGTCGTTAGCAAATATAGAACCCAACCTGGGTTGGGTATCGATCCCACAGAGAATAGCTTGGCCAACAAGCAAGAGAAATTACTAGACTTTTAGTGCAAGTCTCGTAGGAGAGGGGGGATTGTAGTATGTAACCAAAACAAGAATGTAAGAACTGAAAATAGCAAAATAAAGAGAGATTGTCACGTGTGTTGTAAACAATGAGAATTGAGGCGTTGGGGTTATGTCCACCTTCTGAGGTATACGTCTCTATTGGCTATGAGTGTGTAGAGTCTTGACATGTAATTGCTTATAGAGAATTGTAGTCGATGGTAAATCCAAGCGTCTCTCGACCTAAACAAGGACTATTTCACTTTAACTCTCTCGAGCTTAAAGCGTGACTAACGGTACGAATTCTCCAAGAAGTTAGTCCAGGTACGGCACTAGCTTTTTAATAGGAAAGGGTGTCCTACTACCTTGACATTATCTCTTTTCCAGACAAATAACTTTTCTCTCGAACAAGTCAGATGTTAGACTGGCGTTGGTCTATGCGTCTTCTTTTCTAGACAAATAACCTTTCTCTCGAACAGGTTAGATGTTAGAATGGCGTGTTCTTGTGTTTGAACCGCAAAGAATGTAGATTTAAGATGAAGAGAATAATGATATAAGCAATATACTTGTCTTGAACTCACAAACTCATAGCTATAGATAGTAACTCATTCGGCTTCCATAACCCCAACTAAGAGATTTAGTTACCCATGAATGCGAAGGATATCACGCTTTGCATGGTGGATGGCGTGAATAGTAGGTGTTTGGCGTGTGGTTTTAGTGATTCCGTAGCAAGTAACGATTCTCTTGTTGTGGAATTTAAGAGTAGAAGAATGAAGAATTGAGAATGGGTTGTAGGAAGATGTCTTAATTGTAAGGAGATGAATGAATTGTCAGAATGTCTCCCCCCCCTTTTCTTCTTGAAAATCTCTAACATGATAGGGTATTTATAATACTCCTATCCTACTCCTACTAAACTAATAAAATAAATAACCAAATCCTAATATACTAATGAAATCCTTGACCCAATTGTACTAGGGTAAGGTTACAAAATTATAATCCAAATAGAATGATGAAACACATAACCTAATTGCACTAGGTTAATGTATTATGGCAAAAATCCAGCTTTGTGTCTGTAAGTCCCAAAGTCTTCAGAAATGCTGTTTTAGCCCGGGACAGATTTTCCATGCAGCAGATTTAGTCCTTTATGCGTCCAGCTCCTTTCCATCTCGTTTGTGAGCTTTCTTTTGCGTCAAGTAAGCCATAAATTGCTGTATTTTGCATCATTTATACCTGAAACTTTCCTAATCACATTTGTTAGCTCATTTACAGGAAAAAGGACTAAAAGTGTACGAAATAGATAATTAGTTCTCGAAACTAGGCTAAAATATGGGCAAAATATATTGATATAGGCGCGTAATTTCGCCTATCATCATGGAGGAGTTCTAATTCCTTCTCTACGGCTAGTACTCCTTACCCAAAGCTGACGGGTGATCATTTCTCTTAGCATGGTAGAGGTATAGGGCAAAAGGTGACCAATCTTAGGCTAGTGGGGCTCAGTCTGCTCCATCATACCCTTCTTACAGATTTTATGGTCAATCACACCGTGGATAGTGTGAGAAAGGGAGAAACCAATGTTTTAGTTGTGGCTAGATTTTCCATATGTAGTGTGATTTTCCTTGTAGGGTTGCTTTTAGAGCCAATAAGGTTCCTTTTTTCTCTTTGTTAGCTCCTGCACCAAAGAGTTCTGCATCTTCTTCTGGTACCGACACAGGCTGGAATCACTTATATGTTTTTTCTTCTCATCAAGATTCTATGGTATATCCCGATGTCATTACTGGTATGTTGAAACTCTATTCCTGTGATATGTACTGTTTGCTTGATCTTGGGTCAATTCTCTCTAATGTGACCTCATTTATGGTTTTGTATTTTGGTTTTGGTCCCGAGTGTATTTCAGACCCTTTTTTTTCTACCTCTGTAGGTGACTCTGTGGTTACTAGAAGAAGCTATAGGGGTTGTGTGGTATCTATTGTTGGTCAAGAGACTTTGTTGGATCTATTTGAATTAGACATAGTTGACTTTGATGTTACATTAGGGATGGATTGGTTGCACTCATGCTATGCTTCTTTAGACTGTCGGGCCTATAAGGTTATGTTTAAATTCCCTAATGAGACTTTTCTTAGTGAGAGAGTGGTTCCCTAGATCCTAAGAAGAGATTTATATCATATCTTAGAGCTCGGAGATTGATCTCCAAGGGGTGTCTCTATCGCCTAGTTCGGGTTAAAGATTCTAACTCTGAGGGTCCTTCTTTACATTCTATCTCGGTGGTGAATTAATTTCCTGAGGTCTTTCCTAATTATCTTTCGATTTTCCTCCTGATATAGAGATTGATTTTGGTATTGACCTTGTTTCAGACACTCATCCTATATCTATCCCCCCATATAGAATGGCTCCGGCTGAGTTAAAGGAGCTTACGGAGCCATTAATGGGTCTTTCAGACAAAGGTCTTATCCATCCTAGTGTGTCCCCATAGGTTTCATTGATGTTATTCGTGCATAAGAAGGATGGTTCCCTTAAGATGTGTATTGATTATCGAAAGCTGAATAAGGTGATGATAGAGAATAACTACTCTCTTTCGAGGATAGATAATTTTTTGATCAGCTTTAGGGTGCTAAGTTTTCTCCAAGATTAATCTTTAATTTTGGTATCATCAGTTAAATATTAGGGAGGTGGATATCCTTAAGACAACTTTTCATGCCCAATATGGGCATTTTGAGTTCTTAGGCATGTCATTTGACTTGACCAATGCCCCTACGGTATTCATAGATCTAATAAATAGGGTCTTCTATCAGTTTGTAGATTTGTTCGTGATTGTCTTCATTAATGATATTTTGGTGTACTCTAAGAGTGGGGAGGATCATATCGATCACCTATGCATTGTATTACAGACCTTGATAGATCAGTAGTTGTATCATAAGTTCTCAAAATGTTAATTCTGGTTGAACACGATTATATTTCTAGGTCATGTCGTGTCTAGTGAAGGGATCATGGTAGATCCTCAGAAAGTTGTTGTGGTTAAGAAGTGGCCTAGGCCTACGACTCTAATCAATATTCAGAGCTTCTTAGGTTTAGTCGGTTATTATAGGAGGTTTATGGAAAGTTTTTCTTCGATTGCTACTCCATTTACCAAGTTAACTCAGAAGAAGGTAAAGTTCATGTGGTCTGATACTTGCGAGGGTAACTTTGAGAATCTAAAAGATAAGTTGACTTCAGCTCCAATCAAGACTCTACCTGAGGCTACTGAGGGTCTCATAATCTATTATGATGCGTCTTGGGTTGGTTTGGTTATCTGTTGATGCAACATGGTAAGGTGTTTGCTTATACCTCTAGACAGTTGAAGGTTCATGAGAAGAATTATCCAACTCATGACTTGGAATTTTTAGTTATGGTGTTAGGATTGAAAATTTAGCATCATTATCCTTATGGGGTCCATGTTGATATCTTTTTATCATACAAGCCTGCAGTATATGCTAACTCAGGAAAGCTTAATCTCAGGCAAAGAAGGTGGCGTGATTTGCTGAAGTACTATGATATAAGTCTTCACTACCATCCAGGTAAAGCTAATGTAGTTCTTGATGCTCTAAACAGGTTATCCATGGGGAGCCTAGCTTATGTGGATGAGGATAAGAGGGAGTTGGTGAAGGATACTAACTATATGGCTAACCTTGGAATTTGTCTCTTGGACTTTGAAGATGGTGGTATATTTGTGTAACAGGTAGAGCAATCATCTCTTGGTTTAGAAATAAAGGAGAAATAGATATTAGATCTTCTCTTGATGAAGATCAAGGATGATGTGGGTAAGCAAAGGATGATTGCTTTCGAGATCGACGGTGATGGTATCTTAAGGTACCAAGGGAGGTTGTGTGTTCTCGATGTTGATGGATTACGAGACAGGATTTTGGCCAAGGACCATGAGTCGCGGTATACAATTCATCCCGATTCAACAAAGATGTATCATGATCTCAAGGAGATATATTGGTGGAATAATATGAAATAGGGTCTAGCCAACCTTGTGGTTAAGTGTATAGTGTGCCAGCAAGTGAAAGTGGAGAACATGAGGCCCAGTGGGCTACTTCAAGACATTAAATTACTGATGTGCAAGTGGGAGTTAATTAATAGGGATTTCGTTACTGGCCTTTCGCAGTTGCAGAATCAATGTAACTCCATTTGGGTCATTGTGGTTAGGATGACTAAGTCCGCTCACTTCTTGCTCGTGAGGACTAATTATTCTATCAATGACTATGTGAAATTGTTCATTTAGGAAGTGGTAAAGTTGTATGGCGCACCTGTTTCAATTATTTTAGATCATGGTACTCAATTTTCATCGCATTTCTAGCACTCGTTTCAACATGATTTGGGGACTAAAGTGAGTCTTAGTACGTCTTTTCACCCGCAGTCAGATGGGCAAGCTGAAAGGATTATTCAGACTTTGGAAGATATGTTGCAAGCTTGTGTAATTGACTTTGGTTGTAGTTTTTATGACCACTTACCTCTCATTGAATTTTCCTACAACAATAGTTACCATTCTAGCATTGGAATGGCCCCGTTTGAGGCGTTGTATGGAAGGAGGTGTAGATCTCCCATTGGGTGGTTTAAGGTTGGTAAAGTAGAAATATTTATCTTGGATTTGGTTCACCAAGCTATGGAGAAGGTGAAGGTGATTTGGGATAGGCATAAGACCACCCAAAGTCACCAAAAGTCCCATGCGTACCTAAGGCAAAGGGACTTGGAGTTTGAGGTTAGAGATTGGGTGTTCTTAAGGGTATCTCCCATGAAAGGACCGATGCAGTTTAAAAAGAAAGGGAAGTTTAGACCCCGATATGTTAGCCCATACTTGGTTTTGAAAAAGGTTGGTAGTGTTGCATATGAGTTGGAATTTCCTTCTAGCAGGAGTTCCATTCATCCGGTATTCTATATGTCCATGTTGCAGAAATGTGTGGGTGATCCTTCATTGGTTTTTCCCTTAGAGAATATTGGTATTTTGAATTTCTTGTCCTATAAGGAGGTCCTAGTGAGGATCTTGGATCAATAAGTCCATCAATTGCAAATGAAAGACGTGGCTTCGGTAAAGGTTCTATGGCAGAACCAAAAGTACGAGGAAGCTACTTATAAAGCTAAGGAGGACAAGAAGTCCAAGTATCCTTTACTATTCCTGATTCTAGAAAATTTTACTTAAGGTATGCGTTGTTCTTAACATCTTTGTTTTCTGACTTTGTTAAATGAAAGATTGATTTCCTTGGCATCTTTGTTTTCTAACTTGGTTAAAGGTAAGAGTAGCAGCGTGTGGAGTCTCAATCGTTCTTGTATTGTCTTTTCCCATCATTCGAGGACTAATGATCCTTAAGTGGGGGAGACTAAAACACCCAAAACTTCAAATCTTGCAAAATCTCGAGTCTTGGACTTTCTGATCATCATACGACTTACACCACAAGTTGTATGATGTGATAATGGGTATAGGGACCCTAATCGTATGGTTGTCAGTGTGTTGTTGGCCAAATTCTGTCCTAGTTATGAGAGACATCATACAATTCGTATTGGGATATGACAAGAAGGTAGGGTCCAATTGTATATTGTCCAGTGTCTAGCCCTTGGTGTCCGGTCTAACATATAACTAGACCATACTATTCATATAGTACGGTGATGATTTGGGCAAGGGAGTCGTATGTTGGACAAAATGTGCTGTCCAATGTTCTGATCTAGTGACGACTTGAGGGTACTACTCGTATGTTGTGGTGACGAGTTGGAGGGTCCAATCATACCCACCTATGAGTTTTCTAAAGCTTTTAAGCTGAGAGTAGTTTGGACATTTCCCACTTCAAGCCCATAAGAGCCCACATCTTATAATACTTATTGGGCATTCATTCTATAATTTAGAAGATCAAACACTCTCTAAACTCTCTTTAAAACTTCTCAAGAAAGATTGGTCTAGGGTTTCTTCAAGGTGGCTATCTAGGGGCTTAAGGATCAAAATCTCTTCGTGAGTCTTCATAACCCAGGCATGTGGCTCTTCCTTCATTGTAGTTCAAAAAAATCATGCGTTTTAAGCATTGTTCATGAATCATTAATGATGGTTTTGAAAACCATGGCTGAGGGTTTGAATGAATAATGTTGAGTATTGTTTTCTCGTGGTTTAAATTGTGATTATATATGTTTTGATGATAGTTTTGCACATATGGGTTCTTGGGAATTGTGATTTCAACTAAGGGGTCTTGTTTAACCCTAATTTGATGGTTTTGGTTTGAATAATGGTTTGATTATGGTATGCCCTCAACCTATTTGTGAAATTGCCTATTAGAATGATCTTGTAACATATTGACTTGTGTTGTGAACTAAGGCATTGGTCTAATAATGTAAATGGTTGGTAAATGGTTTTGTGAAGGCCTTGTTGGCCATATATTGATATGAATTATAACCTTGGTGGTTTAATTAGATAAACGGGTTCGAGTCCCTAAATGTTAAATTGAATTAATAGCTTTATTTAGACAACAGCTTCGAGTCCCAAAGTTGATTAATAATGGTTATATCATGTTGTACGCTTACAAGTGGGGTTGGTATGACGATACCAATAGGATGCATTTGGTAAGTAATTGGATTAATGGTTTTGTATGTATAATGAATATTTTAATTGGGCTTTACAGAGAGATGTGTAGTCGGGCCATACAAATAGAGTCTGAAGGACTAACACTTGAAACTATGCTTGCTGGTGTGGGTGTCTATATGACCGGGAGGTTTGAGTCCCCTAAATAAATAATGAATAGGATGTTCGAGTTCCCCATATTATTTACATTGGTGCTTAAGTCACCTTATTTTTGTTGGGAGGTTTGAGTCCCCCGTAAATGCATATGCGGGATATTTATATTCTCTGGTTCGTGCGGCTACACACACTGGGGCCCTTCACGCTAGGGGAGAGCTGGGCCTATATTGTTGTATGAAAGTTATGCTACAAATCCCAGGTTAAGGTTTTCAAAGTGCATGCTAAGACTTTTTCCCTACCTCGGCACGATATATATATATATATATATATGTATGTGATCGCATATGATAATTTGACTTGGTTTTGAATGATGGCATCATTTTATTCCTCTATTGTTGAGTTACATGCTAACCCTTCAACTACTAATTGTCTCTGGATGCTCTATCCCTACACGATGCAGATATCAAAACTTCTTCTACTTTTCATGTGCAGTGATCAGGTGCTTAAGTTAGTCTGTGAGTTGACATTAAAGTGGTGAGCTCCCATATTCCGTAAGGCTTTATTTCATAGTCTTTATATTATATGTATCAGACTTTGTTAGAATTTGTTTTTGGCTACTGTCGGGGGGATATCCCGACATTTTATTGACTTTGCATATATAGAGGCTTTGTTGGAATACTGTGGACTTGGGTATATTAGTTATGTTAGATGTTTGGCAATGGACGATTATCTAGTTGTCGGTTGTTGGTATAGACTTATCATGAATTGCTATTAGTCTTATTCTTCATTATCTGGTTATATGTTTGGAATTTATCCGACACTTGAGGTTGTTGATCTGACTAGTTTAGGTAAAGAAGTGATCTCCGATCCATGTGGGACTTGAGAAACCTTTCACGGTCAGTCCCGGATTCGAATCATGACAGTAGGATTGGGAAGGAAAAAAGGATGTTATATTTGGATATTGAAGTTGGTTCCAGGATTTTTGCCTTGGTGTACCCTTGGATTAGACGGGTTGTCACTTGGTTGTCCTGATATTGGTGTGGTATCTGTGTGTTGTGGTTTGGATTTACGTTCATCATCCATCCTCAATTAAGTTGGAGACTAATTGGTGGTTAGGGTCGAGTTATGGTTATTTGAGAATAAAGTAAGGAAGTTAGTTGAAAAAGGGTTACCTATAGCAAAATCTCTCAAAAGTGTTGTTCCTTCTCGGAGGTTATCTGGAAGTCTTGCTCAGAATGTGTGGGCCAAATACCTCATCCCTTTGAGTTTTCGTACATTTTAGATGTTTTGAGCCTTCCTACAGCAGCTACAAGTCATTTTACCGATTGGAACTGTTAGTTCAATTATCAAAAAATTCATTTGGATTTTAGGCTCATTACTTTATTTTGGAGCTTTTTTTGTTTAGGCTTTTGTCTCAAACCAAAAATCCTAATAGATAAACTCGGATGAGAATTCCAATACTGCTATCTGATCTTAGGTGGATTTATGCACCTAAGTATCATTATCTATGCTTGTTTAGACTAGTTTTAAGGACTTCTTGTGTGTGTAATGAGTTGATATTCATATAATTGAGCCTATAAGTGTTAAAATACTTGTTTATAATGTTTAAGGTGTGCTTAAAACAAGTAGAGAATCAAATTGACCACCTAGAGTTTAGAAGAGAAAACTAGTGTTACTAGCTTGAGCTATGTGTTGTTCTAGTTCATCTAGATGAATTCTATTGTGTTTTAAGAACTGATTCGTGGTGTTTTTGCTATGGGAGATGTTAGGAGTTATGTTCAAGAGCAATACATTGTCTAATGATGCTGAAAAACCGACCATAAAGTGAGGAACTCAAGGTCAAATGGATGGAGCAAATATTGATGAAATCTAGAAATTCTTAGCACATGGGTGTGCCACGCCCTCTAGCCTCTGACATAAAGTCATGAAATGACTTTGCCCACAAACCAAAATGTTTATTTCTAGTGATAATCCATGATAAGGGCATGTCCACACCCTTATCGCGCCAACACATGGGCGTGACACGCCCAAGAGTTCAAAATGTGTTATGGGTTTCCATCTATAAATAGGTCACTTGGGACTTGTTGCAAACACCTTGGACGACTTTTGGTGGTGAAATACATTTGAGGAGGCCTCGTTTAGGTTTCTTAATCTTTTCTTTAGTTTATTTTTTGTTCTTATACATGAATTTCTTAATCGCGATTCGTTATAAATCCATGAGTGGCTAAACGCCCTCATCTAGGGTTGAGGCGAAGAACATGATTGCTTATGCTTTCAATTGAATTTTTAAAGTTTGTTATCATTGTTTGGGTTTTCATATATCCTTATTATTACTATTCTATAGAATTACAACCCTTAGGATAAACTAATATTGCCTATAAGGAGGAACAATAGACCAGATCGTGCGATATATGGAGTGGGATCTTATACGCTCAAGGGATTAAAGTTAAGATATGCATTTAGGATAGGAATATACCTAATTCTCCCCATTTGGTTCATATACGGGATAAAATATAAATGTGTTTAACTTAGTTATTGCATCCCCGCTCAACGATGTAGTTGTGGGGCTAAGTTTGATAGAATATTAGAGACTCAGAAGACCATAGTCGTGATATCAACCCCTTGAATCAATAACCAAGTCAATCAACAAAACTAATGAGATTGTATGGCTAAGTAGAATTTTCTGTAGTTCCTTGACCCTATATTTCTCCTATTTTGTTTTCAACACCTTACATTATCACATTATTTATGGTTACTATTAATTCACAATTTTCAAACGTTATTGGTTACATTCACGCTTGTTTTATATTAGTAGTAAAGGTATAATTGGATTGTTGTTAAACCAATTCCCTATGGTATTGATACTTGGCTTTTAAAGGCCACTTTACTACTTGGAAGACCATGTACACTTGCATGTGTACTAGGACACAACATGTTTTTGGTGTCATTGCCAGGGACCTAAAAATTGGCAACTATCTTACTTTTAGTTTACTAGTTTTTTTATAAGTTCTAATAACTTGATCTTAGCTTCTGAATTTGTAGTGACCATTTTGAAACTTAAGTAAGTTAGAAAGATAAATGGATTTGGTTAAACCATATCCTGTACTTGAGTGATGCTTACATCAGTCAAGAAGAGAAGTAGTGCTTCTCTATTGGATATCTTAAATTTAGTAAGAAGGAGATATTCCTGCATAAATTGCTGACGATCAACCAGACCGAAGGACCATATGCAAAGTGTCAATTCCACTCACAGCTAATGTTACCTATTCTATCTGCAGACTAAAACCTAGAGGTAGATTTGAGCATAAACAGAACATGGTGAAACTATTGCATAGTGGTGGGCAATTTATAGACTTGTCTCATGACGATCACAAGTTCATTTGTAGAACATTTTTTAGATCTGTGACACCTTTATTTCTACTGGAGTCTCAACTGACTGTGTGAGTCTCACTCTCTTCCCCTTCTTAATTTTGGTAGAAGCAAAGAAATGGTTAAAGGCAGAACCTTTATATTTCATCACTACGTGGGATGATCTAGCGAAGAAGTTCCTCATCCGATTCTTCCCGTCTGGCAAGACTACAAGATTGAGAAGTGACATATTGAGTTTTAAGCAGAAGACGGATGAAAACTTATATCATGTTTGGGAGAGGTTCAAATATTTACTCGAGGACTGTTACACCATCAATAGAGAATTAGGTATTGGCTCATAATTTTGTTTAATATCTTGACCATAACACAAAAAAATTTCTAGATTCAGCTGTATGTGGTCAAGCTTTTGATAAAGAATATGATGAGCTATACATTTTTCTAAATCGAATTACACAAGTCAATCCCGAATGGTAGTGTGATATGTCCGAAAGTATAGTGAAGAAGCCTACCAAGATGATTAAAGAAGATAGTACCACAGTCGCTCAACTATCACTCTGTCATTCGGGATTGACTTGTATAGTGATATGTCCAAAAGTATAATGAAGAAGACTACCAAGATGATTGAAGCAGATAGTGTCACGGCATATGATAAGCTATACACTTTTCTGAATTGAATTGCACAAGTCAATCTCGAATGGTAGGGTGATATGTCCAGAAGTATAGTGAAGAAGCCTAGAAAGATGATTGAAGTAGATAGTGTCTCAACCGCTCAACTATCAACCTTTCAAAACTAAATGATGACATATTTTAGCAATTTGGGTATGAACCAACCTTGAGCTAAGGTAAATGCAGTTCAACAGACCCTGTCTTGATGTGAGATTTATCGTACAATTTGTCACTCTATAGACTCATGTGGAGCAAATTTGAAGTCGGTTAACTTCATGAGAAATGCATAGAAGGGAAATTATGGTAAGCCTACAATTATAAGTGGCAGAGATAGCCCAACTATTCATAGTTCAACAATAAGGTTCAGACTCAGCAGTTCATCAACAGCAAAACATATAGACCAGTAATATTGAAGATACCTTTAAGAATATCCTGACCAATCAAGAACAAATGGATGCAGATATTAAAAGTCAACAATTTGATAAAAATAACTTAGAGACACAGTTGGGGCAGCTAGCTCAGGCATAGAATTCTAGACCTCAAGGCATTTTTCCAAGTGACACAGAAAACCCAAAGAAAGTAATGGCGATCACTTTGAAGAGTGGTAGAGACTTGATTTATAGACCTCCTAAGAAAAAGTAGGAGGTGAAAGCAAAGTAAGTCCCACAAAAAGTAGAGAGATACAAGTGGCAACTAAAGAAGCTAAAAAACTGGGGAAATCCTAGTACCCAAAAGCAAAGAAAGATGATCATGTACAAGATAGACCACTACCACCATTCCCGAAAAACATAAAAAGGCAAAGGAGGAGGCATATTTCAACAAGTTCTTTGACATGTTTAGAGAACTTCATATTAACCTCCCTTTGTTAGATGTTTTGTAGGGTGTGCCTAAGTATGCTAAGTACTTTAAGGATGCAGTGACGAAAAATCTAAATAACATTGAGATAGTGGCACTTACTGAGGAGTTTAGTTAAATTGTGATGAGAAAGATGCCAAAGAAATTGAAGGACCCAGGGAGTTTCACCCTCACCCATATGAGTTAGTGATAATGATGTAGTCTATACTTTGAGTGATTTGGGGGAAAAAATAAACTTGATGCCCCTATCGGTGTTTATTACTCTTTATTTGGGAAAGTCGAGGCCAAGTTATATGGTTCTCTAAATGGAAAATAGAACTAGAGTGCAGCTCGAAGGAATCAAAGAGGACGTTTAAATTAAGGTTGGTAATTTCATTATTCCTGTTGATTCAGTTGTTCTTAATTATGATGTAAATAATAGGGTCCCGATTATACTAGGATATTCATTCTTGGTGACAGGAGAAGCATTGATTGATGCTAGAGAGGGCACTCTTACTATGAGACTGGATGATTAAGATGTGGTCTTTAAAGTAAACCGTAACACCCTATAGTATTCTCGTCTTGATACCACACTTAGTAGAATGCATGGATAACTTGCAACCTAAAAATTTATCTCAGTGTTAAAAAGGACTTAGTCATATTTTGAGGCCTTAACTTAAAGGATTTTTAAGTTGACCTTCTCGACCCCGAGACGTAGATTTTTTTAGTTAATTCATGTTCAGGGGTGTAAAGGGGAAGTCTCGGGGGAGTTTTAGATTTTTTGGATGAGGTTGGATACATGTTTGGATTCCCAAAAAGTAGATCACCATGATTGTGGTGTGTCGCGGTGCCAATAGCGGTGGCACAATTGGCGTATTGCGGTAAGTCCCAAATTTGAGTGTCAGTTGCGAATTTTAAATCTGAGGGGCAGTCTCATCTTTTCCTTATAGCCCCAAGTCGTGAAAACAAAAGATTAAAATGTTTGTAGGGCATTATAGGCTCAAAAATGATCAGTTTTCCTCATAAACAAAACCCTAACCCTCCCTCAAAAATCAAAAAGTTAAATCTTTAAGTTCAAGATTTCCAAGAAATTAATCAAGATTCGGGTTCCATCCGTCAAACTAAGTAGTCTATGGTATGTGGAGTTTTTCCTAAACTACATGGGCATGGTGGAAGTGTTTTATTAAGTTTTTAAGGTTTAAAAATAATATATTCATGAAGGATTTTGAGAACAATTTGAAGAATATGCATTATGAATCCTTTTTAATGATATAATGTTTTGGTCTTGAGGCCTTCCCTTGAATCATGATTTTCTCGTGTATATGTGTATATATGTTTTTTCAATTTTGAAATATGAATTGAGAGCATGAATAATGAATTTTCCCTCTCTCTTTGTGATACTTCTTGATTTACAAGTTATGGGTGACTAAATTGCATGTCTTAAAGTATGAGTCAAGAGCTTTACTATCTTATATGAACTTTATACTGGTTGAGAATTGAAGAGAGGGATAATTTATTATTTTTAAATGCAAAATGTGATAATCAAAGGAATTGCATGATTGCTTTGAGAAATTGACCACTATTTATTGAAATGTTGAAAAGGAGAATCTTTGCATGGTTTGACATATGTTTTGAAATATGAATCCTCTTGTACTATTTAAATGTTTCGGAGGTCTGAACATTGTTTTGAATTAAAGAGCTACACATGATAGTTCATGACTTAGAAGATATGACTTGCAAGTCTTGGTATGACGATACCAAAGCAGATAATGCCATAATAGACTCAGAACAGAATAGAATTCAGATTTTATTTAGAATTTCAAAATTTGGAATTTGAAAGATCCATTTTAGAACAGACTAAAAGTACACTTCAAGATAGTTAGGTGGTTACCCAAAGAAGGCAAGAGTTCAGATAACTCATTGCCCAAAATCATGTTTTTCCAATACGAGTTTTATTATGTCCTCAAAGAGGGATTATACTCTGGTCTAGTGCCCTGTGGGATATCAAATTCAGGTACTCCAACCCTTGTGGAAAACTTGGGTTGGGTACTTGGCCATCGATTTAAGGGAGGATTCCATATAGCCCATGGGATACTTTCAGATATGTAAGGTGTACCACCTAGCTCAGAAGTAAAACAAAGAGTGAGTCATGGTTTTAAAGAAATATTTCAAAATCTTTTCAGTATGACCATGTGTTTTTACGTATCATATGTAAAATGTTTTATGAATTTCTCTCATTTATGTTGTATATAAGTACCTTATTTCAGATTACTCTGCGTACCAGTACATCCGTATTAACCCCTATATTTCAGGATCTATGTCAGTCTTGGGGTTCCTCTAAGGAGTAGGTTGGTGTGTCTGAGACTTGTAGTTGGTAAGCCTTCACTATTTCGGAAGGCCTGGTTATTAGACTTTGTTATTTCATTTTGGTTTATGGCTGGATTGGGGGCCTTGTCCCAGTTTTAGACAAGTTACTAGTTTTATTGTATTAGAGATTTCACAAACTGATGTTAAAGGTTGTTAGAGGTTTATGAATTTCATTTTGAACTGTTCATTTGAATTATGATATTGACCATGTTTTTGTATGATAATTTTTATGCATTTATTTATGTAGTATGGATGTAGTACATGATTGCCAGATAGAAATGGGTGCCTGGGAATGGTTTAGAATGTTAGTCGCGGCTATGGCCACGGTTTGGGTTGTGATAAACTTGGTATCAGAGCATAGTCCAGAGTCCCAAGGTGTCTACGAATTCGCTTCGAGTAGAGTTCTAGTTATGGGTGTGTAGTGCGCCATACTTATAAGCAGAAGGCTACAAGGCATTTAGGAATATCTCTCTTCTTTTCATGATTTAGTTCGTGTTATAGAGTTTGAGTGTCCCCTAATCATCGATTTCCTATTTTTTAGCAACTGGTCATGTCTCTCCATAGATCCAATGAACACAATGCTTAATCTTATAATGTCCGCCCCTACTTATGGGATATGGATCCATAATAGAGCTTGTACTCTAGATTTTTTTACTACTCTAGGAGTTCTTCCAACTCATACAAGTCCACTTTAGGCACCTAGAGCTCCTCAGACTGGATCCAATCGTACACTACCTCCCTAGAGAGAGGTCTCTCATGCTGAATTCTGACAGCCTATGCATATGATTGCCCAGCTCGTAGCTTCTCAGGCCCATCAGTCTAAAGATATAGGGTCTGTGTCTAGTTCATCTGATATTATGTGGGTTGGTTAATTTATAGGGCTGAACCCGCCTATATTTACTGGTAAGAAAGTTGAGGAGGACCCCCAAGGGTTCATTGATGAACTAGAGAAAAATTTTAAAGTTATACATGCGAATAAAGTCTAAGGGGTTGAATTGGTAGCATATCAGTTAAAGGATATGGCCAATCAGTGGTATAATGAATAGGAGGATTTGAAGGGTAGAGATGTTGAACCTTCGAAGTAGGGTGAGTTTGTGGAGGCTTTCCTAGATCAATTCTTTCCCCAGGAATTGAGAGAGTCAAAGGCTAATGAATTTATGAATCTGAAAAAAAGAAAAATGAGTGTTAAGGAGTACACGTTGAAGTTCAACCAGTTATCCCATTATGCTCCATAATTGGTGGGTAACATGAAAGTTTGCATAAGGAAGTTTGCATCTAGTCTCTCGAATGATCTGGTGTTGGAATACAAGGGAGCGATACTGAATAGAGATATGGATTTCTCAAAGTTGTTTGTTTATATGCAACAGGTTAAGGAGCAGAAGGAAAGGCTAGCAAATGCAAGAGAGAAAGACAAGCAGGCTAAGAGGGTCAAATCTATAGGGTGGTGATTGGGGAAACAGGTAGTCTAAAAAAATGTTTTGGAGCAACACTCAACATTATCTACCGTCCTAGTGCCCAAGCCCCCAATTGATCAGTAATTTTACTTATTTTCTATCAAATAGCGGGCTGAGGGTACACAGTCGCACGAAAGTGTGACTTAACCTGCTAGGTCATACCCTCGTTGTGACTCGTGTGATAAGTATCACCAAGGGAAGTTCCAATTTGGCAGGTTAGTGTGCTATACTTACGGCCAGCCAGGTCATATTTAGAGAGATTGTCTATCTGCTAAAGGAAGCTTTGAAGGTTCTAAGTCCCAAGCTAATTCCACAGCCCCACCACCACTACCCAAGGGTACTACTTCGCCTACTGGAGGTGGTCGGAATTAGTTATATACTCTATCTTACTGCCAGGATACAGAGGCTTCACTAGATGTTGTCATGGGTATGTTACAAATTTTTTCCCATGATGTGTATGTGTTGCATGATCCAGAATCTACCCTATATTATGTGACCCCATATATGGTGGTTAGTTTGGTTTTAATCCCAAAAATATTCCAGAACCTTTCTCTATTTCCACTCTTGAGGGTGACACTATTGTGGCTAGGAGGGTGTATAGAAATTGTGTAGTATCTATCTAGAATTGGGATATTTTGCGGATATGATAGAGCTGGATATGATTAACTTTGATGCTATTTTAGGAATGGATTGGCTTCATTCGTGTTATGCCACACTAGACTGTAGAACTCAAAAACACACTTTTTCTTTTTCGAATGAACCAGTAATAGAGTAGGAGGGGTATATTTAGCACCAAGGGTGAAGTTTATATCGTATTTTGGATCCCACAAACTTATATCTAAGGGCTGTTTGTATTATCTTATTCGGGTCAAAGATTCTAGTACTAAAATTCCTTCTCCCCAGTCTGTCCTTGTATTTAATGAATTCTCAGAAGTCTTTCTTGATAATCTCCCAGGGTTACCACCTGATAGGGAGATAGATTTTGGCATGACTTATTGTCAGACACTCGTTCTATCTCTATCCCTCCATACAGAATAGCTTCTGTAGAAATGAAAGAGCTGAAAAAATATTTAAAGGGCCATCTTGATAAAGTCTTTATTCATCCAAGTATTTTTCCCTGCGGTGCTCTAATTCTCTTCGTGCGTAAGAAAGAAGGTTCACTCCTTATGTGTATAGACTACAGTCAGCTCAATAAAGTCACTATTACAAATAAATACCCTCTTTCTAGAATTGATGATCTTTTTTACTAACTTCAGGGTGGAAAATTTTTCTCAAGAATAGACCTTCATTCGGGGTATCATTAGTTGAAGGTTAGGGAAGTTGACATTCCCAAAATAGTTTTCCTAACCTGATATGGCCACTATGAATTCTTAGTTATGTATTTTGGGCTGACTAATGCCCCTACAGCTTTTACGAACCTGATGAATAGGGTGTTTTATCAGTTTCTATATCTATTCATTATAGTTTTCATTGATGATATTCTGGTTTACTCTAAAAGTGAGGAGAAGCATGCCACCCATCTCTGAATCATCCTTCAGACCCTCAAAGATCATGAATTATATGAAAAGTCTTCAAAATGTAAATTCTAGCTTAGAGTTATTGCTTTCTTGTGGCACATTATTTCTAATGAGGGAATTAAGGTTTACCCGAAAAGGTGGAGGTAGTGAGAAAATGGCCCAAACTCACAACTCCAACTGATATTCGAAGCTTCTTGGGTTTGGCAGGGTATTACAGAAGGTTCGTAGAGAGTTTTTCCTCCATAGCTGCTCCACTTACAAAATTAACGCAGAAAAAGTAAAATTCTTGTGGTCTTACTCATGTGAAAATAGATTTGAGAAACTGAAAGACAAGTTGACTACCACGCCAATTTTGACTCTTTCCAAGGGTACAAAAAGTTTTGTTGTATACTGTGATGCATCTTGGGTGGGACTGGGGTATGTGCTCATGCAGCATGGTAAGGTGGTGGCTTATGTATCTAGGCATTTGAAGGTGCACGAGCAAAATTATCTTACCCATGACTTAGAGTTAGAAGTTGTGGTGTTTGTACTTTAAATCTGGAGACACTATCTGTATAGGGTGTATGTAGATATATTTACTGATCACAAAAGTTTGTAGTATATTTTCACGTAGAAAGAACTAAATCTCATGCAGAGGCATTGGTTGGAACTATTGAAGGATTATGACAGGAGCCTGGATTATCATCAGGGCAAGGTGAACATGGTGGTCGATGCCCTTAGCAGGTTGTCAATAGGCAGTCTTGCTCATGTTGAGAAAGGGCAGAGGGAGATGGCAAAGGATATTTACCGGGTTGAAAACTTGGGAGTTTGACTTTTGGATTCCAAAGATGGGGGAGTGATCGTTTATGAGATAGCTAAATCCTCCTTATGTGTTGAAGTTAAGGAAAAGTAGGTCGAAGACCCTATCTTGATACTGATTAAGAAAGATGTTGGTCAACAGGAGGTAATAGCATTTGAAATTGGAGATGATGGGATTCTGAGATATCAAGGTAGGCTATGTGTACCAAACATGGATGGGCTGCAAGAGAGAATTCTTAATGAAGCTCACACTTTGAGGTATATTGTTCACCCGGGCTCTACTAAAATGTACCACGATCTTAAGATGATTTATTAGTGGAATAATATGAAACGTGATGTTGCTAATTTTGTTTCTAAGTGTTTGAATTGTTAACAAGTCAACGTTGAGACCTGATGGTACTTCCCAAGAGATAGCTTTGCCTATTTGGAAGTGGGATATGATTAACATGGACTTCATTACGGGGCTTCCAAAGTCCCGGAACCAATATGACTCCATTTGGGTAATTGTAGATCGGATGACTATGCCAATTTTTACATTCGAGAGATATTTCGTTTGTATGTTACTCCTGTATCTATTATATCTGATCGAGGTACGCGGTTCTCTTCTCAGTTTTGGCGATCTTTTCAGAGGGGTTTAGGCACCCAAGTGAACCTAAATACTTCCTTCCACCCCTAGACTGATTGGAAAGATGAATGAACCATTCAGACCCTTAAGGATATGTTGAGAGCCTATGTAATTAACTTTAAATATAGTTGGGTGGATCATATTCCATTGATATAATTTGCCTACAACAACAGCTACTATTCCAGTATTCAGATGGCCCCTTTTGAGATGCTTTATGATAAAAGATGTAGGTCGCCAATTGGATGGTATGAAGTAGGCAAAACCCAGTTATTTGGACCTGACCTTGTTCATTAGGCGATGGAAGAGGTGAAGATCATTAAGGAGTGACTTAAGACTGCTCAAAGTAACCAAAAGTCTTATGCTGATATTAGAAGAAGAGATTTAGAATTTGAAGTTAATGATTAGGTATTCCTAAAGGTCTCCCCTATGAAGGGAGTCATGTGGTTCGGAAAGAAAGGGAAGCTTAGTCTTCATTATAGAGGACTGTATCAGATTGTGAGAAGGATTGGTGAGGTTGCCTATGAGTTAGATGTGCTCGCAAGCCTGGCTTTTGTACATCAGTATTTAATGTGTCCATGTAGAAAAAGTGCATTGGAGATCATTCCCTAGTGTTTCCTGTAGAGGATATCAATGTGAAAAACTCCTTATCATATGAAGAAGAACCCATTATCAATCTGGATCGTCAAGTTTGGAAGCTGAGAAGTAAGGAAATAGCTTCGGTTTAAGTGTTGTGGAAGAATCAAAAAGCTGAGGAAGCTACTTGGGAGTTAGAAGATGACATGCGTACTAGATACCTAAACCTCTTTGAAAATTCAAATGACAATGTAGAAGGTACAAATCCTATACGACGCTCTTTATCTTTTCCTTAGTGTGCTTGAAATCGTGCTTATTTGTGTCCCGATCCATAATTTGGGGATAAATGAAGGGTGGATAATGTAACACCCCGTAGCATTCTCATCTTGATACCACACTTAGTAGCATGCATAGGTAACTTGCAACCTGAAAATTTCTCTAAGTGTTAAAAAGGACTTAGTCATATTTTAAGCCCTTAACTTCAATGATTTTTAAATTGACCTTACTGACCCCGAGACATAGATTTTTTAGTTGATTCATATTCAGGGGTGTAAAGGGGATGGTGTCAGGGGAGTTTCAGATTTTTCGAACGAGGTTTGGAATGTGCTTGGATAACCAAAATAGTAGGTCACCACAATTACGATGCGTCGTGCTGCCTATAGCGATGGCACACTTGGCGCATCGCGGTAAGGCCCAAATTTGGGGTTCAGTTGCGAATTTTAAATTCGAAGGGCAGTCTCGTCTTTTCCCTATAGCCCCAAGTTGGGAAAACAAAAGATTAAAACATTTGTAGGGCATTATAAGCTCAAAAGTGATCAGTTTTCCTAATAAAAACCCTAACCCTCCCCCAAAGATCAAAGAGTTAAACCTTTAAGTTTAAGATTTCCAAGAAATGAATCAAGATTTGGGTTCCATCCTTCAAACTAAGTAGTCTAAAGTATGTGGGAGTTTTACTAAACTACATGGGGAGGTTTTTTATTAAGTTTTTAAGGTTTAGAAATAATATATTCATAAAGGATTTTAAGAATGATTTAAAGAATATGCATTATGAATCCTTTTCAATGATATAATGTTTTGGTCTTGAAGTCTTCCCTTGAATCGTGATTTTCTCTTGTATATGTATATATATGGTTTTTTTAGTTTTGAAATATGAATTGAGAGCACGAATAATGAATTTTTCCTCTCTCTTTGTGATACTTCTTGATTTACAAGTTATAGGTTACTAAATTGTATGTCTTAAAGTTGAGTCAAGAGCTTTACTATCTTATATGAACTTTATGTTGGTTGAGAATTTAAGAGAGGGATAATTTCTTGTTTTTAAATGCTAAATATGATAATCAAAGAAATTGCGTGATTGTTTTAAGAAATTGACCATCATTTCTTGAAATGTTAAAAAGGGAGAATCTTTGCATAGTTTGACATATGTTTTGAAATATGAATCCTCTTGTACTGTTTTAATATTTTGGTGGTGTGAACATTGTTTTGAATGAAAGAGTTTTATATGATATTTCATGTCTTAGAAGAATTGACTTGCAATTCTTGATACAACGATACCAAAGCAAATAATGCCATAACAGACTCAAAACAAAATAAAATTTAGATTTTCAGAATTTGATATTTGAAAGATGCATGTTTAGAACAGACTAAAAATGGGCTTAAAGAGATTTAAGTAGTTACCTGAAGAAGGAACGAATTCAGATAACTCATTGCCCAAAACCATATTTTGCTGATACGGGTTTTATTATGTCCCCAAAGAGAGATTATATGCTGGCTTAGTTCCTTGTGGCGTATTATATTCAGATACTCTAACCCTTGTGGAAAACTTGGCTTGGGGCTTGTCCTTCGATTTAAAGGCGGATCCCATATAGCTCGTTAGATACTTTCAGATATGTAGGGTGTACCACCTAGCTCAAAAGTAAAACAAAGAGTGAGTCGTGGTTTCAAAGAAATGTTTCAAAATCTTTTAGTATGCCCATGTGTCTTTACATATCATATGTAAAAGTTTTTATGAATTTCTCTTATTTATGTTGTATAAAAGTACCTTATTTTGGATTGCTTTGTATACCACTAAAGTTGTATTGACCCCTATATTCCAGGATCTGAGGCACAGTCCCAGGGACTCGCTAAGCAATAGGTTGGTGTGTTTGAGACTTGCAGTTGGTGAGCCTTCTCTATTCCAGAAGGCGTGGTTATTAGACTTTGCTATTTCATTTTGGTTTATGGTTCAACTGGAGGCATTGTCCCAGATTTAGACAAGATGTTGGTTTTATTGTGTTAGAGATTTCGTAGACTGATATTAACTGTTGTTATAGGTTTATAAATTTCATTGCAAACTATTCAGTTGAATTATGATATTGGACATGTTTCCGTATGATAATTTTTCTGGATTTCTTTACGTGGTATGGACGTAGTTCATGAGTGCCAGGTAGAAAGGGGCACCTAAGCCTTCATGGTTTAGGATACGAGTCGCGGCCAGGGTCTCGGTTCGGTTCGTGACATAAATAAACCACTCAATACACTTTTACATTATAAGGACTTATGCATGATCACGATTATGGAGGATGAGTATGGAGTGGAGTGCAAACCACCAATGACCTCTCTAAACTATCTCATTAAGTTACCCGAGCTGCTACTTAAATCTAAAGTCGAGAAGCTGACAGAAAAACCTAAAAAGGCTAGTGTGGAGAAAGTTACAGACCTTTAGATAAAGCACTTAAGAGGTCAGAAAAGAGCTGGAAGATGGCCTCCAGGTTAGAGGAAGTGACTGAAGGAATATGGATGAAGAGTAGAGATATGGGTTGTTCTGTGACACTAAATCAGGCGTTGCTTCAGAGACAACCTAAGTTAAGGTAGGAATTTTATTTTTGTACTTTTATTTTACTTTATATTTGTTTTTGTTTTAATTGTGAGTCGCGGGTTGATAGGAAGTCTGCTTATTGGATAACCAAAATAAGAATCATGGCAAAGACAGGGTGTGGGGTCTAGCGAACCTCATTGATGTTTGAGATGCTACTATCTAGGCCTAGAGGCCTCAAGGAGTATTTCTATCCTTTCTTTTGAATCATACTTTGAGGACAAAGTATGTTTTTAAGTGTGTGGTGGGGAATCTTTCTATGCTTTAGGGTAAAGTGTTGCTATGGGATATTAATTCGTAGTTGTTTTCTAGTTTTTGACTAAAGCTAATAAAGAAAAATTACAAAAATATTTTCTCTTTATTTTTTTAGTCTTAGCTGTTGGTGTCAGTTTATTAGGGGAACACTTCACCCACCCTTTGATTTTTCTTTATGGTTCTTTTCCAAGGGGATACCCTTTGAACCCAGTATCTCTTTTTTATTTTTAGGGCTAGATTTTAATTTTTTTTTTTGAGTTAGGAATAAGTGAGATATTCTTGCTAGGTTCTATGTATGATTACATGATGCAAGTGGTTTTGAATGTAAAAACATGTTGAATATGTTAAAGGACTACTTTTAATACCACTTAGGCTCACCTTTATGTCTCTTGTGCGATGTTGGCTTAATCGTGAATTCATGTTATTGCTTGGATTAGAGTTTATAGTGATCCTACTTGAGTTGAGTATGTGCTATATGTGAGTGAGGTGTTTTGTTGTATTTCTTGTTTCATATTGCTGTCAAGAACTTGCATGGTGTGTGTAAGGTGAAATAAATAATATTGGATTTAGGAGATGATATAGGCATTTCCTTGATAGCCATGTTTTATACCGTTTTTGTCTACCCTTGCAGCATGATCTTAGTTAGCCTTATTGAGCATTTAGCCTGCCCCTTTAGTAGACTCATATGTAGCTTATTCCACTTCTTTGGTTGACCATAATTTGATCCAAAGCACTTAAGTGATTAGTTGAAAAACTATTATGGTTAAGGAGTGTAAAATTGAAGAAGAAAAAGGTCAATATGAAGGCCCAAAATAGTAACTATTGGTGTGAAAAAGTTAATGTGTAATTATTGGGAGTGATGTAATGAAAAGAATGAATTGATAAAAATTGAATCATTTGTTGATAAAGAATCCCCCTTCCTAAATCTATGTGAACTAGCTTAAAGAGATGGGGTAAAATAAAAGAAAGTGGGAAGAGAGAAGTGGTGAAAATTTGGTTGATTGCAAAGAAGCCTAACGTACAATGTGATGTATTAAAGCGCTTAAGAGATATTGGCCAGAATAGTTCCTACCTGTCCCTTAGCCTACATTATAACCCTTAAAGTCCTATTTGATCTTGAGCCTTAACATTTTGCTATTAGTTGATGTACTACACGAAGGGCAAGCCTATGTTTCATCTTATGGACATGAGAATTCTTTGTAATAGTGAGTAAAATTTGATTCTTATACATTTTTTTGTGATGTCTCTTATTTGTAAGTGAATATGGGTAACTCTATTGTGTGAGAGCATATGTTTGATGATAGTAAGGTGATTTATATGATCTCTTTTGCTGAGTAATATGCATGAGTTTTCCAACTTGGTGGAATCAATTCATGAGTTTAGGATGTTTTGAAGTTGTGTTCATGAGTTTTCAAGAGTATATGACATACTTGGGGGTGGAACTTACAATTCGTGCAGTCATTGTGCTAAATGGAGAATCTTTCTTGTAGTAGTAATGTTGGAGTCTTCCTTTGACGGTGCTAAAAGTAAAGATTTGTTCGATGATGAACAAGGCTTTAAGTGTGGGGTGATGATCTTAGGTAGATTTATTCACCTAAGTGTCATTATCTACACTCGTTTAGCCTACTTTTAAGGACTTCTTGTGTGAGTAATAAGTTAATATTAATATAATTGAGCATCTAGGATTTAAAATGCATTTTTATAATGTTTAAGGTGTGTTTAATATAAGTTGAGAATCAAATTGGTCACTTAGAATTTAGACTAGAAAACAAGTGTTACTAGCTTTAGCTATGTGTTGTTCTAGTTCATCTTGATGAAATCTATTGTGTTTAAAGCACTAATTCATGGTGTTTTATGTTATAAGAGGCCATGGAAAATTTTAGGAGTTATGTTTGTGATCAACACAATTTCTAATGATGACGGAAAAGCAACCACGAAGTGAGGAACTCAAGGCCAAATAGATGGAGCAAACATTGATGAAATCTAGAAATTCTGTGCGCATGGGGCGTGCCACTCCCTCTAGCCTCCGAGATAAGGGCATGACATGACCCGAGACACAAACCAAAATGTTAATTTCTAGTTATAATGCATGATAATGGCGTGGCCAATCCTTTATCGCACCAATATATGGGTGTGACATGCCCAAGAGTTAAAAATGGGCTATCGGTTTTCATCTATAAATAGGACACTTGGGACTTGTTGCAAACACCTTGGACGACTTTTGGGGGTTAAATAAACTTGTGGAGGCTTTTTTTAGGGTTATTAATCTTTCCTTTAGCTTACTTTTGGTTCTTATACATGTAACTTATTGCTATTCATTGTAAATCTCTAAGTGGCTAAAAACCCTCATCCAGGGTTGAGGCAAAGAACATGATTGATCATGCTTTCAATTGAGTTTATTTAAGTTTATTATCATTGTTTGGGTGATATCCTTATTATTACTATTCTACGGATCATAGACCCTTAGTATAAACTTATATTTCTATTGTGAGCCCTAAAGAAGAAACAATAGACTAGATCATGGGATATACGGAGTGGGATCTTATACATTCAAGGGATTGAAGTTAAGATTTGTGTTTAGGATAGGAATATACCTAATTCACCACATTTGGTTCATATATTGGATGAAATATAAATACAGTAAACTTAGTTCTCATGTCCTTGATCAATGATGCAGTTGTGGGGCTAAGTTAGATATACAATTAGAGGCTCGGAAGACCATAGTCATGCTATTAACCTCGTGAATCAGCAACCAGTGTAATCAACTATACTAATGAGATTGTATGTCTAAGTAGGATTGTTCATAGTGCCTTGACCCTGGATTTCTCTCCATTATTATCTCCAACACTTTACATTATAACATTTTTATGGTTACTTTTAATTCCCAAATTTCAAATGTTATTAGTTATATTTGCACTTGTTTAATCTTAGTATTAAAGCTAGAATCATATTGTTTTTAAACCAAGTCCCTTTGGGATTGATACTTGGCTTTAAAAGGCCACTTTACTAATTAGGTGACCACTACACTTTCATGTGCGCTAGGATGTAATACCACCAGCTTCAGAATGTTGATTTTTGGCTAAGGGGCTCCTTGGTTAGGTCCTAGGCTTCCTAACTCCTTTTGGGCTATTAGGTTGATTATATGTAATATGGATCTATAGGTGAGGGCCCTATATTTAGTTGAAATGATCTGAAATCAAAGTTTTGATGGTTCTGTTGAGTCTGGAATGTATAATTTGGTATGGTAGCATAGTTCATTTGCACGCATGGGATTCCAAATGAATATAGAGCACCTGATCGAAGTCCATTTAAAATTAGAAAAATCTAGTGCTTGGCATCAGCTAGTGTAATTGCTTAAGCGACACTTCGGTTGCTTAGATGATGAACGCTTAAGCAACCAACTTGGTCCCTTCCAAGAGCTTAAGCGAAGAGTCGTTTAAGCAATACTGGACCGCTTAAGTGAATGTCGCTTAAGAGATATTAGGCTGCTTAAGCGAAGGTCAACCTGTCATTGTGGATTGCTTAAGTGATCTTTAGGTCGCTTAAGCGAATCCTGTTGGTGTTGAATCACCTTCTTTACTCTCTTTACCCCTTATTTCCTCAATATATTTTGCCATTTTTGAGAGCTTTAGAAGAGGAACTGTGTGGACAGTCATCCATTGAGCTAAGGTAAGTTAGTTCAACACTCCTTGGTCATTTTCTATTATTTTTCTCCATTAAATTCCCTTATTTTCTTGTAAATTCTTAGATTTAGGTCTTAAATTCCTAAACCTTAAGGGTTGATTTAAGACCCAACACTACAACATTTTAGTCCTATTGTCACTCTTGTAAAGTGTGGCCTAAAATAGCATAAAGTATGGCCTTTGATAAAAGGCTACGCTTTCGAAATTTAGGCAATATTTTTGGGGGTGGCCTAAAAAGGTATAACCTTTAATCAAAGGTCACGCTTTTCAAGTGTAACCATATCAGCTATATTTAAAAAGCATGGTCATTAAGGTATAAAGGCCACAATTTGCAGCTTATCATTGGCAACTTTTTTATTTGATAAAGCTACACTTACAAGTTTAGCCTTTGTTTTGCTATTAGGCACGCTTCACACGCGTAGCCTTTTATAACACCTCTATAACAACAATTAAAAATGTGGCCTTTTCTTTATTACTAGCCACACTTCAAAATCGTAGCCTTTTATACATCCTCTAGGACAACACTTGTAAAGTGTAAGCATGTTTTAAATAAATGCCACAACTTAATTAAAAAATCACACTTTTGAAATGTAGAAATATTGCCTAAAATTTGACAGTTCAAGCCACATTTTACAGAAATGGCATTAGGCATATAAAATGATAGTACATAATTTCAAATTGAAAAATAATTATTTTGATTGGAATGAATACATAGCTAAGAACATTACATAAACACACATATTTATATGTAATCTCACACACTAATTAGCTACTAAATAATTGAAGTGCATAGATTTGCAATGAACTTCCAAAAAACATGTCTTTTACATACTAATTAGAAAACATTGTAAGAATTTGTACCAAGTCCCACACAAAATCAAATTTATTTAAACGTATATCAAGATATTTCAAAAATTCTTCATCATTCACTTCAATCTAGATCAAGTTGAGTTGTGGCGCCCACCATTCAAATTTGATCACCCGCATTTTCCTACACATCAAAAATGAAAAGTTAGAAGTAAAATTATGCTCAACAACAACAACAACAACATCAACAACAAACCCAGTGTATTCCCACCTAGTGGGGTCTGGGGGGTAAGATGTACGCAGTCCATACCTCTACCTCTAAAATTATGCTCAACAAATATTCAAATATTTTTTCAATCTTGAATGAGGAAGTATGTGAATCCAAAGTTTCTTTAATTCATTCAATAAAGTTAAGAGTTCAGGATTTGAGTTTCTTGTGAATTTATAAGATAAAGTACCTTTTCATGAATTGAAGCATGAGCTGAGCTGGAAGAATTTCAAAGAATTTTTCCTCTTATAGCTTGTGCATTACTCACATCAGGTGAAGGAATGTTAAATCCGTCGCTCCCTGGTATAACTTGAAAATTCAATCCAGGGTTGTTTTGCACCAATTGACTAAAAAACTCACATTTCTTCTCTCATTTCACTTATTTCTTCCTTCATAGAAGTGACTTCATTAGCATGCTTTTGTTTAAGCTCGTTCATTTCCTCATCTTTTTTCAGAGAAGTTGTTGTCACTGAGCTACCATAGCCTCTAATTCGACCGGGCTTCTCCTTTCCAAACACTATCGTGAATGAATCATCTAGTGTTTTCAGAGCATTTTGATAATTCTGAAGTTCAGACTGTCAAAAAAGGTAAAACAATAGCTGTCAGGAGAATAAATCTGTTGTTTAATGGACAAGGAAATCTGCAGTTCCTATTCTAGAAGTTGTTGTTGTGTTGCAGACCAAGGAATTTCAAGACTACTACTAGTAGTGTATACATTGTGTAATAGTGGAAAATATAAGAATGAACAAGTTAGGAATGGTTTTCAAGAATTTCAAGACTACCAGTAGTAGTGTACTCAACAAAATGCTTACTTTCTTGGGGCTACACGACACTGCAGATTGCAGAATAAATATAAGGGTGGATATCTCAGTTCAGTGTATTATAGAAAGATATCTCAGTTCACTGTAGAAAACTAATAAAGACAACCGACCTAGTTTTTTCTTTTACTCACTTCACTGCTCCACAATTGAAAACATAAGTAGTAGTTACTATTCATATTCACATTAATTACTCTGTTCAATTTGTTGCTAACAAACATATATTTGGGGCTACCTATTGATCCTTCTCACTTCTCATCCAATATGCATTCATGCAACTATAAATAACTACCCACATTACTAAGAGAAGTTTGGACCAGTCTCTGTAGCCAAAACATTCTTTTGTGCTACCAAATCAAGAATTACTACGTCAAGCAAGATCAGTTACATTGAGAAAAACAACAACAGTAGTTGTTAATAGATTTATAATGTTGTTACTCCAAGATGAATAATCAAAAGATCTTAGAGTGACAAACTAGTTGCTGCCAAACTTTTGCTAGTGTTATATTTTTCTTTGAACCTTAAGTCTTGTTATGAAGCTAAACGGGCACTCAGCTAATCTCTCTTTAAAAGGAATTCCATATTGGATGGCTCCTGAGGTACTCCCCTTGACAGCACGTCTTTCTAATTATGTTGTCTCTCTTCTGACAGCTTATGTTTTCTGTTTCCTGTAGCTCTTAGAATCTATAATGTTGAGAGATAATAGTAACAATCTTGCCTTGGCTATTGATATATGGTGTTTGGGTTGTACGATAATTGAGATAACGGCAAACCTCCTTTGAGTGAATATGAAGCAGTAAGGACTTCAAAATTATTGATATATACTCTACAACTCTTATTAGATTTCATCATATAGATACTCTTTTCTAACAAAATAAAATCACTAATACTCATGTAAGTTTGAACTCGGGTTATTTATTTAAAGAAAAAATGAGTTTGGTTCCACTGTCAAGCTTGATTGATATAGAAGTTAAGCTTTAAGCTAATTGAAGCCAATACACACTATCAAATACAACAAATGGAAGCCACCAGATCAAAACTTCTTTAAACTCAACACCGATGACACTGCTATCGATCAGTACCATCTATTTTACAGCATTGACACGCAAAAACAATGCAATAAGATATATTTGAAGGTATAGGGCTCAATTTTTTTCACTTTTTGACAAATTTCTTGCTTGTTTTAGCTTATTTTGGAGATAAATTTTAAGATGAGAGAAGATCTAATGACTTACTGCAATATGCATTGCTAATGGAACAGTGTCCTGAATTACACTGTAATTGCACACACACCACCCTCCTTAGACTCCACTTGTGAAATTACATTGGGTTTGTTGTTGTATTATACATATCCTAGCTATTTATTTGGGCAGACGACTATTTATATTAATTTCTACCAAGATGACGAGTAAGACATCTATAATGACAACAAACTAAAACGTTTCCACAAACAATTAAAGGGACATTCATTCTCAGACAAATTACATTAGCTTAACAAAAGCAATATGCATTGCCAGTAGATGAAGGATAATAATATACTGTACTAATGATTATTGGACTTAAAGGAGAAATGGCATACATCTTATAGTGTATTTTAAAGTTATGATAATCTAAAGAAAGTAGTTTTATCTTTGCAATTACTGAAGAGGATTTAGACTACTCTCAAAGTGCACAATGGCTTTGAGTATCAGTTCCAACAACATATCTGTTGAGTATCACTTAATAATGCTACCAATAGGCATCTCTAATACTTTAAATTTAATGCCAGATGACTTATGCTCGAACATAACAAATCAATGAAGTAAATTTTTCTAGTGTCACCCAATAAATCATTAACGACTTATCAGTAATGCCCCACACTCTATTCCATTATAGGCTTCTTAATTTACCCAACTTTATTGTTTTACCACAATCATTTCCCCATGACATTAAATCACCCTTTTCATTTGCTCAACCAAGTACCACCTAAACATGCTACCTTGACCACTTTTTATGCTTTAAATACTTGCAGATTTGGAGAAATAACACTCATACGTTCTGATTATGAAACTATTACAAAAAAATCTTTGGTAATGGCAATGTAGAAAGTAAATCTAATTTCATAAATCAAATTGTTAAATTTGCAGGAGAAGTGGAGGAGCATGTACACAGTACACATCTCTCATTAAAGGAACTACATTAAAGTCTTCAGTAAGGGTTGTGCTTTTAAAAAGAACTGGATTTCAATGTTGTTGCTTAAAAGGTACTTGAGCAGCTTTGATATACTTAGAACTTGTTCTGTAGTGTTTGATGTACTGATCCACAGATCAACTTGTCTCCATCACGGAAGTTTCTTAATTTTTAAAAGTTATGTAGTACCAATATTAAGTGTTTAAATCCTGTTGAATAACAAATCAAGAGATGAATTGATTTACAAGTATATTCCCGCTGTTAACAGAATGAATTGGCGTATCATTTGCTATGCTAGATAATTTTGATATCGGATACATGAAAAGTAGTATGTTAGTTTTCATCACTCGTATTAAATATGGTGAAAGCTTTTAATACAGTGTTTAACATTCCTATTTCCTAATATAGCCTATCTACTAAGTGTTATCCAATCTATCTTCTTAATTGCCTTGTCTGATTGCAGACTATGCAAATCATTTCCCTAGTGCCAAGAACACATCTTAAGTTGAAACTGCAGCATCAAGTTCTTCAAATACCAATTTTTCCAAGTTAGGTTGATGCTAAAAGGTAAAAATTGTCTAATCATCTTGGAGCAGATAAAAAATCTGAAGTGAATTGTTGTAAAGAATCAACTGATTAATCAAAAACTCAGATACATGTTCAGTGAATTGTTCAAATGGAAACAATGTGGCATTATTGAGAGCTCACTAGAACAAAATAGGTAATTGTATGATCAACAAGGAATTCCAAGCATGTCTACACATGGTACAGAATCAAGTATTCTGTTCCAAAAAGCACAACGCTATTGACATTTTCAAGTGGTGACATCTACTCTGTAAATGAGTTCATCATGGTCTCCTTCAGGGCAGATAAATCCTATGAGAAGGGGTGTACGAGCACCTGTTAACTTCAGAAAAAACTATATATATATATATGAGTATATACCTTGAAGAATTATCATGTACTTTAAAAGGACCCTTCAAACATATCTAGCTCATTGGGGCATCTGGTCGCCATGCCCCTAGGTTGTTTTTTCTTTGCTTAGGCTATCATATAATTTTGATGTTATTATTGTCCTTTTTCTGAATGTGATGTAATGATTTCTTTATTATATCATATTATATGCTATATCTGCTTTACTTCTATATTGCTTTGGTATATGTTACATATATCCAATGATTGTGTTATCTTGCACACAATCACATAACTCCATACAAACTAACATAAATATCATAAGTGATAATGAACACCAAATTCACACCATCAATGCTATCTACACCAGACTAGTCCACTTTATTGGAATTGCCCATATCTTATCAAGCCGAACACCAACCTTTTCTTACTCCAAATACATGAATCAACCACATGATCCTCATTTCTATGTATCCAGTCCATGACAGCCAAGTGCAGTCAATAACTAATGAGTAGTTGTAATGCTTCCACCCTTCACTAATAGCCTCTCTAACACCACCACCACCCACCACCACCCCGCGCAACTACTGTAACGGGAATATGGCAACATTAATGAGGTGCATAAGTTATACCCAACAGAAATATTGTCACTCAAGTACACTTTCTACCATTACCATTAACCACCATGAGTCTCACCAACTCATATCATACCCTATCAAGCCAGACCCTTCAACTTTCATACAAGGCTGCTAAACTCACTTTCTTGATATTAAGCCATACCTTCATCATCTAATACTTCACAATTGTTAATATTCATTTACAAATACAGCCAAACCAAAACATACAACAACAACAACAACAACAAACCCAGTGTATTCCCACCTAGTGGAGTCTGGGGGGTAAGATGTACGCAGTCCATACCTCTACCTCTGATGAAGTAGAAAGGCTGTTTCCGATAGACCCCCGGCTCAAGACACGAGATACCATACAAACACATACTAAAGCACAGAAGCAGATTACATAACATAAATACGGCACCCATAAGTAATATAAAACAGAGGAAAGCAGAGGAAAGCACACAGATTCGTAATAAAACATGGAACACGGAAGACGGAATCATAACAAGAATAAAACCCCCACCAAGTAATTCCCTACACTAGCGACCCAAAACATCAATAATCAAAAATAACATATAGAAAAATAGAAAAAAGTAGTAGAGTCAAAGGGATTTAGCAAAGCAATTCTACCTAAATGCACCAACTAAAGCTAAATGTCTCAAATTTTCAGCTTAATTCTAATCATAACCAACTCAAACAAGGACGGAGCAAGGTAGGGCCAAGGAGTTGACCCCCGTGTTCCAAAAAATACACTATTTTTACATGGTTAAACTTAAAATCTCCCTAGTAAAAATCTTGACTACATAAAAAATGAGGAAGGGAGATAACAAGCCAATACAAAATGAACAAAAAAGTAAAAGCATGACGACAGTATCAAATTATTAGTAGAAGAAGACGACAAATAGTTCGAGGAATATGAAACTTACGTTGTTTTTTTCAGTCAATTTCAACTTAAACCAGACCAATTTTCAAGTTTGCATGTGGCTGATGCTTTGGGTACTGTGGCGAAGGAAGAAAAAACTATCCAAGAAAGGGAATCCGTGTGTGATTTTACAGCGAGAGAAAGGGAAAATAAGAATTATCCCTTCTTTAACTCGTCAATTTCCAATCTTGAAACTCAAAATCAAGAATCTAGTTTCTGAAAAAAGGATATAAAGTTTTGAACTTTTGGGCAATAATTGAGAAGCAAAAAGATCCAATTTTTAGCAGAAGACAAAGAAAGCAACAAAAATGGATCATATGAAAGCATCTAAAAACTGGTAAAACGGATGATAAAGAAAGCAACAAAAATTTCAAGAATTAAAATAAAATCTTACCATATGAATCAAAGGGATTATTGATCATGACCCACACCAAGAAATCAACTGATCAAATCAAGAAAAACACACAGAGTGAATAGATCGGAGGAATCTAATTCCATTTTCTGTGATGATTTCGGGGGGTGGTTTTGAGGTCAAGCCAGCAAGTAAAATCTGCAATTTTACACCTATCCCAGTAATAAATTGCCTCTAGTTGTTCTAAGAATTGATAAACAAAACCCTAGCTGTGCGATTTCAATTCCACACTAAAATATCACGGATGAGAATAAACCCTATACAACATTTCAGATGAATGATATTATGTTTTACGACTTTTTTTTAATTAGAAATTAGAGGGAACAGAATATATTGGAGGTAACATAATATTTTTATATTAAAATTATTGGAGGGAATACCATATTTTTATGTAAATTTTTTAAAATTTATAAGAACACTTATAAATTATTGTTTTAAAATAATAAAAATAGACACATTCTAAAATTGTAACCATATATGTAAAAAGCATTGTCAATGATATAATGATATGGCAACACTTACAAAATATAGTCTATAGCATTAAAGAGCACGTTTTACAAATATTGTCAAAATTATTATAGCTTAAAGCAAAAATTTGAGGCTACATTTTAGAAGTGTGCCCAAACTATTTTAGCCAACACTTTATAAGTGTTGTCTAGATTTAGTATGGCCTTAGGCCAGAAATGTTGTAGTTAAATTTACACTTCATTTGTGCTCAACTTTTGATCATATATTATCTTTTCTTCGAGGGACCTCGTGATAGATTCAATTTTAGAATCCATTTGCGGGCCACGCTAGCTCATTCTTGACCCGAATTTTGACTCAATCCTTTATATAGCAATATGGGTTTCATTTTAATCCTAATGACATCTAGATTACTATTTTGATAGTGTGGTGTCATTTCAAGATCATGGAGCAAAGGTGAACGATTTATGAATAATTTAAGGACTTGCAGTTCGGCATCAATGTAGCTTTTGTCTACTCTTCTTCGTGAAATAGTGTATTATATATGTTTCGTGTTAGATAGGGATGTTAGGATTTAACTATGGGTAGACTATTATGACTTATTTAAATTATGAGTTTGGGGAATAGAAGGATGAATCGGCCCTTAAGATGAAATATCGATTATGCTTATAAGATACTATTACCTAGGTTAGTAGCATGATAGACATAGTTGAGGCTAATAACCTTTTAGTCTAAGGTTTACTACTTGACACGAAGGATTATTATAATTTCCTGTATTAGGGTATTATGTTTATTCCAGATATATATATATTATTAGGCCCCTAGGCCATGATGACGATATTAGTTGGACCTCGGGTTAGTGATTTATCCTTGTAAAGGATGTAATCGTAGTCTATGGACGTTTAGGTGCTTATAAATTTATTGTATGAATACCAGTGATAGAATTTCATAAGTTTAGTACATTCATGATTGCTTAATGTTACGATTCCAACTAAATTTTGATTTTATTACTATTTTTCTAATAAGGTAATTATTTCCACTTTTGTGCTTTGAAAATGGACTCTTTCGTAACGGAATCCTACCACCTTAATGGATGATTTATGAGCTTTTGAACTAAAGATAATATTTTAGAGATTTGATCGACATTGATATTGGTCCACAGTTTTACCAATTACTATTTACTTTGGTCAAGAGAGATTCTACCCTTTCTATATTTTTATGATGATTTATTCTCGTAATTTTCTTCGAGCAATGGATTTAAAGATATACACTCTTTTAGTCATGATTTGAGTTTGTGTATTTATTATATATACATCTTTTTGGTACTGGACAAAGTCGATTGATGATGATGATGTAATGATTGGAAATCCTAAATCTGGACCAGGTTAGTGTATATGGGTAGTCTTGAACCCCCTGCGGGCTCCTTCATTCGTGAGCAGTCATGTCGGAGAAGAGAGTCATGTCGGAGAAGAGAGGTCCTCATAGGTCCTGCCTTTGCTAGCCATTGAGTAGGAGGAGGTGTATACAATGGGTTGCGTTATGACACTTAGATCAATTATGGTATTACGGACTTAACTTGCAGTCATTCTTGCATGTGTTTTTCCAATCACCAGTATGTTGTTTGATTCCCTTATCTATTAGCCTTAAGGGGGTTTGCATAGATATGGATTATGAGTATTGCTTATTGTGTGTTGATGGAGCCATTTAGGGCTATGGGGCCCGATTTATGTTTTATTTGTTCAGACTAGCCAGTTACTTTCTTATTTTTATTATGGTTAGTTCGTGAAAGGTTAATTATGGATTGGTAATGAGATTCGAGTTATGATTCTAATCCCTCTCTTACGATTATTAAAGTTTGGATAATTATCTCATTTTTAGACACTATGATAATAGGACCTGATTATCCTAGAGTTAGTTACATATTTGGTTAGGATTCCTTAAGATATTAGTATGACTACCTTAAGTTGTATCTTGAGTCAAGTCTTGTATTGTAACACTCTTAAATTTTCCATCATTTTATTTTAACCCTTCCATGTTTGAAACATCAATTTTTGACCTAAATTATGTTTACGAATGTTAATAGAGTGTTTTAGAAGAGTCTCAAAATTTTCAAAATTTTTGAAAGGTATTCGGGGTTATTTTGAAATTTTGAGGTAGTAAGCCTTCAAGTTTTGATGTTCCATAGAGGTTAGTCTCTATGATATTAATATGGTGCGGAGGCAGTATGCCTCTGTGATATGACTGTGTCACGAAGGATAACCTCCGCGATAATGGCTTGGCATGGAGGTTAGCCTCTAGGTTAAGGCCGTGCCACGCTAATGCATTAAAATTATATAACTTTTTTTTATTCACTTGAATGAGGGGCTTTTGGGACTTTTCACTTATGTACGACCCTTAAACATAAAGTAGACTTATTTTCATCAGTTTTTCAAAGATCAATTGCTCTTTTTTACTCTCAAACTCAAAACCCAAGAAAATCATTCTCCTAGTTCCAAGCTCTAAATTGCTTCTAATTTTTTATATTCTTAGGCATGTATCACTTTCTCAACTTGTTTTTTTAAAAGTATATGTTTAGAATAGTTATTCATGTGATTAATTGATGGCTTTGGAAGTTGGTTTGAGGGCCTTTGAATGTTATTGATGGAATTGCTTTTCCCATGGCTTTTGTGAACCCTTCATGTTTTGAATTAATAGTTTTTGGACCCATTGGGTACATGGGAATGGGGGTCGTGGATCCCCCAAATTGATTTAGAATCAAGATTGGTAATAAACTCAACCCACCGTATGAAATTAACTTTGAAATATGGGTATATGAATATTGTAATCACTTTTGGAACTGTCACACTACATAAAAGGCTAATGGAACATATATGGTTTTAAATTGAACCTTAGGGGTCGTGGATTTCCCCAAGTTAATAAATAATTATTATTGAACCTCAGGGGTCGTGGATTCCCCCATGTGGATAAATGATTGGAGCTTGTGGGGTGATGGATTCCCCCAAGTGATGATAATTGGAATGACATATTGATAATAGCTTGTAAGCATAGTTGGTATGATGATACCAATGGTTTATGCCTTAATGGATGATGATTGGTTCAATGAATGGAAATGTGTAAATTACTTAATTGGGCTTAAAGAGGGTAGCGTAGCTAAGTCGTAAAAGTGGAGGTCCCGAGCTACTGATACTAGGAACCCACATTTGCCGGCCTGAGGATTGGTCTTGATGACTGTGTACTTGTGTCACACTTTATATGTTTGTATCCTAGATTGGCGAAGGGTCATGGATTTTTTGGTCTTCTTTAATACCCCGGTTCATGTGGAAAACATGCACTGGGACCCTTTCATCCGGGTGAGAGCTAGACCCATATAACCGTGGGTATAGATAACATTTTGAGCTAAACAATCCAGGTTAATATTTTATCTCTCATTCTAAACCATGTTCCTTATCCTAACATATTATACATATATATATATATATATATATATATATATATATATATATGTATGTATGTATGTATGTATATATATTTGTTTATGATTGTGTGCATATGGTTTTGGAATAATTTTAGATTGATTGATCATGCATTATTTTATCCCTTCCCTAAGTTACATGCTAGCTCTCACCCTGCTAACCATCTTTGGATGTTGTATCCCATGCAATGTAGGATTTAGAGACACTTCTGTTTCTGTGCATAGTGATAGGTGATTCCTGGATTATTTATGAATGAGCTTGAAGTAGTCAGCCTCCTTGTTTTGGAAGGCATGTCACTTCATGGTTTTATTTCGTTCTAGACTATTTTGGATTCCTAGTTTGGCTATCATTGGAGGCATGTAACGACTTAGGTTGGTCTTTGGATATTAGAGGCTTTGTGGATAACTATAGAGTGGGATGTTTACTCAGATCTTTAGTATCCTTGTCTTGGTTTACTTATCTTTCTTATATCATTTTTGGATTGATTCTACTGTCATACTATTTAATATGTTCTGATTGGCTATGATAAGGTGGTAGTCTTTGATCCTCGATAGACTTGAGATACCCGTCATGACTAGGACCTGCATCGGGTCATGACATATGTATATATGTATATAAATATATATATATATATATATATATATTCATATGTATCTAGCTATAGTATTACCATATATCCCTCCCTTCCTTCGTTGTTCATGTTGTATATCCATTCCTTAGCCTTTTATATTACTATATATCCCTATTATACCCTTTATTGTATATTGACCAGTAATATACAGTATAATGCTTTAGTGCCTGAGTACAGCTAGAATAGGTTATTTTATCTTTTTTGCCTCCCTTGTTTTTGTATATTAGTTTCTTGATACTTGGTTATAGTTTGCTTTCCTGTTTGCATTATCTTTAGAGCTCAATCGGTAGTAGCCTACTGAGTACCATGTGATTGGTACTCATACTATACTTTTGCAGCGTGCAGATCATAATATGAATTCTCGCTGTGGTTGTGTTCATCGTGCGTAGCAGCTATAGATCAGAGATTTAGGATAGCTCTTGGTGTTCTGAGTATTACATTAGGCTTTGGGACTGCCTTATGTACATATGTCTTTTGTTACATTATTACGTATTTCTCCTTTTGTTTCTCTTAATAGTCTGTTACTAGTAGTTCTGGACTATAGGTTAGCTTACCTACTAGTGGGTTATAGTAGGTGCATCATGACCTGAGAAATTGGGTCATGATAGATCATTACATTGTTTTATTTTCACTCAGCTACTATGGATGACTTTGAACCATTTGAACTATTAAGCCACTATCATCTGTGTCATGCAAACATACCCTAATCAAGAAAATCTATGCACCTCTTTGGCCAACTCCTTTTCTCTCTCCACATGGGTTGCACTACCCACAGACAATCTACTCAAAGCATTGGCTACCATATTAGCCTTACCCAAATGGTAGAGCACATTTATGTCATAATCTTTTAGCAACTCCGACCATCTTCTCTGATGAATATTTAACTTCTTAAGATACCCATCACTACTAGGCCCTAGATTGGGTTGTGACAAGCTTGGTATCAGAGTCTAGGTTCATAGTCATTGGGTGTCCATAAAGCCATGTCAAGTAGAGTCCCTTTTATGTATGTGTAGTGTGCCACAACACTTATAAGGGAGAGGCTATGAGACATTTAGGAATGTTTTCCTTTTCTTGTGATCTATTTTTGGGTTATAGAGTCTAAAGCCTTGAAAACTTCCCTAATCTCTATTTTCTCACATTTTGGATCATGTCTCCCTAAAGATTTGATGCTTGTAGAAAATCTTCTGTCCCACTTGAGAACAATATGGATGTAATTCACCATGTATATAGAGTTTAGGCCCTATCTAGGGTTCCTTCTCCTGATTGTACTGATCCTCATAGAGTTCTGCCAATCCCTACCAGCTTTCCTTGGGCTCCACAAGCTGGTGATACTTATTTCCCACCGCCCCAAAAAGACATTTCTAATTCCGATTTCTATCGATCCATTTATCTGCTGACTTAGTTAGTGACTTCTTAATCTCGTTGGCCTGGACGTGTTGGTTCTGTTGCTGCATTTTCTAAGGTCTCTAAAGTTGTCCAATTTATGAGGTTGAATCCTCTGACCTTTACTGGATCTAAGGTTGGGGAGGATCCTCAAGGGTTCATTGATAAGATGGAAAAGATTTTCTTGGTGATGCACGCTTCTAATTTTGAAAGTGTGTAATTTACTGCATATCAGTTTAAGGATGTGGCATATTAGTGGTATGAGGAGTGGGAGAAGTCGAGGGTTGATAATGTAGAACCGACTGTATGAGATGAGTTTTTGAGTGCCTTACTTGATCATTTATTTCCTCAGGATTTAGAGGGAGGCAAAAGTTAAGGAAATTATGAATTTGAAGCAGGGAGGATGACTATGAAGGAGTATGCTTTGAAATTCCACTAGCTTTCTCATTATGCCCCAGATATTGTGTCTAGTATGAGGGGGAGAACAAGGAAGTTTGCTTTGGGTTTGTCTTGGGACTTGGTACTAAAGTGTAAGGCCACAATGTAGAATAACAACATGGATATCTCTGAGCTTTTAGTGTATATGCAGTAGGTTTAAGATAAAAAGAAAAAACAAGAAAAAATGGGAGAGATAAAAAGTTCAGATATTCAGAGTAGAGTAGAGACCATGAGAACAATGGTAGAGATTGTAGGCAGTGGGGCAAGAAGAAGACTTAGGTAAACTAGGGTTCATAATCTATAGCTTGTGCTCCATATCGTAAGTCATCTGGTAATCGTCACTTTTATACTAACATTGGGTTAAGGCACAAGGTGCCCAGTCTTAGGATAGTGGAGCCTGGTCAACCCCACTTTATCATTCTTGTAAATTTTATGGGAAGATGCATCATGGTCAGTGTGATGAGGGGAGGAATAGGTGCTATAATTATGGTCAGTCAAGGCATTTACAGCGATATTGTCCAGCTAAGGTTGCTTTTGGAGCTAATAAGGTTTTGATTGCTACTTTGTCAGCTCCTTCACCAAAGGGTGATTCTTCTAGTACTGGCACTGTCCGAAATTATCTTTATGCTCTTGCCACCTATCAGGAATCTAAGGCATCTCCTAATGTTGTCATTGGTACGTTATAGTTTTTCTCTCATGATGTGTATTATTTACTTGATCCGGTGTCTAAACTTTCTTATATGACCCCTTATATGGCTATTTATTTTGGTTTTAGTCCTGAGAATATTTTTGACTTGTTCATTATTGTGTTTATTGACTATATCTTGTATATTCTAAGAGTGAGGCAAATCATGCCAATCATCTTCATGTAGTATTGTAGACTTTTAAGTATCAGCGGTTGTATGCCAAGTTTTTAAAGTATGAGTTTTGGTTTAATGTGGTGACCTTTCTTGGTTATGTTTTTGCTAGTGAGGGGATCAAGGTGGATCCACAGAAGGTTAAGGAGGTTAAGAGATGGCCTAGACCTATGACTACACCTGATATTCGGAGCTTCTTGGGTTTGGCTGGGTATTATAGAAATTTTGTGGAGAGCTTCTCTTCTATAGCTACTCCGCTGAGTAAGTTGACTCAGAAAAAAGTAAAATTTCTATGGTCCAATGCATGTGAGAGTAGTTTTGAGAAGTTGAAGGATAAGTTGATTTTTGCTTGGTTTTGACCCTTCTTGAGGGTACTGATAGTTTTATTGTATATTTTGATTTCTCTTGCGTGGGACTGGGTTGTATTTTGATGCATCATGGTGAGGTTGTGGCCTATGCTTCTAGGCAGCTTAAGGTGCATGAAAGGAATTATCTGACTCATGATCTAGAGTTGGCGGTTGTGGTATTTGCATTAAATATTTGGCACCATTAATTTTATTAGTGCATGTTGACATTTATTCAGATTATAAGAGCTTGCAATATATGTTCACTCAGAAGGAGTTGAATCTCAAGCAAAGAAGATAACTTGAATTACTTATGGACTATGATATGAGTCTTCACTACCTTCCAGGTAAATCTAATGTGGTTGTTGATGCTCTTAGTAGGTTGTCCATGGGACATTATCTCATGTAGAGAAGAAAAAGCTAGCTTTGGTAAAGGATATTCATCGATTGGCTAATTTGGGAGTTAATCTTTTGGACTCCAAAGATGGAGGATTTATTGTTCAAGAAATCGTGAAGTAATCTCATGGTGCTGAGGTGAAGGAGAAGTAAACTTTGGATCCCATTTTGATGCGGATTAAGGATGATGTGGGTCAGCAAAAGGCTATGGCTTTTGAGATTAGTGGTGATGGTATCTTGCAGTATCAAGATTAGTTATGTGTTCCTGCGATTGATGGGCTGCGGGAAAGGATTTTGGCTAAGCCTCATAAGTCAAGGTATACAGTTCACTTGGGTTCAACAAAGATGTACCATGATTTGAAAGATATCTATTAGTAGAACAACATGAAGAAAGATATGGCCAATTTTGTGTCTAAGTGCATGGTCTGTCAGCAAGTGAAGGTTGAATACTTGAGACTTAGTGGTTTGTCTCAAGAGATTGAGTTGCCTGTGTAGAAGTGGGAGGTGATCAACAAGGATTTCATTACAAGTCTTTCGTGGTCTCGAAATCAGTATGATTTGATTTGGGTCAGTGTGGATAGGATGACTAAGTCTGCTCACTTCTTGTCTGTGAGGACTAACTACTATGGAGAAGATTATGCTAAGTTGTTTATTCAGGAGATTGTGAAGTTGCACGGAGCACCGATTTCCATTATTTTAGAAATATATGTGAAGTTTATGTCTCACTTTTGGTGTTCATTTCAGAGTGTTTCGGGGACTAAGGTGAACCTTAGCATCGCTTTTCACCTACAAATAGATGGACAAGCGGAGAGGACTATTCAGACTTTGAAGGATATACTAAGGGCTTATGTAATTAATTTTGGAGGTAGTTGCGTGGATCACTTACCTCTCATTAAGTTTGCATATAATAATAGTTATCACTCAAGTATTCAGATGGCTCCATTCAAAACTCTATATGGTAGGAGGTGCAGGTTCGTATTATGTGGTTCGAGGTTGGTGAGACTAGATTGTTCAGTCCTGGTTTAATTCACCAAGTTATAGAGAAGGTAAAGGTATTTTGGGATAGGCTTAATACTTCTCAGAGTCGCCAAAAGTCTGACTGATGTGAGGCGAAGAGGGTTGGAGTTTGATGTTGGCGATTGGGTGTTCTTGAATGTGTCTCTCATGAAAAGAGTGATGAGATTTGGAAAGAAGGGGAAGCTCAGTCCTCATTATGTTGGTCCATACCCAATTATGAGGAGATTCAGAAATGATGCTTATGAGTTGGATTTGCCTTCTAGCCTGGGTTCTATTGATTCGGTATTCTATGTTTTGATATTATAGAAGTGTGTGGGTGATCTTTCCTTGATTATTCCTTTGGCATTTCGGATTCCTTCTCTTATCCGGTAAATATTTTTTATAAGAAAGTCCATCATTTGAGGACTAAGGATGTGGCTTCAGTATAGGTTCTATGGAGGAACTAAAAGGTGGAAGAAGCTACTTGGGAAGCTAAAGAGGACATGAAGTCCAAATATTCGTTCTTGCTCCTCGGGTTATATGATGGTGCTTAAGGTATGAGTTTTTCTATTCTTATTACCTTACGGACTTTGTTTATGGTTTTGCGACTGCGTCTCTCTCTTATAGTCATGCTAATGGATGCCTTGACTCCTCATTTGGGGATGAATGATCCTAAAGGGGGAAGGGGTAATGTAACACCCTTAAAATTTCCATCATTTTAGTTTTGACCCTCCTGTGTTTGAAACATTAATTTTTGACCTAAATTATGTTTAGGTATGTTAATAGGGTGTCTCGAAAGAGTCGCTGAGTTTTTAGAAGCGGTTTAGGGTCATTTTGGAATTCTGAGGCAGTGAGACTTTGCATTTTTGACATTCCACGGAGGTTAGTCTCCATGATTTCAACATGGCATAGATGCAATATGCATCTGTGATATGACTATATCACGAAGGATAACCTCCGGGATAACGGAATGGCATGGAGGTTAGCCTTCGTGATAAGTTTGTGCCACGCCGATGTATTAAAATAGTGCACATCTTAAACTTAAAGTAGACTTATTTTCATCAGTTTTTCAAAGATCAATTTCTCTCTTTCACTTTCAAACTAAAAACCCTAGAAAAGCTTAAGGGTTTCGCTATACATTAATTCTCTAGGTTCCAAGCTCCAAATTGCTTCTAATTCTTGATATTCTCAGACATGTATCTCTTTCTCTAAACTTGTTTTGTTAAAAGCATGTGTTTAGAATTGTTATTTATGTGATTAATTGATTGTTTTGGAGATTGGGTTGAGGGCCTTTGAATGTTATTGATGGAATTTCTTTTGCCATGGCTTTTGTGAACCCTTCATGTTTTGAATTGATAATTTTTGGACTCATTGGGTGCATGGGCATGGTAACTGGGATGGGGGTCATGGATTCCCCCTAATAAATGGATTTATAATTGAAATTGTTAATAACCTCAACCCACCTTATGAAATTGACTTTTAAACATGGGTATATGAATATTGTAATCACTTTTGGAACTATCCCACTGCATAAAAGGCTAATAGAACATATATGGTTTAAAATTGAACCTTGAGGGTCGTGGATTCCCTAAGTTAATGGATAATTAACATTGAAACTTAGGGGTCATGGATTCCCCCATCTGGATAAATGATTCGAGCTTGTGGGGTCATAGATTCCACCAAGTGATGATAATTGGAATGGCATTTTGATAATAGCTTGCTATCATAGTTAGTATGATAATAATACCAACGGGTTATGCCTTAATGGATGATTATTGGGTCAACTAATGGGAATGTGTAAATGTTTTAATTAGGCTTAAAGGGGGTTTTGTAGCTGAGTTGTGAGAGTGGACATCTCGAGGGATTAAAATTAGGAACCAATATTTATCGTCATGAGGGTTAGTCTTGATGATCGTGTTCTTGTTTCACACTTTATATATTTGTATACTGGATTGGAAGGATCGTAGATTCCCTAACCTTTCTTGATACCCCAATTCGTATGGCTAACATGCACTAGGAGCCTTTCTGTCGGGTAAGAGATGGGCCTATATAACCCATGGGTATAGATGATGGTTTGAGCTACACAGTCCAAGTTAATGATTTAACTCTCATGCTAATCCTTGTTCCCTATCCTAGCATATTATATATTTATGTTTATGATTGTGTGCATATGGTTTCGTAATGATTGTGGACTGATTGGTCATGGCAGTATTTTATCCCTTCCCTAAGTTACATGCTAGGACTCACCCCACTAACCATCCTTAGATGTTATATCCCCAGGCGATGCAACTTTTGGAGACACTTCTATTTCCGTGTACAGTGATAGGTGATTCCTGGATTATTTATAAGTCAGCTTAAATTGGTGAACCTCCTTCTTTCGAAAGGCTTGTTACATCATGGTATTATTTCTGTCTAGACTATTTTGGATTCCCTATTTGGCTACAGTTGGGGGCATATCCCGACTTAGGTTGTTCTTTTGATATTAGTCTTTATGAATAACTGTGGATTGGGACGTTTTCTCAGATCTTTAGTATCCTTGTCTTGGTTTACTTATCTTTGTTATATCTATTTTGGATTGCTTCTGTTTTCATACTATTTAATGTGTTCTGATTGGCTAGGCTAAGGGGGTGGTCTCCAGTCCTCGACGAACTTGAGATACTTATCATAACTAGGCCTTAGATCATGTCGTGACATGTATATATATATATATATATATATTCATATGTATCTAGCTATAATATTACCATATATCCCTCCCATCCTTCATTGTTCATTCTGTATAACCATTTCTTGGCCTTGTATATTACTATATATACCTATTCTACCCTTTATTTTATATTGGCTAGTGATATACGGTATAGTACTGTAGTGTCTAAGTACAACTAGAATCGGTTATTTTATCCTTTTTGGCCTCCCTAGTTTTAGTATATTAGTTTCCCTGATACTTGGCTGTAGTTTATATTCTTGTTTTCATATTATCTATATTTGCATTATCTATTGAGCTCAATCGGCAATTGCCTTCTGAGTACCATGTGTTTGGCACTTATACTACACTTTTACAGCCTGCAGATCATAATACAGATTCTCACGGTTGTTGTGTGCATCGTGTGGACCAACTATGGATTGGAGATTTAGGGTGATCTCTTGTTGTTTTGAGTATTACTATTCTCCCTCTTATAGATTAGATTCATCTCTATGTTGTATACATAGGTAGGTTGTATCATTATATTTATTATCTCATTTGTATTCTAGTTGTACTAGAAGCTCTTGTACTGATTCCAATAGGCTTTGGGACTGGCTTATATACATATATCTTTTATTACATTATTATGCATTTCTCATTTTGTTTCTCTTAATAGTTCGTTACTAGTAGTTCTTGACTATGGGTTAGCTTACCTACTGGTGGGTTATAGTAGGTGCATCATGACCTGAGAAATTGGATCATGATGGATCATTACATTGTTTCTTTTTCACTTCGGCTACTATAGATGACTCTGAACTATTATGAACTATTAAACCACCATTATCTGTGTCATGCAAACATACTCCCAATTAAGGAAATCTATGCACCTCTTTGGTCAACTCCTTCTTTTCCTTCTTCACATGGTTTGCACTACCCATAGAAAATATACCCAAAGCATTAGCTGCCATATTAGCCTTACTCAGATGGTAGATCACATTGATGTCATAATCCTTTAGCAACTCCAACCATCTTCTCTAATGAATATTTATCCCATTCTGCGTGAACACATATTGGAGACTCTAATGATCTGTAAAAATATCCATATGCACACTATATAAATAATGTCTTTAAATTTTAATGGCGAACACCACAGATGCTAACTCTAAATCATGAGTTAGATAATTCTTCTCATAATCTTAAAGTTGTCTAGAGGCATAAGATATCACTCTTCCATTTTGCATCAACACACAACCTAACCCAACTATGGAGACTTCACAGTACACAAAAAATCTATCTAAACTATTTGGTAAAGCTAATACCAATGTTGAAGTCAATCTATTCTTCAAATGTTAAAAACTTTGCTCCTATTTGTCTGACATTGGATATTCACCTTTTTTTATGTCAACTTGATCAATGGTGCAACTATTGAGGGAAAACCCTCAACAAATCTCCTATAGTAACTAGCTAAACTCAGAAAGATCCTAATGTTGGATGGAGTAATGGGCCTAGTTCAGCGGTTCACTGCATCTATTTTCTAAAATTCTACATGAATACCTTCACTTTAAATAACATACTCCAAAAAGGTAACCGACTCCGATCAAAATCCATATTTACTAAATTTTGCAAACAATTAGCGATCTTGGAGGATCTGCAACACAATTCTCAAATGGTTTGACTATTTTCATTACTCCGAGAATAGACGAGTATGCCATCAATGAAGGCAGTGATAAATATGTCCAAATGCTGCTTGAAAACCTTGTTCATTAAGTCCATAAAGGTAGCAGGAGCATTTGTTATTCCAAAATATTATAACCGCAAACTCAAAGTGACCATACCAAGTTATAAAAGTAGTCTTTGGAATGTCACACTCTTTGACCTTCAACGGATGATATCCCGACCTGAGACCAATTTTCAAAAGCCAATGGGCACCCTGAAGCTGATCAACCAACTTATCAACTCTGGGGATTGGGTACTTATTCTTGATGCTGACCATGTTTAGCTGTCTGTAATCTCAGTACCATCCTTTTTGCGCATGAATAAAATTGGAGCACTCCACGGAGAAACATTAGTCTTGATGAACCTTTTATCTAAGAGGTCCTTAAGTTGTTCCTTCAACTCCTTAAGTTTTGGCAAAACCATCTAGTAAGGAGTAATGGAGATGAGCTAGGTATCTTGTCATAACCCGATTTACAAGTCATTATAGCACCTAGTTTACCCCACCAGTAAGTAAGCCCAACCATGGCCTTGAGCGGGAAACAATGGGCTAACTTGGTGGCAAAAAGGGCATAAAAGTCAGAAATATATAAGTAAATACTTACAACAATAATTCAAATACTAATAATAAACTGGAAAATAAATATTAAGAGTAATAACATACCACGACCTAGTCGTGTTGGTACAAAAGCTACTAATAAAAGGAAATATAAGTATTGTAATAGTTAAATACAACTCAGTCTCGAACAATGAAAGACTAGATATAGATAATAGAAGGAAAAAGGGAAACTCTGACTCCAAGAGCTCATCCTATCTCCGAATCCAATCCAACACAAATGCGTCATTAATAATGACCACTAGTACTTGGATCTGCACCATAAAGGTATAGAAGCATAGTATGAGTACCAAAGCAGCGGAGACTTAGTAGGCATCATCGGCCGATTGAGCTAAATCAGGACATAAGTATGATAATATGCAAGATAAATAAGCTAAGTCAAGGTAAAGGGAAAACCTGGAATAATGCTCCAATGTTGTACATAAATAGATAAATAAACTCAAAAAACAATGTAAGGATTACACAATTACAACTACTAAATTGGACCCCATAAGCAAATAAGTGCGGTAAAGTAAATAACCCAATGTGGGCCTCCATAATCCCAGGGGTGCAATCAAGAAAGTAAATAATTGAGATTCCATAGGTTTACCAAATATCAAACCATAACCATGAATCCATCTATTCTATAGAGTACCATCAAAACCTCTCAAAGCCGAACTTGAACTGATATCATATCATCAACATCATCATTATTTTCTATACTTGAATGAAACTCATATAATTAAATGAAGGACTTGAACTGAAACTCGTATCAACTCCCAATCACCTAAAATAGCATAATAACCATGTAACCCCCATTTTCAAGCTACCAAATATATAATAGAAAGTATATAATCCACCTATAATGTTACAAAGATCTAATCATAATCTTGGCCTAAGGTGGGCCGGAGAGGGCCCACTTCTAATCTTCAAAATCCATTCTTAGGTAAATTCTACTCTGAATTAGGTTAAGGTATCTAAATTCAGTTTTAGATATTAGATAAGTCATATTGTAATATCCCTCAAGGATATTAACTCAATTTGCATGTATTTCCTGCATTTTAACCCTTACCATAGTGGCTACAAGTTATTTATGACTTACCAAAATTGTCGATTCGATTATCAGATAGTTCGTTTGGATTTTAGGCTCATTTCCTAATTTTAGATCTTTCATTGTTTATGATTTGGTCTCAAACCAAAAATCTTAGTAGATGACCTTGAATGAAAATTATGACAGTGCCATCAGCTCCATAATATTAATTTTAGGCTAGGGGGACCCTTGGTCAGGTCTCGAGACTTCTGGACTCATTTTGAGCTATTAAGTGGATTATATAAAAAATAGAACTATAGGTGTTTGCGCCATATTTAGTCAAAACTACACTACATGAAATCTTTTGTAATTCCACTGGATTCAAAATATGTTTTACAATTAATTTGCATTATTCATTCATGTTTATAGGGTTTCGGATGAGTAATGAGAGTCAAAAATAAGTTTTGGAATTTGTTGGTGCTGGTATGGCCGCTTTAGCGATCGTTGACCATTTGAACAATCTCTAAAGCAATCATATGACTAGTTTGAGGTACTTTTAACTTTTGATTAGACTGCTTTAGCGGCCAAAGTGCTGCTTTAGCAGCCATTACTGAGTATAAGACCCCAAATTTAAATTTTTGACATTTTCGGGGTTAAGAAGCTCTGATTTTGATAATTTCGATGTGTATTTATCATAGAATAATTTTATATTTATTTAGAACTCTATTTTTATATTTATCAAGAACTTCTATTTTATTTTTCATGATTTTTACCCAAGTTGAGAATCAAAACCCATTTTCACCATTTTTAGGGCTTGAGAGCTCGTATTTGGGCGATTCTAAAGGAGTTTTTGAGATTTTTTCCATGGGTAAGTTTTCTAATCTTATAATTATAATTTTTCCCTTGATTTCATCCTTAAAACGAATTCAATTTATTTATTTTAAAATGGGTTTTTGGGTTTTTTGTCAGTAAAACTTGAAAATGGTTTTTCTTTTATTTGAATCTCATTTTTGCTTGGATTTTTGCTAGAGGATTCTATGAGGAACATATTTTGAAAATAAAATTATTATTTTACCCTTGGATTACTCCACGATTTAGCCTAATTTATGAGTTTAGGGGCTTAAAGAAAAATTGTCCCTTAAGGTGAAATACTTATTATGCTTGTAGGATCCTATTATTCTAGGTTTCTAGCATGTAGAAATAGTTGAGACTAGTAAACGTTCAGTATGATGTTTAGTATGATACTGGGTGGATTGTGATAGTTTTAACGAATTATGATGTTATGTTTATGTCGGATAAGTGCATTATTAGGCCCAAGGCCATGATTATGATATTGGTTGGATTTTGGAAAGTGATTTATCCTTGTGGAAGTCATAGTTTAGCTCATTTACATTTATATTCTTATCATGATACTTATAGTTATATTTTTTTTTATACTAGTGATGGCATGCACAGATTTGGTATCGTCATATTTGCTAAAATGTTAAATAGTATGATATCATCAAAAATTTGAGTTTTACTACTCTTTTTTCCTTAAAATAGATATATTCCCACTTTTCACTTTTAAATGGATTTCTTCATAATGAAAATTATACCATATTAATAACTGGACTATATGCATTGATATTGAAATTGATGTTTTCGAGATTTGGCCAAGATAGATTCTGATCCATGATTTTACTACTATTATTTGCCATTATCGAGAGAGATTCTGACCCTTTTTGCACTTGTATGATGATTTAGTCCCAGAGCTTAACCCAAGCAATAGATTTATGGACTTACACTCTCTTAGCCACACATATATATATGTATGTATTACTAGTATTGGACTTAATGATATTGATGTTATGAGTTCTGATTCAAGTCCGGTGATTAATGATGATATTAAGGATATGAAGTCTGATTTAAGTTCAATGATTGATTGTGATATTGAAGATATGAGTTTCGATTCAAGTCTGGTGATTGATGGTATGAGTTTTAGTTCAACTCCAATAAATAATTTTGATATTGATGATATGAGTTTATACGTTGGGTTACATTATGACACTTGGATTAATTATGGTATTGTGGATTCTATTTGTATTTATCCTTGCATGCGCATCACTTATCACTATTATGTGCCTATATCTATCAATCTTATGGGGGTTTTCATAGGTAGAGGTATGACTATTTTTTGCTGAGTGTTGGTTAAACTTTTCGAGCCTATATCAGTGGAGGTTTATGAAAGAATGGGCTAGGTATTGTTTGTCCAAACTAGCAGGTTACTCACATTATTATTGTTATTGTTATTACTATTATTGAATCAATACTAAGATTCAAAGTATGATTCTGATTCTTTTCTTTATGGCTGCTTTATCATGAATAATTATCTTATATTTAGACATATGGATTAGAGATTCTAATTATTCTTGTACCAGTTCCTACCATGATTAGGAGGTCATAATATGCTAGTATGACTACTTTAGGTTGTATCTTTGGGTTAGCCTAGTTTATGTACAGTATGGTATTATCGTATATGCTTCCCTTCCCTCATGTGTTCATGTTATTCCTTGGTCTTGTATACCATTGTCTATCATTTATCTTCTCTTTATTTGCATATGGGCTAGCGATATATGGTATGTTTCTAGGGTTCCTATGTATGTCCAAAATAGGATAGTTTATCATTATTGCCTTCTCAGCTTTACTATATTACTTTCCTAGATATTTGAGCATATTTTATATTCTTGCTTGATGTTATGTATATTTGCATTATCTTTGGATCTCAGTCGATAGTTGTCTACTAAGTACGATATATTTGATGCTCATACTACACTTCTGTAGCCAACAGATAATAGTATGGGTTTTCACCGTTATTGTGTGCATTGTGCATAGAAGCTATGGTTCGGATACATAGGGTAAGCTCCAAGTATTTAAAGCATTTTCATTCTCCCTCCTATGTATTAGACTAATATATATAATGTATTCAGAGATAGGTTGTATTAGTATATTCATTTAGTACTTCATTTAGTAATCTTATTACATTAGAAGCTCTTGTAATGATTTTACTAGGTTTTGGAACTATCTTACGCATTTTAATCTTTTATTTCATTTATTCTGTGTTCTTTCTTCATTCTCTTGGTAGTCCCTAACTAGTAGTTTAGGACTATGTGTTGGTATAAGAGTTAAATGTCTTGTAGAGTCTTAAGAATCAATGTAGAAACGTCTGTAACCCATCTTTGTGAGGCTACAGGGCATTCTTAGGAAATTCTATTCTTAATCCCTTGTCATGTGTCCGTATTTCTATGAGCCTTAAATATGTTCTTTGACTCTATTCTGTCCCAGATGGACAATACGAGGTTGTCAATAGATACAAATGGGACTTCAGTACATATTTCTAGAGTTCTAGCACAACATCGAACATGGGGTTTTAGATGGATGTCAAAGATCTTTAGCGCTGACTAGTGAATTTTGGGCTAGCTCAGGCTCCAATAGGGCATAGGGTTGCTTTAGCCTTTTGAGGTTTAGCATTGGGGATCCCAAATCTTCTTGCAAGTACCTCACAGCCAGGGATGGTATCTAGTTTATCAAGTAGTTCTCAGGCTAGAGTTGGGTCTATTGGTATTCAATAGGGTTCGTCGATGGTTTTAGAGTACAAGATTGGGTTTCTTGAGTAGTCTAGGCATATTTCTATGCTATATACCTTAGAGCATGACATGGTGCATAGATTTATTAGAGATTAGCATTGTCAATTTGTTTGTCATCAAAACATTTGATAGCGGTTGGGTCTTCTTTCTCTCAGGTTATTTACCATGTGAGGGCCACCAAAAAAACATATATTAAGACTTATGGAGGTGGCGGTAAGAGGCCATGTCATCAGTATTCCATCCAGGAGTGAGGATATTTTTGGGGGAGGTCAGCTTCACTTGTAGCCCAGTAGTTCTACACATGTAGCATTATATACTATGAGTGACTCTTAGGTTATTCATGTCGGTCGTAGTGACCAAATTTCTCGTTGGACCTTATGGAGTATTTGCTATTGGTCTTCAAACCATTGCGACCATTTTAGATCAACAAGGGCAACATTCTTGAGTATTCCAGGAGCCTGTGTTGGTTTTAATGAGATTCGACATTGGTCTAGAGAGTGCTCTAGACTTGAGTTGGCTATTCATGCAGAGTTAGCATATGTTCGTCGCCAACTTAAAGTTCTTGAGGTATGTTATGATTGCGACGAGAATGGTCATTTTAGTAGGGAGTTCCCTCAGCATTATTTGGTCAGCCACTTGGGGTCAACTCATATTTATTGCTAGGTTAAGGCTTTAGAGGTTATCTATGATGGTAGAGAGAGTGACCACTAGTCTAGAGAGTGTCCCTGACATGGGATTATTAGTCACTCAGCTTATTTAGATCCGACTCATAGTGTTGTGGCACTTTCACTTAGAGATAGTGCGCTTAGAGCCTCGATTGATGATTTTGACGCTCAGTCCAAGTTTGGACCCATCCATATTTGTTTTCTCTCAAACCCGTCAGCCATGTGACTTTGGATTTTATCGTGATAGGTGCAGTTCTATTTCCTGCCTTTACCTTTTTATTTGAGTGTATTAGGCTTCTCATACCCATTGATGATTGTATGCCTTAGTAGGTTTATATTAATTATTGTGTACCTTGATATAGAGTTCATGATTTTATGACTACCCTCGTAGATGATTTCTTTTTGAAGTGGATGGAGTGGATCAACATTGATATTTCCCCCTATGGGTATAGCATTTGGGTTTGAGTCCAATTTTTCTTTGCACATTGTCCTTCTTATGGCCCTAGAGTGGTACTTTCTATTGATTTTCATTTTGGGTACAACCTATATTTTATATTTGTGTTTGTATTATTATTGCCATTATTGTCATGTGATATTAATTGATCCTCTCTTGGTAGATTATAAAACTAGCATTATGTAGTTAGAATTCCATTCCTCGCAATTCTTATTTGTTGCCTTGGACAGCTAGCTTAGTTTGATGATTTCTCTATTGTAACGAGGTGATGCTGATCATTTTTTTTGTTGGTTATGCTAGATTGGTTGTAGTGTGGATTATGTTATTGATGGTAAGTTGTCTTTCCGTGATTCTATTATGGTCTTAGAGTTGGCGATTGTATTGTGTAGACCATTTTTGCGGTTGACTGGCTTGGTTTCCATCCTTTTGATTTGACTAGTTCATTGCTCGATTGTGGTTTTGATGTTGATGTTGGAAGGTTTTAGAGTTGGTGATTGTATTATGTAGACCATTTTTACGGTTGACTAGCTTGGTTTCCATCATTTCAATTTGACTAATTCGTTGCTCGATTGGTTTTGATGTTGATGTTGGACGGTTTTGTATTCATCTTTCAGGTTTGTCAAGTTCGTCTCCTAGAAATATATTTAATCTTAGTATCAGCTTGGAGTTAGACATTCTGTTCTTGCCATGATGTGGTTCTTGTCCAAGTAGAGTTAGAGAGTTAGTGAGTTGGAGACGGGAGATCTTTCCTATGACTATTTCCTAAGTTGGTGAATAGAGTGTTCTTGCCTAAATGGAGTATTAGATTGACCAGTTTTTGGATAAGGTTGCATTTCTCCTAGTTGCTAGAATTTTTGTTATTAATAGAGCGGTTTGCAACCTTGGTGAGTACTTGAATATGTTTTTTAGTTCACGCCCTCCAGCAGATATGGCATTGATGTCGCCCAAAACTACACCACCTTAGAAGTATACCATGGTCGATGTAAAAATATAGTAACCCAAATAGGTTAGGGTCGAACCCATAGAGAAAAGGGCAGAACTATCTCTCGAACTCACTAAAATCAACGAGATGTGCAGAAAAGTAAATAGGGAAAATTTCTATAATCCATAGAAAGTAACAAAATTCAAATGCTTTTGTTTTTAAATAATCTGGAACAAACATAAGGACTATGTTTCCCCTGGCTTCCTAACTCTGTATGTTATCATATTCCATTGAAATAACCCAATATCTTGCATTCAGAGTCTAATAAGTTATGTATCACTAACTATCATTTGAACACCTTTAGCAATACGCAACTTATCAGATTCTGCATGCAAGATATTGGGTTAGTTCAATGGTGTAGGATAAAACTACAAAGTTAGGAAGCCAGTGGGAACATAGTCCTAGTTTTCATTTTAGATTGTTTACAACTAAAAGCATTCGAGTTTTGTCACTTTCTACAGATTACAAAAATTTCCCCATTTACTTTTTTGTACAGCCCATTGATTTTAGTAAGTTTGAGGGATAGTTTTGCCTTATTTCCTGTGGGTTCCACCCCAACATAGTTGGGTTACTATATTTTGACTTCGACTACTGTATGCTTCTAAAGATGTGTAGTTTTGGGCAACATCAAAATTATCATGCCGTTGTCGGAGAATATGGTTATGGAGTTGTTGATTAAAGTTCTTGAAGTTTTTGGGTGTATTTTTCTATTCTTCTTGAGGCATTCTCCAGTGTATGCCAAGCACTAAGAGTTAAGGAAATCTCTTACTTTCACTTTTTCCTGGACTGAAAAGAATCCTACAGTCGAATCGTAGGATGTCAGAACATAGACGAGAAGGTGAGCTTGAAGGGGTTCAAAATAACCCAAATGATTTGCCTCCCCCCTTGGTGTGATTTAGGATACTGTTTATCAGACTACTAAGCAACTATTTTCTAAAGCAAATGAGGCAAGGGATAATGAGACTGCCTATTTTGCAGCTTAAGAGGCAAAACTAGTGAGGAGACACAGAAAGTTGATCATCGAGAACAACTCGACAGATATAAAAGGGGTGGAGCTCAAAAACTCCTAGCATATCAATACTTGCTAACATATGATGATCTGGAGTAGGATTTGGGATATGTTGAGCCTACCTATACAGGAGCTATCATTTTTCTTGCATTTCCACTGAATGTGAAATTTTATATCACATTGTTATGATTCAACCATTGAATCTGAATGGTGTGTTTTCGGGCTTGCCTACCGATGATGCAAATATGCACCTTCTCAATTTTATTGGGATTTTCACATCATAAACTATACAGAGGGTAGATCATGAAGCTATCAGACTAAGGTTGTTCCCTTTCTTTCTAAATGATGAATCTATATTATGGTTAGGGGAACTTTCTTGAGAATCAATTACTACTTGGAATATATTGTGGAGGTAGTTTTTATATCATTCCTTCCTCTATCCAGAATGCTACAATTTAAGGACGATATATATAATTTTAGGTAGTTGCACTATGAATCAATGTACCGGGCATGGTTTCGGTTTAAAAAGATGTTTATAATGGTGTCGAATCATATAATTACAGGAAGCAACTTGCTTGAAATCTTCAATCGAACCCGAAACACCACTTTGAAAGCCCTGGTAGACATTATTACTGGTGGATCATTCATACGCCTATGTTAGGGGCAGCATTAGAGATATTAGATCATATCTCTCTCACCAACCGAGGTGGCATACTCGAGAGACAGATAGAGTCGTTGTCACTTATGCTATTTGGGCTTCCAGCAAACACAGAGTTGTTGATGACACATTTACACAAAAGGTTGCTCAGCTAAGGATGGAGGTTGGGTTATTGCCAAAGCAGTTTGCAACTATGAATTCTGAAAAGGTAAATACAGTGGGTTCCCAAGGTAAGGTTTTAGATTATATGATTTTGATTTAGAAGAAGATGAGAAATATCTAGATAGAGAGTTGGTGGGTTTTTAGCAAAGGGGCAAGGAAATCAAGGTCAGAACTACTATGCGGATAGGTACAGAGATCAAAGATGAGAGAGGGGTGGTGAGTCGAGACACAAGGATGATTACAAAGAGAAGGGTAGAGTATATCTTCCACCAGGCAACCGTGATAGTTAATCAAGGATAGAGGCTTTGTTGTCCAAGATAATAAAAGGTCAGGAAATTAGGAAAATTGCCTTAAGGAGATTAATGTAGATATTTCAAAGTTGGCCAAAGTGGCAGAAGGCAATTCAGTTAGAATTAAATTCACTTGCTAAACATGATGCTTTTGGACCTGTAGTCCAAACTCCTGATGATGTAAAACTAGTAGGCCATAAATGGTTACTTGTGCGTAAAAAAATGAAATTGTAAGATATAAGACATGCCTTGTTGCACAAGGATTCTCTCAAACACCTGATATCGACTATGAAGAAACATATTCACCTGTTATGGATACAATAACATTTTGATATCTTATCAGTTTAGCTATACATTAAAACATTGAAATACATTTAACGGATGTGGTAATAACTTATATTTATGATTCACCTGATAATGAAATTTTTATGAAAATTTTAGAAGGACTGAAAATACCTGAAGCATATAGTTTAAAGCCTCGATAAATGTATTCAATCAGATTACAACGATTGTTATACGATATAAACATGTAGAAAATATGTGGTATAATCTCTTTAGTGAGTACTTGATAAGTCAAAGTTACATAAATGATGCTGTATGTCCTTATATTTTTATTAAAAAAATAATCTCAGAATTCTTATACTCGTTGTGTATGTGATGACATAAATTTTATGGAAATTTCAAAAGAGGTCCAGAAGATAATTGAATATCTGAAGAAAGAATTTAAGATGAAAGACATTGGAAAGAAAATTTTTTATCTTGGTATGTAAATTTAACATCTAGCAGAAGGGGTCTTAATCCACCAATTTGTTTATACTGAGAATGTGTTGAAATGATTTTACATGGACAAGGCACATTCTCTAGGTACTGCAACGATTGTTTGATCACTTGAAGTGAGTAAAAAATCATTTCTTCTAGAAGAGGATGAAGAGATTCTTGGTCCTGAAGTATCATGTATCAGTGTTATTGGTTCACTTATGTATCTTGCTAACACTACACGGGATGATATAGCATTTTTTTGTTAATTTAATAGCAAGGCATAGTTCTTCCTCTACACATAGACATTATAATAGAGTTAAGCATATATTATGATATCTAAAAGGGACTATTGATATGGATCGATTTTATACTATTAAGGATAGTGTAGATACTGTAAGTCATGGAGATATAGGTTATTATCTGACCTACATATAGCTCGACTGAATTTTTCTGATAAGATTTTTAATGAGGCAGCAAGCAAATAAGTATTCAGTAAATTTTCTTTTAGAGAAAAGACATCATTTCACCCCTGAACTTATTCGCTCAACTTACTTTATCCCTTTAACTTCACTGATAATTATTTACTCCCCTTAACAATTTTATAGTGAGTTAAATACAACTCTAAAGATATAATATCACTCTCACGATGGAGAGTTCATTGCATACGTCCATACATCAGTGCCACATCATTGCCATGTTGGATCCATATAAATAATATATATATATGTGTGTGTGTGTGTCTGTGTTAAATTAAAAAAATACCTCCCACCCCTATTTTCTTTCTTCGTAAGACCCCCCTCTCTCCTTCCCCCACCCCTCCTCTCGTTGCCCAGCTCTTTCTCCTCCTCCTCCATCAAAACCAGCCGCCCCCACCCCCTACCCCTGAAAATACCGCCTCCCCTTTCCCCATGATTTTTTTCTCTTGCACCCCACTCCTGCAAATGCTGCCTATCTCCGCCCTTTTCTTTCTTTCTTTTTTCTGTCAAACGAACCCATCCACCCCCACCACCATGACTGAAAACACCTAAAAAAATAAAATAATATTCTTTTGAAAATTCAAAAAGAGACAAACTCGATATAATTGAGTTAAAACTCATAATATTTGGTTCAAGTATTTTATCAAACATCATGAAGCATCTTCAAAAAGACCCCTTTGACAGTAAGTCGATAATATCGTATTCCAAGATTGACAATTATTGTTCGACACTTCATTAAAAGCCTACTGTATTATGCTGATTTTGGCTTTAATTTTATTCTAAGGTCTAACAACTATGAATTTACCTAATCTAAATTAATAGTATAAGAATATTACTTGTTTTATTTCTTAAAGAAATAGATGAATAATAATAGAAGTGAGGGTGGAGGATTAGAAGAAGAGAAAGAGAATTGGGGTAGGGGTGGTGGTGAGGATCTATAGGGTGTGGGGTTCAGGGTGAGGAGTGAGGGGTGGGGGCATTAAAGAAGAAAAAGGTGATTTTTTTGCAGTAGCTAGAAGAATTAATAGGAACCAATATATATTACCAAAGTACTTGATCAAATAAAAAGAACATAATACACTCATTGACAGTTTACATGATCGTACTTTATGGAACTCAAGAATTCATTGAGGATTTTTTCTCACATTCCTTGAAGCAAATGTTATTTAAAAAAAAAACTCACACCCTGACCACAAAACAAAATGAAGCTGTTAGAAATCAGAGAACATACTGTCCAAAGTAATTTATAAAAAAGGAGAATAAAAGTCCATGAACTTGTATGAAGAAAATGAGACAAACCTAAGAGGACGGCCCGATGGACTAAAACTCTAATATGTAACCTTACCTTCCAGTTCTGCAATATACAAACATATCAGAAAAATAAATCCGAAACTAAAATCCAAATTCAGAAAAGGAAAAAAGTTGTAGAACCTCAAAGTTTACTACTAATGTGAAAATTCTAAATCTCACAATCTAGCTGAAGATTTTTACTTGCTTCAAAATCTAGCCCTTATGGAAAACCTTAAGCACCCAAATTAGGCCAAAAAATAGAACATAGAAAAAGGAGATACGTAATACGATCTAAATTTGTTGGTAACAAATAGAAAAAAGTTGATGGTGTCGAATGATCTACTCTTCATCGTGATCTCCTCAAGATCATAACTAAGTTGAAGCATAATCAAAAAATTGGCAGGATCGAAAAGCATTACCGACCTTTGAAATTTTTTATGAAGGAGCCTTTCTCTGTTTATTATACGCTTCTTAATACCATTGGATCAGTATATGCATGTGCAAAAGAATTTAAAAAAAGGCAAAGGCACAAAAAATTTACAGTAGCTTAAATAATTCAATTTTTTTTCTGTTGGGCCCAAAGCCAAGCTCTAACTACAATTAAAAATTTCTAAAAAAAAATCAAAAGCACCTCACTATCCACATGAAGAAGTATTTCTATTCTTAAACACTGAGAAGTTCTTTTCTCCCACTATAATACCCTGCAAGATTCTAGACGAATTTCCAGCTATTTGTCCCATGTTTAGAGGTGACAAAGCAATTATTTCACACTAAGTACAAGTGATATAGCCATTTTAACCACCAAAATTTCAAATATTTTATTTTTGACCTTTCCAAGTTTAAAACGCTGATTTATGAGTTGGAATATAACTAGGTATGTTAAAAAGGTCACCCAGAAGAGTTTTGGAATTTTTGAAAAAGGTTTGGAGTGATTTTAGACCATGGAGGTAGAAAGCCTCCGTAATTTCAGTGTGTAATAGAGGATAGCCTCCACTATACGCAGCGAGTCACGAAGGCTAGCCTATGCGGTAACCTTCGTGTCACAGTGCAGAGTTAACTCTTGCAACTTTCATTAAGGAGTAAGGGGCATTTTTTTGTTTTCTCCTCTCCTTAAGCATGCAAATCATGACTTAAAACCCAATAGAGGCGTTATTTACCCCATTCATCATCAGTTAACGACGTTCAACCTCCTTCAATTCTCAAGAACAAAAAAACTAAAGCTTCATCCAAGAATTCATCAACCAAGGTCTCAATTACAAGCTTTCTTCAAAAATTCAAGAAACTCAGGTATGTGGGGTATTCATCAGTTGGTTCCTTTCACCCATTGAGTCCCAAAAATCTCTTATTTTTCAAGTATAAAATATTTTCCCTATTTTTATGAAAATTTCAATGTCAATTATGAATTTACTCACTTTTCCCTTAATAGTTTTGAATTCAAATAGTGAAAATGTGTTTTCCCCATGCAAATTATGTTCTTATATATTTTATAAACTCAGTCACGCATATCATGTTCAATTAAAACCATGTAAATTTATCAATTTATGAATTGAATCATGTAAGCCTATTTTCCTCATAAGCTTAACATATTCCATACTCATAATTATGGATTTCATCAGTCTAGCAAAATACACTAAGTTTTGGGTCTATGAATCATGAATTTTCTTACAATATTAAGATGAGGTTACTATATTTAATGTCTTATTTCATGCTGGCAGGTTATGAACACTCGATACCTATATGTGTATGCATATTCCCATTTTTAAGCGATAAGTCAGTCAGATCATGATTTTATCATCATATTCAAATTATAAATGCACTATTATTTTCAGCATACCCTATTTGAGCAAATCAATTATTAGTGTATATGCTAGTTTATGCTTTTATTTCAGTTCAATTGGGAGTAGAACATAACCCTGAGAGAATTTTAAGATGAAGGCTTTTTTGTCAGTCGAGGGTGAAAGGTTTAGTAGTAATCCCTGAGTTCTAGAACTACATAGCTAGCGTAGGTATGATAGGTCTTCCTTCCAGTAGAGAGTTGAAACTTTTTAGGGGCCCTTACCAGTCAAGGGTGACACCCTAGTCCTTTAGGGCACTAGTTTAGTGAATCCACACGGCTAGTGTTAGAACTCGTGGAAAGGTATTGACACCTTTCTAACTGGGCTATAGGTTGGACCACGATTAGCTCAAATTAGGGAATGCCAGTTAAATGTTAGCTCTCACGGTCTCATTTCAGTATTCTTACTGTATCAACTCAGTTTGCATGACCAGGAGCCATATTTATCAGTTAATCAGTTATGCAGTTTTATAGATTATTTCAACACATATTTTACTTGATCTTGTATTCATCTTACATGATTATGTATTCATGCTCAGCACTTATATGTATTTCAGTTGTCCCTACTCACGTACTAGTACATTCAAAGTACTGATCTCATATACTTTTTTGCTTTATGTAGTCTTATAACATAGGTTCGGATGCTCAGTTCCCCGATTGACCTTAGTCAGTTTAGGTGCTACTCAACAAGAGTTGTGGTGAGTTCTCATCCATATATGACAAGTTATTTGAAATTATTTTTCAGTACTTCTTTCATTTTTGTCAATTGGAGTTAGTTGGGGGTTTATCCTATGAACTCTTCATGTTTTAAAGGCTTTCAGATAGTCAGTGTTGTTTTTCAGTTTTATCATCAGTTTAGACCTGTTAGGTAATGTTTTAGTATTTCATCTTAGTAGAATTTCTCATCAGTTTAGCTTTCCATATTATGTTTCATAATTACTTTATTCAGTGCTCATAGCAGATACCTGATTCAAGGGTTAGCTTGGGTCACTTTTGGCCTTAAGCATTGTGTTACAATTAGGGGGTAGTCTCAAGTTGTGAATAATTTGGTATAAGAGCCTAAGATTTTAAAGTGTCCTATGGTGTTTGAAAGCCGTATTGAGTAAAGTCTTGTGCATTGTTATGAAGCGCGCCACACTTATATGCAAGAGCCTGGGAGACATATTAGGAAAGTTTCCCTTCTTTAAATATTTATGTCATGCGAAAGACTACAATCTCTATTGAATTCTCTTTTCTAACTCATATTTCATCCATTTATAGAAAATGTCTCCCAAGAGAAATAATGGGGATCAGCCTACACTACCACCTGATAAAGAAGACCCTCTGAATGAACATGTTTCCCATGCCGAATTCATGACTGCTTTCACCATTTTAGCCCAGACTATGGCTACTCAGAATAACCAGCCATAGGATGTTGCCCCATCCAATCTAGTAGTGAGCACGGCAGCAGCTACAATCTGAGTCTTCACTCAGATAAATCCTCCATTATTTTTTTAATCAAATTATGAGGATGATCCATAAGAGATTCTTAATGGTATGCATAAAGTGACAGATATCATGGGTATTACTACTAGTGAGAGTGCTGATTTAGCTGCTTACTAATTACAAAGAGTGTCTCACTTGGCTCAAGCAGTAGAAGAAGGACAGAGATGTTAAGGTAGGGCCTATAGAGTGGGATGAGTTTGCTACGGCTTTCTTAGATAGATTCTTCCCACTCGAGTTGATAGAGGCCAAGGTGCAGGAGTTTATAAATATAAAGTAGGGTAACATGAGTATGAAGGAGTACTCAGTCAATTTTACCTAATTAGCTAGGTATTCTTTAACTATGGTGGTTAACTTTACGGCCAGAATGAGTAAGTTTGTGTCTGGTGTGTCGGATGGTGTAGTCAAGGAATTTAGAATAGCTATGTTGATTAAGGAAATAGAACTTTCTAGGCTAATAGTTCAGGCTCAGCAGATTAAGGAGGAGAAGCTCCAGGAAAAGGAGAGGGAGAATAAGAAGGCCAAAACTAGTATTTTCAACTTCTCACAACAAAGGTCTGATGGTGGGAATCATTCTCAGTTCTACCAGAAATTTTCAGATTCAGCCCCATCTTCAGCCAGTGTGCCAGTGACTAAGTTCAGGTAGGACAATCGAGGTAAAGTACTAGGCTCTAAGTCCCAGGGTAGTTTAAATTTCACCAACCTACTTTGTAGGAGATATGGTAAAAAACACCAGAGAGAGTGTAGGGCAGACATCGATATGTGATTTTGATGTGGTAAGCCAGGCCACAAGATTAGGAATTTTAAATTAGTGGTCCTGAATAGTAAAGATTTTTGTCAATCGGGCCAGTCAAATTTCTCTTCAGTTCCAGTAGGTCACCATATTCATTAAGGCGCCACCTTCAATGCCACAAGTGGGTAGCGTCAGAACTGACTTTAAGCTCTCCAAACTCAATATAACTAGGAGAGTTCTCTTTATATAGTTATGGGTACATTACAAGTCTTTCATCTTCATGTTTATGCATTGTTAGACCACGGAGCTTCACTATCTTTTATGACCGACTATATAGATATAGACTTCGACATCAGTCCCAACTTATTATCAGAGTCCTTCTTAGTATCTACCCTAGTGGGTAGTTCTATTATAGCTAGATGGGCATATAGAAATTGCTCGATCACAGTGTCTCAAAAAGTCACTTCAGTCGACCTTGTAGAATTAAAGATAATTGATTTTGATGTCATTCTCAGCATGGATTGGCTCCACTCATGCTATGCCTCAGTTGACTATAGAAATAGAATAGTCTAGTTTTAGTTTCCTAGTGAGCTTGTTATTTAATGTATGGGTGGTACTTCATCCCTATAGGTTAATTTGTCTCCTATCTCAAGGCAAGAAAGATGATATCCAAGGGGTGTATTTTACCATCTCAGCCAAGTCTAAGACTCAAATTCTGAAACTCCAAGTCTTAATTCAGTTCTTGTAGTGAATGAGTTTCCAGAAGTGTTTTCTGCAGTTTTTCTCAGAGTTTTTCCCAAGAGAAAAATTGACTTCAGAATAAATCTCATAACAAATACCCAGACTATCTCAATTCCATCTTACAAAATGGCTCCAACTAATCTTAATAAATTGAATGATCAATTGAATAACCTCATAAAAAAGGGTTTCATCAGGCCTAGTATTTCTCTAGAGGGTGCTCCGATTCTCTTAGTACTGCACAAGAAATATGGTTCCCTCCGAATGTCCATCGACTACCATTAATTTAATAAAGTCACAATCAAGAAAAAGTATCCTCTCCCCAAAAATTGATGACTTGTTCGACCAACTTCAGGGGTCAAGTTATTTCTCTAAGATAGATCTCAAATCTAGCTATCGTCAACTTAGAGTCAAAAATTATAACCTCCTGAAAACAGCCTTCAGAACTTGATATGGTTAGTTTGAATTTTTAGTTATGCCTTTTGGACTAATGAACGCTCATGCAACTTTTATAGAGTTTATGAACAGGGTGCTCAAGCATTGCTTGACATGTTTGTCATAATCTTCATAGATAACATCCTTGTCTATTCTCGTAGGGAAGGTGATCATACTAACCATTTAAGGATTGTATTGCAGACCCTTAAGGAGCACAAGTTATTCACTAAATTCAGCAAGCGTGAATTATGGTTGAGATCAGTAGCTTTCCTTGTCATATTATTTTCAGTGATATCATATGAGTTGTTCCCCAAAAGATCAAAGAAGTGAGAAAATGGCCTAGACCCATCTCTCCATCAGATATCAGAAGTTTCTTGGGTTTAGATGGTTAATAAAGACGGTTTTTGAAGGATTTTTCTTTTATTACTTCTCTCATGTCTTGATTAACCAAAAATAAAGTCAAATTTTGGTGGTTAGATTCCTGCAAGAAGAGTTTTTAGAAGTTGAAGACTTGACTCACTTTGGCTCCAGTATTGACTCTACCATAAGGTACAAATAGGTTTGTAGTATATTGTGATGCCTCTAGAGTTGGTATTGGTTATGTATTTATGAAGTGAGGTTTGGTCATAGACTATGCACCTAGATAACTTAAACCCTATGAGAAGAATTACCTGACCCATGATCTTGAGTTGGCAGCAGTTGTCTTAGCCTTACAGATTTAGAGGCATTACCTTTATGGTGTTCATGTTGATTTGCTTACTCATCATTAGAGTTTACAATATGTGTTCACTCAAAAGGATCTAAGTTTTCTTCAAAGAAGGTGGCTTGAATTATTGAAGGACTATGAAATGAGTGTGTTGTATCGCCAGGGTAAGGCCAATGTAGTGGTTGATGCCCTTAGTAGATTGTCTATAAGAAGTGTTGCGCATGTTGGGGAGGATAAGAAGGATTTAGTCTGTGAGGTTCATCAGCTGGCTAGACTAGGTGTTTGGTTGGTTGATTGGGCTGAAGGTAATATATGGGTTCAGAATGGTTCAAAATATTCATTAGTAGATGAAGTGAAAGAAAAGCAAGACAGGGATCCTATATTGGTCAAGTGGAAAGAGGCTATTTGGCATTAAAAGGTTGAGGTTTTCACCCAAGGGAGAGATGGAGAACTTTATTATCAAAGCAAATTTTGTGCACTGAGTGTGGATGATTTGAGACAATGAATATTAGCAGAAGTACATGGTGCACAATATTATATTCACCCAAGATCCACTAAGATCTATCGTGATTTACGAGAAGTCTATTGGTGGAATGGTATGAAGAGAGATATTGCAAAATTTATGGAAAAGTGTTCGAAGTATCAGTAGATTAAGGTTGAGCACCAAAGGCCTAGTGGTATACTTCAAGTGTTCAGTATCCCCAATTAGAAGTGGGAAATGGTGAACATGTATTTTATGACAGGGTTACCTTATACACATCGTCAACATAATTTGAGTTAGGTCATTATAGATATAATGACCAAGTTGGCCTTTTTCTTGCTAGTTCATACTTCATATTCAATTAAGTATTATCATAGAATCTATCTCGGGGAGTTGGTAAAGTTGCATAGGGTTCCGTTGACAATCATTTCAAATAGAGGTACCTAATTTACCTCTTACTTTTGGAAGGCTTTTCAAAAGGGTCTTGGTACCCAAGTCCACCACATAAAAAATTTTTATCCTCAGATAGATAGTTAGGCAAAGAGGACCATTCAAACTTTAGAGGATATGTTAAGAGCTTTTGTTATCAACTTCAAGGGTAGTTGGGATGACAACTTACCTTTGATTGAGTTTTCCTATAATAACAACTATCACTATAGTATTCAGATGTCTTCATTTGAGGCTCTCTATGAAAGGAGGTGTAGATCTCCTACTAGGTGTTTTGAAGTAGGTGAGGCTTCTTTGATAGGACTAGATGCAGTGTATGAGGGAATGGAGAAAGTTCAGTTGATTCAAGAAAGGCTGAAGACAACCAAGAGCCGATAGAAATCCTATGTTGATAGGAGAAGAAGAGATCTTAAGTTTGATGTTGGGGACTTGGTTTTCTTGAAACTTTCACCTATGAAGGGTGTGAAGAGGTTTGGTAAGAAAGGGTAGCTCAATCCATGCTAGGTTGGCCCATGTAGCATTTTGAGCCATTTTGGAAATTATCTTTAAAGTTAAAGCTGCCTACAGAATTAACATCAGCGCATCTGGTGTTTTATGTCTCTTTGTTAAAGAAATGCATTGGTGACCCAGCTTCTGTCGTTCCTTCAGAGAGGATAGTTTGGAAGGATAGCCTTTACTACGAAGAAGTCCTAGTTGAAATCCTTGACCGTCAGATTCATAGGTTAAGAAATAAAGAAATTGCCTTGGTAAAGGTTTTGTGGAGGAATCAATCTATTGATGGAGCTACTTGAAAAGCAAAAGATAATATGCAAGGGAAGTGTCCCCATTTTTTCTTCATGAATTCAATTCTGCTTGAGGTAATGGTTTCCCTTAAATTGATTCTCTCACTTTCTTTCGTAGGTATCCAACCATGCTCATGCCATAATATGCATTCATAAATTAGGTTCAATCCATACGTCATGTTTCAGGTTCAGTTATTTAATCAGGATTCAGCTCATAAGTATTCAATACATGATCTCAATTTTCCTAGCATGTCAACTCAAACAGTATCATTCGGGGATGAATGATTCCAAGGAGGAGATAATGCAATACCTCGTAAGCTTCTAGATGAGTTTCTTACTATTCGTCACATGTTTAGAGGTCACAAAGCAATTATTTCACACTAAGTACAAGTGACATAGCCATTTTAACCACCCCAAAATTTTGAACATTTTATTTTTGGCCTTCTTGAGTTTGAAATATTGATTTATGAGTTGGAATATAAGTAGGGATGTTAAAAGGGTCATCCGAGAGAATTTTGGAATTTTTGGAAAAGGCTCGAAGTAATTTTAGACCACAAAGGCAGTAATCCTATGCGATTTTAGCATCTCACAGAGGATAGACTCTGTGTTATATAGCGTGTCAAGAAGGATAGTCTCCAGAATACGCAGTGTGTCGTGGAAGCTAGCCTCTGTTATAACCTCTGTGCCATACTATAGTGTTAAATCCTGCAACTTTCATTAAGGGGCAAGGGGCATTTTGGTATTTTCCCCTCTCCCTAAGAACCCAAATCATGACTTAAAACCAAATAGGGGCATTATTTTCCCCATTCATAATCAGTTAACGTGGTTCAACCTCCTCCCATTCTCAAGGCCAAAAAAAACAAAAGCTTCTTCCAATAATTCATCATCCAAGGTCTCAATTCCAATCTTTCTTCAAAAATTCAAGAAACTCTGATATTTGGGATATTCATCAGTGGGTTCCTTCGACCCATTGAGTCCCAAAAATCCCTATTTTTCAAGTATAAATCCTTTTCCCTCTTTTTATAAAAATTTCAATGTCAAGTATGAATTTACTCACTTTTCCCTTAATAGTTTTGAATTCAAACCATAATAATGTATTTTACCCATGCGAATTGTGTTCTTATATGCTTTATAAACTCATTTACCTATATCATGTTCAATTGACACCATGTAAATTTATCAATTTATGAATTAAACCATGTGATCATATTTTCCTCCTAAGTTTAACTTATTTTGATACTCATAACCATGGATTTCATCAGTCTAGTCATATACACTAAGTATTGGGTCTACGAATCATGAATTTCCTTACAGTATTGTGATGATGTTACTGTAGTTATTGTCTTATTCATTACTGGTGGATCATGAACACTCGATACCTATATGTTTATGTATGTTCCTATTTTCAAAGGACAAGTTAGATCATGATTTTAAAATCATATTCAAATTATAAATGCACTATTATTTTTAGAATACCCTCTTTGAGAAAATCAATTATCAGTGAATGTACTAGTTTATGCTTCCGTGTTAGTTTTGCTTGGAGTAAAACTTAGCATCGAACGAATTTAAGGATGAAGACTTTCCTACTAGTCGAGGTTGAGACCTTTTGTAGCAATCCCTGAGTTCCAAAACTACTTAGTCAACATAGGTATAAGAGATCTTCCTACCAGTAGAGGGTTTATACACTTTAGGGGAACCTACCAACGAGTGTGACACTCTAGTCCTTCGGGACACCAGTTTAGTGTATCCACATAGCCAGTGTCAGTACCCGTGGAAAGGTCTTGATACCCTTCTAACTGGGTTTATAGGTTGGACTTCGACTAGCTTAGATTGGGGCATGTCTATCTCCCATAGTATCAGTTCAATATTAAGACCCTATCAGCTTTGGTTTGTATGACCAAGTGCCTAATTTATCTATAACGCCCCGAGTCTGGTAGCCGAAACGCTACACGGTGCTCATGACCCCAAAGGACTACAAGCTAACCCATAACTGATATATGTAACTGAGCACTGAATAATACACTGTAAATATATGGAATATAAGTTGTAAGGCCATAAGGTTCAAAGATGAACTAATACTGAATATAAAACAATGTCAGTAATAGGGTATAGCAATACCCAAAACTAAAATAAAACTGTCTGAAGAAATGTTATATTCTAAAAGCCTCTAAACTGTCTGAACATTGTGGAGTTGATGGGATATGTCCCCAACTAACTCCAAACAATTGAAATAGTAAAGTAATAGAATAATTATATTATCCTCAAATGATGAGGAGTCACTGTAAGTCCGGCTGCTGAACGTCTGATCTACTAAGGATGGTCGGGGGCTATGCTTCTAAACCTATAGTATAAAACACCATAGCACAAATGCGTCAGTACGTTGAATGTACTGGTATGCAAGTGAGGTATGCTGAATGCAATGGTTCATATGCATGAACAATACTAACTGACTGAATAACATGAATGTGAGAATACATGCGTGAATAAGAGACTGTAACTGAATTCGTGATAACACTAACTTAAGAATTCTGATTAATGGATTTACAGACATCTGAGTTTACTGATGTTGGGCTACCGAATAACTGAGGGACTGATACTGTATTACCGATACATGAATAACTATTTTCGACAGTTTTGGTAATGAAGAACTGTTCTAGTTGACTGTATCTGACAGTCTTGAAGCTGAATACTGATAACATAAGTTCTGATAACTAATATAACTGATAACATGAGTGACTGTATCAGACAGTCCTAAATTTGATGGAACTGACTGGGTTCCAAACTATATTTGAGTTGACAGTATTTGATATTCTTGAATCTGAAGAACTATCTGAGTTCTTTTACTGAGACTGAGACTGAAACTAAGACTGTGGAAGGTAATCATCTAACTTACCTACCCTAGAACTGAACTGGTAGATTCCAACCTATAACCCCAGCTGGAAGGGTTTCAATACCATGCCACGACTAAAGACAAGCTATGAGGTAACCCTCTTTGATAGGAAGCTCTTCTGTCAAACCTCCTGTAGGAATAACCCTAAATGAGATGTATTAGTAGCCCTACGCATAGGGGTACATCTCAACCTATACTGGATACGTAGTTCTTGAATGGAAGGATTATTTCTAAGGATCACACCCTCCTCTGAATAATAGGTGAGTCCCTATCCTTGGGTTCACTTGGTGCTGAATCCTACTCCCAACTGAATAGTCATTGAACTGATTAACTGAACTGAACAGGTGCTAAAGGTATTGTTTAGCGAAGCTAAACTGAGTTTACTAAATTTCATTAACTGATGGAATACTACTGAAATCTGATAACCGACTGAGATTATTGAGTAAGAGTGGACTGATACTGAATTTACTGAGTTTTCTTGAGTCATGAGACTTACTAAATTCTATTGATCATAGCTTTACTGAGATTATCATGAAAACATGATATGTCTCTAGGCACACAGCTAAATTATTGGGTACAAGTACCCCCAGGACTCGATAGAATGAAACTGACAAGGCTTGACACTTTTGATCACATTACCAATATCAACAATTCATAATTTCATAGTTGGGGATATCATCAAGCACATGATCATCATAATATTTTACATGGATAGTAATGCGTATAAACATGGGATAATTTCATACTTCTAATCTTTTGAACATCTCCTCAAGCAGTCACAATGCATAGGTTTTGCATGGGATTCATCTTAATCGAGTAGGTATAGCATAACATAAGAGGAATGTCATGATCTTGAAACATGGAAACTAAGTACTTGATCATCATTCATTTATTGGGGCATATTATCAAACACCTTGCATGCACACTTAGGGCATAGGTATGATCATTAATTTAATTTAACATGGTTCCACAATTTAACTCAATAGCATGAATTCAACCCTATACTAACATAGTTTCATGAAAACATGATAAGGATGCAATATTGGCAATCATACAACAATAACAACATAAACATAATCAATTCAAAACAAGAACATCATGACATATAGTTTAAAATAGGGTTCTTGAGCTTCATGGACGAAAGGAGTCCATGAATCAATACTGTGCATACCTTAGTTCTTGATTCTATGAAGATTGACGGAGAGATTCTTGAATTTGGGCCTTGGATTTGAATCCCCAATTGAAAACCCTAGCTTGTTCTTAAGAGAAACTTGAGAGAAACCCTATATTTTAGATAAAACATGGCTGAATCACGTGTTATTGAGTTTATATAGGGTTGAGAAATTGATAATTTTAACCCTTGGATACGTATTTTATTTCTGAAAAATTTCCTGATTTGGCAGGCTATCGCGATGTCACGCCGTGTCACTGGAAATTGCCATCTGGGAAGTGGGCTGACAATGCGACATGGTGAAATCATTTTAAGACACTGGAAAAAGGATGATTTTGAATTAGATCCCTATCACGACACACCATAATCATAGAGGCTTGCTGGATGTTGACGATTGCCATTTTGACCTGCTCCACGATGCGCTGATGACTCAGGTGGGACACTATCTTACTAAAATGGCTCTAACTCTTCACCTGGATGTCAGATTTGGGCGTATTTGGTATCGATGGAAAGCTTATTGAATTTCCCATATGAAAAAAGTGAAAATCTTTAAAATACCACATATATAAAGTGTATTCATCTTTGAAATAAGTTTTTGATATTTTTAAGACGAATTTAAGCTAGGTAGAAGTATGGGATATTACAATATCTCCCCTTTGGGAATATTCATCCTCGAATGAGACTGACTGAGATTGAAGAAACAATAATCTAAAGTAAATTCTGAACATGAAAAACTGAAATATGACTACATTACTTACATTACTAAGATTCATACTGAACATGCATATCTGATGCATGATTTTATGACTGAGCTAATGCATGACTGCATGACTGGGATTACAGATAAGCTAATCATACATATCTGATGTGTGAATTTATGACTGAACCGACTCATGAACATGTGACTAAACATGTATGGGTAAAGATACCAAGTTTGAAATGAAAACTGAGCATGGAACTGAATACTACATTTGTAACTGAAATCTGAACATGCAACTAGATAAGCTTAAGAAAAGCTATTACCTTGGGCTACGCTTGATCTTAATTACTAAATATGCATGAGCGGAAACATGAGAATGTAACTGGGTCTGGAATGTGATACATGAGCTGAATTTCATGATCTGAACTGAGTACCTTGAACACATGGCATACGATCGAGATTTGAGCTAGAAGGTCAACCTATGGGTACCCATTACTCCAAACTGGATTCTTTACATGAAGAAAGAATGGGATTATTTTTTTTTATGAACGTTAGGGGGTTCATAGTGTATCTCCCCCTTGGGAGACTATGTCCCTAGAAAAATACTGACTTGATTGTGGCATTGAGGAAAACTGGGATAATGCATATGGAACCTACGAACTGAATCGTGACTGAACATCTGGGATCTGAAACTAAGGCATAATATATGAACTGAGCTGATCTTGCAACTACTGGGACTTTCTATCTTAGAATAGTTATATTCCTGAGATTTCAGATAGTAGTACTAGGTGGAAAGATAGGAAACCACACCTTACGAACTTGATGCTTGATTTTTAAACTGGATTACTGGATGATCGATTAAACTCATACTAAAAACTTATACTTAACTGAAGCACTTCTTCTTTACCTGAGACTACTAAAAATATTTGCATGAGAGCTGAGCACGAATGCCTAAACAGACTAACTTATCTAATTAACTGAATAACTTATAGATGAACGTTGGCATATAAGACTGAACTGCACTTAGTTTGAATGACTAGCCTGAGGATATAGAGTATTATGCATAGGAGGTAAGGATTGACTGAGTGACATGAGGTGACTAGGCATAGATTTATGAAAATTGTGTTACTTAAAATTGTGAGACCAAGCATATGACATGATTTAGAAACATTCTGTAACTGAGGTACTGAAATACTAATGACTGAGTAACTGATAGTTATATGCTATAGTCGAGTAATCTTGAAAGCGAACTGAGTTTTAGATCAAGCTGAACTAGGACTGGGACTGAGATTGTATCTAAGATGGTAATTGAGACTAAACATTAATTTCTAATAATTGAGGTTTAGACTGGTGCTGAAGTATTTGATTCCGAGACTGAATGCTGATTACTGAAACTAAATACTGAAATCGTAATAGAGTTATGATAATTGCTTATGGACAATTGGCATACGCCAGGGATATATCGAATTTGACACATAATTGAGGCTTGAGGAATAGAATTCCAAAATCATAGATATATGACGGGCTTTAAGATGAGGGTGTACATGTGATATTGGGTGTATTTATACACCTAAGCACCATAACTTACCCATATTTTAGCTAAGTTTGGAGAACAAAGTGCCTAGTTTCTTATGTTTTACTCTATTTCTATGTGATTGAGCTAACCAATGTAATTAGCATGATTTTAGGTATTGATGAGGTAGATGGAGACATAATGGGACTATGGAATGCGGATGGCATATGACACAAGAGAGAGTAGTATTATGGGCCAAATGTGGCACCTAGAAACTATGTCCAAGACTAATTTATCATTTATAATTAGTTTAGAGACTTAGAAGGCAATAATGAGAGAAGAGATTATTAAAAGACTTGATGCTGAATTTTTATTCACAAATTCATTATTCTGTATTAGTTTTGGAACAAAGGGAATAGTGTCTTAGGGTGAGAGAGAAAATGTTTCTCTCTTGTTTTCACTATTTCCACATCAAGATCGTCATCTAGTTTTTGGTATGATGAATATTTCTACTGTGATTTCTGTTTTATTCATGAGTAGCTAAGTTTATTAGTTAGGGTTATGGAAGCCTTGTAGCATACAATCTATTACTTTGGGTTTTGAATTCATTATGCATTGATTTGTTTACATCATACCCTCTTCGTTTATCTTGAATTCTCGTGGTTGCAAACATAGAGGATATGCCTTAAAATACAACTTGTTCAAGAGAAAGATTGTTGTTTAGAAAAGAGAGTAGTGACAAGAAAATAGGATTTCCAACCCCTATTTCATATGTTAATGCCTTAACAGGATTAACTACTTGGAGATTTTGTATTATTTTAGTAAACACTTTTGATTCAAGAGAACTAAAGTGAATTAGTCGTTGATGGTTGAGAAACACTAGGACTACGTTATTAAATACAATATGTTTCTCTGTAAACACGATAAATGTATGAATTCATAAAGCCCATAGTTAGAAAGTATTGAAAACTACAAGGTGGACATAACCCTAGCTTGCTATTTCTCTAAATTTGAATACTACTACACATATTTCATCTTGTTAAACTGAAACCATTAATTTATGAACTGAATCAAATTTCCTCTTTTTGTTTTATGAAAATGAATGATTAAAAGTCAACTAATATGTGTACAACTTAATTAGCACCATATTCCTTGTGGGAATCGACCCCAACCTAGTTTGGTTCTATATTTGATAGCGACTGCTTACTTTCTGTAAGAGAGGTGTAATTTGGGCGTATCAAATTTTGGCGTCGTTGTTGGGGAATACAGTTGTCGATTGAGTTTATGTGTGTTAATTGATTGTTAGTAAAGTTTCCTTATTTTATGTTTATTTGTTGTTTTTGGTCATTACAGACTCATTGTTTATTCCACGAACCAGAAGTTCAGGAGAACCATTATTACCCTTCAATCCCGAACCTCATCTTATTAAAAGAGTGGCTAACCAACAGGAAGCTGAAAGATTATCCGCTTTGAATAATGCTCAATTAAATCAATAGAATGCAGATAACCCAGGATCGGGTACCTAATATAGATGAAGAGTACCTGGGAGATGATGATTAAATTGAACCGGCTAATAGGAGGCATGCAGCAGGGGTAGTTGCACCTGTAAATTGAAATTGTCCAGTCAAAGGAAGACTAGACCGCCAAGCTACGTAGTTTGATGTTTACAATGATGAGGACGATTTAGATAGAACCAGATCTATAGGGGCAATCATTCTACCACCACTAGCTCCTGGGGTGAAATTCAACATCACCAGTACTATGATCCAGCTACTGAATCTGAAAGGACTCTTTGGTGAATTACCTGGTGATGATCCAAAACTCTATTTGGTGAATTTCATCAGTATTTGTAATTCATTTGATAATCCTGGAGTGGGACAAAATGCTATTCGTATAAGATTTTTCCCACTGTCTTTGTGTGGAAAGGCAACTATATGGTTGAATGAGCTGACTCCTGATTCTATAACAAACTGGAGGCAATTGGAAAGAGCTTTCCTAGAAAGGTTCTTTCCTCTCTCCAGAATATTACAGTTGAGGGAAGAGATTAGAAACTTTAGGTAATTGGCTAATGAAGCATAGTATGAGACTTGGGCAAGGTTTAAAAAAAATGACTTAATGCCCAAACCATAAGATCACTGATGAACACTTGATGGAAATATTCTACAGAGCTTTGAACTCACTTAAAATCCAATAGTGGATAATACTGCTGGAGGAGCTTTTATGTTGCTCACCTTTACTGAGGCTGCGGACATACTAGAAAGAATGAATAAGATAAGTAGATCTTGGCATACTATAAATTCTATGGTAGCAAGAAATACTGGGTTTAGTGTAATATCAGCAGAGCAGCATAGGAGAAAAGAGGAGCGTGATCAGGATATGGCTTACATGAAAACCCAGATGGATCTACTCATGAAACATTTGCTATCAGAGAATATAGAAAAGGTAAAAGTTGTGGGGTCCTACGGTAAGGTAGATGAATCAAACACCGAGGAAGAGGCTACTACTTGCATAACTAGGGGGTTTCCGAACCGGTGGTCCAGGAAAGCAAAGTTGGAACCATCAAGGAAATTGGAAGAATAAAAGTGACAAGAGTGGACTGCCACCAATTTAGGCAAAATATCCATGGAGTACATGATGGAGAAACTATTAAAGGGAGTTGAGGAGACCAATTCTAGGGTGACTACTATAAAGAGTGACATATCTTCTATGATACAACTAGTAAATTCGCACTCAATCGCTATCAAAAAATTAGAGCAGAAGATGATCCAATTATCCGTATCATTCAACCAAAGATAGAATGCGACTCTACTAAGTGATATAGCTCAAAATCCGAGGACCGATGGATCATGTATGGCTATTACCACTAAGAGTGGTAAGATGTTATCTAGTCCAGGATTGGGAGCATCCTCTCATAATAATGTGATCGAAATGGTTTGGGAGATGGTTGATGAATCTTCAGTAGTGCCTGTTGAGTTGGGAAGTTCATAAAAAGAAGAGTGCAGAAGTGGAACAACCACCTAAGCTGAAGCATGTTAGTGATGTGGAGCAAGGCATAAGAAAGGAGGTAAAAGTTGCTCCAGTTGAAATCCCAAGGCCACCACCCCTATTTTCATAATGATTAAAGAAGAAAGAAGATGAAGGCAAGTTTAACAAATTCATGGCTATATTGAAGTATTGACAGTGAACGTGCCTTTAGTTGAAGCACTAGAACAAATGCCCAGATATGCTAAGTTTATGAAATATCTTGAGATGAAGAAAAGATCGGTAAGCTATGATCCGATAGATAATCTCCATCATTATAGTGTTATTTCTATAAGGTCACTAGTGAAGAAGAAGGAAGACCCAGAGCATTCACCATCCCTTGTACGATTGGGTCTCTGTATTTTACTAAGGCTTTTTGTCATCTGAGAGCTAGCATCAATCTTATGTCACTAACTATTTATAAGAGGTTGGGTTTAGGAGATCCTACACCTATAAACATGTGACTTATAATGGCAGATAGATCGGTGGAAAGGCCAGTTAAGATTCTACATAATGTATTTGTAAAGGTGGCCGATTTTATATTTCCTGCTGACTTTGTAATTCTTGATTGCGAAGTGGACTTTGAAGTACCCATAATTTTGGGTAGGCCATTATTAGCAACGGAGAGAGTATTAGTTGACCTTGATTGAATGAGCTAAAATTTAGGCTTAACGGGAAAGAGGTTAGTTTTGAAGTTTGTAAATCCATGAAACAACAAAAAGAGATGAATGTCTTTTCAATTGTTGATGTATTCTAGAAGATGAGCGAGATGTACCAGTTAAGGATAGATCTTCTGTGGAGACCATAGCTGGTTTGGTTGAACTTTCAAGCAAGGATGTGAGGGACTTCAAAGTGGCTAGACTTGGAATAAAGCATTTTCTTGATCCAACAAATAAGTTACAGATGGTATCATCGATGTATCTTGACGAATTCTGAGTAGTCAAGATAATTGAGTCGTGTCCCGACATTAAATAAAGTACTGCATAGGAGGCAACCATGATTTTATTTTTATTTTATCATGTTAAATAAAAATACAAAATTAAGAGTCGAGCCACGACTAAAACTACGGCGCTTAGTGGGAGTCAACCCATACTTCTAATCATTTTTAGTTGTGTTTTTATTAAGTGTAGGTGCATGAAGTACTAAGGAGGTTATTGGTACCAATTTTGGTTTGGAGTTGAGCCATATCAATGGTGGTAAGTTAGGAGTAACAATGGCATTACAGGTAAGTTGGAGTGGTCAAATGTTAAGGATCGTGTCATGACTTGTGTTAGAGTTGTGACCCAAATTATGTTAATTTGCCCCCCAAAGTTTCGCGGTGAGACTTTACTTTTTAATTTTCTAGGATGTCTGTGGTGGTAGCATAGTGATCGAGCTGATAGGCCCGATCCTGGAGCCCTCCACTAACCTTGATGGGGGTACGGGGGTGAAGCCCCTGCAGTACGAAACTTTCTTAAAGATTTATATGATGAATGGGGTGCATGTCATCCAATTTTACATAGGCCATGGCAAAGGCTTCGCTGAAGATATAGCCTAAGATCACCCTTTTATATGCTATACCTTATGCGGCTCACACCTTAACTATGGCAATGACTTATGCTCCGCACACCCAACCGCACACCCTCACTATTTGACTTGTGCCATACCTTGGGCGGCCCACACTTAAACTTGTGCGATAACATATGCGCCGCACACTTACCTTTGTGTGATAACATGTGCATCGTACACTATACTGCATAGGCTCACTGTTTCACATGTGCGATGACCAATGCGATGCATACTTAAACTTGTGCAGATTTATATCTGACTTTTAATTGGGTCAATCCGATCCAGATTTCACTCTTTAAATAGACCCCACACCTAAATGCCCAAATTCATCCTTATTTCACCCCTAATTCGTACAAGCATTTGCTCTCAACATTCCCCTTGTCCTTCAAGATTCTTCTTTGCTTCATAATCTCAACAATTCTCCTTTTATTTCTTCAATCTTCTATATTTAAGGTAAGTTTTTATTTTCTTAATCCTTAAGTGTTATGACTTTATGTTGTAGTTGTTAATTGATTTCTTGAGGATTATGGACTAAATTCTTGCCATGGCTATGTCAAAGAGAGGTTTTGAGCATCTTGGGAAGATAAACAACATTGTTTTAGTAGACACCGTTGTTGTAGGACTTTGAGCTTTTGCATGTGATTGAATTGTTCATGACTAACGTAGTTTAGTTGTGTGGCCATTATTTCACAACTTACTTGATGGAACATGGTGTTGGTTAAATCGTGTGAAAGTGATGGTGTTTTGTGTATACTAATATAGTGAAGCTCTAAGGCATAACTTTGTTCAAAAATTATACCATTGAAGTAAATTTGGTGGAATTAAAGTGACTGAATTGTATTGTGACTAATATTGGTGCACCATATCAAAGTGTATGTCGGCGAAGTCTGAGTACCCGATAATAACACTTAATTGGTTTATACTAACATATTAAGCGTGGGGTGGTGAATTCACCACCTTTATCTTAATTGTAGTTAGTTTCAATTATGTGTGGCTTACGTACATGATGTGATGAATATAGGAAAAATTACTCTGATGATGATCTCCATACAGGTGGCATGACTCCTAATGTAGATGAAGAGTACTACTAGCCAGGTTCTTTATCTTGTTATTTGCACTGGGGACAGTGCTTAGCTTAAGTGTGGGGTGGATGGTTTCTTTGCTACTTGTTTTGTAAGAAAATAGTACCTTGTCCTTAGTATACTTCTATGATAGGATTAGTTATTTTATTTATTTTGTTAGTTATTTAGTCATAATTAGGTGTTTTTCTCGATGATGGATGGATGACGACCGTCTTAAGAGAAAATTAGTCATTTACTTGCATGTAACGGTAAATGTGGATCACATGACATTATAACATAAGTACGTAATTAATCATTATGTTTGAAACACCTAGGCTCTAGTTGTGACTCTTATTGTGATTGTTGGTTTTATTCAAATTCATTTAATTATTGGGTCGAGTATCTATAACGCTCCTAATTGAGTTGACCATATGCCATGAGTGTGTAAGACTGTTGTATATCCCTTATTACAACTGATGCCAGAGCTTGCCTGGTGTGTGTACAAAGGAAATAAAGATTGTGAGTTTAGGAGATGATTTAGGCATTTCTTTGACAGCCATTGTTCATGCTTTCTTTTGACCCACCTTTGCACATTATCTTAGCTAGCCTCGTTGAGCCTTTATCTTGTTCTTTTGTTAGTCTCATATGTAGCCTAACCCATTATTTAATAGACCGTAATTTGATTCAAAAGATCCTAATCACTTTAATATGAAATCAATTTGAGTTAGGAGTTTGACAATAAGAGGAAAAAGGTGAAGTTGATGCCCCAAAGTCTAGTTATTGGCTTGTGCAATTGATGGGGTTGGGATTAGCAAAAATTGTTGAAAAAAAAGTTCTAAATTTTATCCCGGACATGTTACAATGAACCTATTTTGGCCCTGGTCCTTCTTGGAAATTATGCACCTTAACTAAGGCAAATCGCTTAAGTTAAGGGTGGCTATCATAGGGGTGCATAACATGAAATGGGTGCAAAAAAATGTATTTAAAAAAGTTGCATGCTCCCACCATAGTGTTATTAATTGATTTTAATAGGATGGGGTGAAAACAAAAGATATGGATAGATGAAAGTGGTGTAAATTGGTTGTTAGAAATTGGTCTTAGTTGCATAATGTAGTGTATTAAAGCGCTTAGGGAAGATAGTCACTATTTCTGGCCAAAATAGTTCCTACCCATCCTTTAGCCTGAATTACAACCCATAAAAGACCTATTTGATCCTAATCTTAGCATTCTAATATTAGTGGAGCATTACACTATGGGCAAGCATATGGTCATCAGTTGTGATTTGAGAATTCTTTATGAGAGTGAGTGCAACTTGATTCTTATACCCATATTGTTAGAAATTACATGATAGTGAGTGATTATGGGTAACTTTATTCTTGTGAGGGTACATGGTTGATGAAGTTTGGGTAATTTATATGATTTATTTGCTTAAATGGTATGCATGAATTTGCCAACTTAATGAGTCTATTCTTGAGGGTAGGTTGTCTCTAGTAATGATTCATGAATCTACTTCTTGTTCATAATTGTTGTGTGAGCCTAGTTGAGCATTTTATTTTTCCTTCATGGGTGTTAAGACTTGTGTAGTATGCACAAATGGATAAGTTGATCGAGGATGAACAAAGCTTTAAGTATGAGGTGCTGATCTTGGGTGTATTTATACGCCTAAGAACCATAACTTACCCATATTTTAGCTAAGTTTGGAGAACAAAGTGCCTAGTTTCTTATGTTTTTGCTCTACTTCTATGTGATTGAGCTAACAGATATGATTAGCATGATTTCAGGTATTAATGAGGTAGATGGAGACATAAAGGGACTATGGAGTGCGGATGGAATATGACACAAGAGAGAGTAGCAGTCTGGACCAATGTGGCACCTAGAAACTATGTCCAAGACTGATTTATCATTTATAATTAGTTTAGGGACTTAGAAGGCAATTATGAGAGAAGATATTATCAAAAGACTTGATGATGAATTTTTATTCACAAATTCATTATTCTGTATTAGTTTTGGAACAAAGGCAATAGAGGCTTAGGGTGAGAGAGAAAATGTTTCTCTCTTGTTTTCACTATTTGCACACCAAGATCGTCTTATAGTTTTTGGTATAATGAATATTTCTATTGTGATTTCCGTTTTATTCATGAGTAGCTAAGTTTATTAGTTAGGGTTATGGAAGCATCGTAGCATACAAAATATTACTTTGGGTTTTGAATTCATTATGCATTGATTTGTTTTCATCATACTCTCTTCGTTTATCTTGAATTCTCATGGTTTCAAACATAGAGGATGTGCCTTAAAACACAACTTGTTCAAGAGAAAGGTTGTTGTATGAAAAAAAGAGTAGTGACAAGAAAATAGGATTTCCAACCCCTATTTCATATGTTAATGCCTTAATAGGATTAACTACTTGGAGATTTCGTATTGTTTTAGTAAACACTTTTGATTCAAGAGAACTAAAGTGAATTAGTCCTTAATGGTTGAGAAACACTAGGATTATGTTATTAAATACAATATGTTTCTCTGTAAACATGATACATGTATGAATTTGTAAAGCCCATAGTTAGAAAGTATTGAAAATTACAAGGTGGACATAACCCTAGCCTGCTATTTCTCTAAATTTGAATACTACTGCACATATTTCATCTTGTTAAACTGAAACCATTAATTTGTTAACTGAATCAAATTCCCTTTTTTTGTTTTATGGAAACGAATGATTAAAAGTCAACTAATCTGCATACAACTTAATTAGCACCATATTCCCTGTGGGATTCGACCCCAACCTAGTTGGGTTCTATATTTGACAGCGGCCGCTTACTCTCTCATAAGAGAGGTGTAATTTGGGCGTATCAACATGATACTACTGATTTTGGCTGCTCACTAGAAGTTGAAGGTGAGTCATATGGGCTAAGCATACTGTAAATCTTGACATGAGTACATGGGTCATGAGCTGTATAACCTGAGTCTAGAATTTCTGTGTTTCATGGGACATGATTCCTAACACTAAGTGAACCAGAATTCCTATACTAGGAACTTGGAACACACACTATTCTGTGAGAAGCATATGGTTATAAGTTGTATTCTTAGAACTGAGACGGGTAGCATGTGTAAATATCATGATGACTATAGTACGAAATTTTGCACTAAGACAGCGATGGGTCAGGAATCGTCTTTCCTTACTGATTATCTACCATACTAGACTATAACTAGAATCTGAAGGCTTGACTTTCTGACCCCAAAGATTAACTGCTATTCTAGGTTTCAAACTAAAAAAAACTCATGAATCTGAAGAACCGTGAACATGTAAATGAGAGATCTGTAATATACCAGTGGCTACATCAAGAGAACTTTCCTGATTCGGTAGGGACTGAAATATATAAATTCTATTTGGGTGTTGCCCACTGACAGCGCTGGAATTGGCACCCTTCTGATTCAGGCGACTGGACTTAGCTGAAGGACGATCGCGCTGACTTCGTGGACCGACTTTAGGACAATCTCGGACCTTGTGACCTGATTCGCCTCATCTGAAACAAACATTACTGTCGGCTCTACACACACCCTTATGATGCTTACCACACTCTTTGCAAAGCGGATGAGTAAAAACCCTGCTCTTAATAGCCTGGGCCTTTGAGCCTGATGTCCCTACGGTCATTTCTGAACTTTGGTACTGGTGCACTAGCTGAAGAGTGAACTGGGGCTGAACATTTCTGACAAAACTTAAAACAATTACCACCCTGCCACCCTAATTAAGCAAAACTATAACTACCTGTTCTGGCCCTCTTATTTTCTCTCTCCTTCTTCTTAAGTTTCTACTTCTCAATCTTCTTAACATGGACCATAAGCCTAGACATGTCCATCTCCTTAATCAACATCGCAGTTTTGCACTTCTTAAACACTCTACCTGATATCCCAGACACAAACTTATTTATTTTGGATCTACTGTCTGCTACTACATGGGGAGCATACCTGGATAACTAAGTAAGCTTGAGGGAATACTCTTTTATGCTCATGCTACCTTGTTTAAGGTTTATAAACTCTTAACACTTTGTCTTCTTTCTACTCTAGGGGAAATAATCTATCTAAAAAGGCTGTAGCAAACTCTTCCAATTCTATGGGTTGTGAGGTAGGATGAATGCAATGGTTCATATGCATGAACAATACTAACTGACTGAATAACATGGACGTGAGAATACATGCATGAATAAGAGACTGTAACTGAATTTGTGATAACACTAACTCATGGATTTCGATAACATAGATTTATAGATATCTGAGTTTACTAATGTTGGGATACTAAATAACTGAAGGATTGATACTACATTACCGATACAAGAATAATTATTTTTGATAGTTTTAGTTATGAAGCACTGGTTTGTTTGACCGTATCTGACAGTCCTAAAGCTGAATACTGATAACATATATTCTGATAACTAATATAACTAATAACATGAGTGACTATATCTGCCAGTTCTGAATCTGATAGAACTGACTGGGTTCCATACTGTATCTGAGTTGACTGTATTTGACAATCCTAAATCTGAAGAATGATCTGAGTTCTTTCACTGAGACTGAGTATGAGACTGAAACTGAGATTGTGGGAGGTAATCATCTAACCGACATATCTCAGAAATGAACTAGTGGGGTCAAACCTATAACCCCAGCTGGAAGGGTGCCAATACCATGCCACGGGTAAAGACAAGTTGTGACGTAACCCTCTCCGATAGGAAGCTCTTCCGTCAACCCTCCTAAAGGAATAACCCCAAACGAGATGTATTAGTAGACCTATCCATTGGGGTACATCTCAACCTATGCTGGCTACATAGTTTTGGAATGCAAGGATTGCTTCTAAGGATCACACCCTCCTCTAAATAACAGGTGAATCCCCATCCTTGGGTTCACTCGATGCTGAATCCTAATCCTAACTGAATAGACACTAAACTAATTAACTGAACTGAACTGGTGCTAAAGGTATTGTTTAGCGGAGCTAAACTGAGTTCACTAAATTTTGTTGACTGACGGAATACTACTGAAATCTGATAACTGACCGAAATTACTGAGATTAATGAGATTACTAAGATTACTGAGATTATTGAGTAAGATTGGACTAATACTAAATTTACTGAGTTTTCCTGAGTTATGAGACGGACTAAATTCTACTGATCATGGCTTGACTGAGATTATCGTAAAAACATGACATGGCTCTAGGCACACAGCTAAATTATCGGGTACAAGCACCCCCAGGACTCGATAGAATGAAACTAACAAGGCTTGAAACTTTTGATCATATGACCAATATCAACAATTCATAATTTCATAGTTGGGGATATCATGAAGCACATGATCATCATAATGTTGTACATGTATAGTAATGCGTATAAACATGGCATAATTTCATACTTCTAATCTTATGAACATCTCAACAAACCACCACACTACATAGGTTTTGCATAGGAATCATCTTAATCAAGTAGGTATAGCATAACTTAAGAGGCATGACATGATCTTGACACATGGAAACTAAGTACTTGATTATCATTCATTCATTGGGCCATATTATCAAACACCTTGCATGCACACATAGGGCATAGGTATGATCATCAATTTAATTCAACATGGTTCCACAATTTAACTCAATAACATGAATTTCAACCCTATACTAACATAGTTTCATGAAAACGTGATAAGGATACAATCTTGGCAATCATACAACAATAACAACATGAACATAATCAATTCAAAACAAGAACATCATGACATATAGTTTAAAATAGGGTTCTTGAGCTTCATGGATGAAAGGAGTCCATGAATAAACACTGTGCATACCTTAGTTCTTGATTCTACGAAGATTGACGGAGAGATTCTTGAATTTGGGTCTTGGATTTGAATCCCTAATTGAAAAACCTAGCTTGTTCTTGAGAGAAACTTGAGAGAAACCCTATATTTTGGATAAAATATGGCTAAATCACATTTTATTAGGTTTATATAGGGATGAGAAATTGACCCTTTTAACCCTTGGATGCGTATTTTATTTCTAAGAAAATTTCCCATTTTGACAGGCTAGTGCGACGCGGCACTATCGCACCGTGTAACTGGAAATTGCCAACTGGGAACTAGGCTGATGGCGCGACGCGGTGAAATTGCATTGAGACACTGGGAAAAGGACAATTCTGAATTTGAGCCCTAGTGCGATACGCTATAATCGTGGAGGCTCACTGGATTTGACGATTGCTATTTTGACCTACTCCGTGACGCGTTGATGGCTCAGGTGGAATACTGTCTTACTAAAATGGCTCTTACTCTTCACCCAGGTGTCGAATCTGGGTGAATTTGGTATCGATGGAAAGCTTATTGAATTTTTCACATGAACAAAATTGAAAATACTTAAAATACCACATTTATAAAGGTGGATTCATCCTTGAAACAAGTATTTGATACTCTTGGGACGAATTTAAGTTAGGTAGAAGTACGGGGTATTACATTATCATTTAATCAGTTATTCAGTTTTAAAGATTATTTTAGCACATGTTTTACTTGGTCTTGAATTGATCTTATATGTTTATGAATTCATGCTTAGCACTTATATGTATTTCATTTATCCCTATCTCACATACCAATACAGTTAAAGTACGATTGCATACTCTCTTTTGTGCTGTGTTGTCTTATAACATATGTTTTGACGTTCAGTTTCCCAATTTCCCTTAATCAGTTTGGGTGCTACTCAACAGTAATTGTAGTGATTCCTCATCCATCTAGGAAAAGTTATTTACAATTATTTTCCAATACTTATTTCATTTTAGTCAGTCGGATTTATTTGGTGGTTTGTCCTATCAAGTCTTCATGTTTTAGAGGCTTTAGATAGTTAATGTTGTTTTTAATTTATCAGCAGTTCAAATGTGTTTGGTATTGTTTAATTATCTCATCTTGATAGAATTTCTCATCAGTTTAGCACTTTTGCATATTATGTTTTATTATTACTTTATTCAGTTATCACATCAGATACCAGATTCATAGGTTAGCTTGGGTCACTTGTGGCCTTAAGCATCGTGTTACTACCCATACCACCCCATAGTAGTACTACAAAGCCTCTAACCAAAAGAGTATTATAATTCGGTTGGTATATGCCCCCAACCATGTCCAAAACCAATATCCAAAATAAAATCAAAAGTTTAGAAACGTCCATAACATGAAATGGATCCTTTAAAAAGGATGAAAGATCACCACTTCAGTCCAAATACTAATCCCCAAGTCAATAACTATGTAGGAGGAGTAAAATGGTCGGTTCCTGCATAACGTGGGTATACATCCGCCAGTAGATGGGGTTAGCGGCTGAACGATGGCATGATCTCAAGATAAGGATAAAATAATGGCATTTATAAAACCAAGTAAAACCATCTATATGCACACAACCATACATGTATAACCTTGTCAGGAAAGAGACTGAGTTTAGCATGCATTTAAAACCTTTACCTGGGTTGTGTAGCTTTGTCGTCCTAAACCAACCTCAGGCTATATGGGTTTAGCCTCCAGCTAAAAGAGCCCCAGTGCGTGAAGCCACACGACCAGGGAAGTAAAACTGGGATGACTAGAACATTCCCCAAAAAATAGTGCGACATTTTGCACACGGTCACCAAGACCAACCTCACATTGTCAAATATGAGTTTTCAGTTTTAGTCCCCTCGGGAGCTCCACCTTCCACAGCTTTACTACACATCCCACCATTATTGCCCAATTAAAATCAATTTCCAAATAACCAAACCATTATCCATTTATTAACCAAGGCCATTAGTATTGGTATCATCATACCAATCTTTTCTTGCAAGTATTATCCATAGCAAACCATATATAGGTTTAATGGGACTTCCAAGTACCCTTCCATTTACCATATTAACCAAAACCATGGCAACCAAGGACTTTCTAATATATTTAAACCATTCACACCATTAGGGTTCCATTACCAAGTTTAAACCATGCATAAGTTCCATTGAAAAACAAATGTCATAATGAAAACATTATTAAAGGCATTTTATCAAACACATTGGGGGCATAATATAACCAAAACCAATTCTAATTACCATTAAACCATTCCCATGCAATCCAATTATCCAAAACCACCATTAATGCACAGAAAAGCAAAATTAAAACCATGGGAAACCATAACCAACCATTTAATATCAAAAACCCCAATTCATAATTGAAAACCAAAATCATACAACCAATGAAATTATGAAAAAATTCATAAAAATCGTGCTTCAAGTTAGAATTAACAATAAGGGTAGAGATCATCCCTTAAACGGTATGATGACCGAAAGAAATCACCAAGATAATCCCCAAATTGATCCTCTAGTTGAAACCCTAGGTTCCCTTGCCCAAAATCTCTTGAGAGAAATATAGAGTATTTTAAAAGAGTTTCTAAGTATTAATGAATGGAATAATAGGGTGAATAACTCCCAAGTAGGTTAGAAGTCATGGGACCTTATTAGGATAAATGAGAAAATATTAAGAATACCCCACTTAAATTGCACAAAATTCTATCCCAGGGATACTACTGACCCTCGTGAGTCATACCCTCTTATATAATTAGTATCCTCCACTCGTATCCTAGCATCAACCTTTGGATACAACACTATCCAGCATATGACTCATCTAACCAAGTCATATTGACAGCACACGATTCGTACCCTTCATTCGTACTCCTGGCAGATTTAAACCCAAGGAAGATTTAGACACAGTCCACTATACAAGTCTATGTTAATACTCGTACCCTGGCTTACGGCTCATGATGAACCACTCATACTCATACCCAACCTAAGTAACCAAATCTAAGACTAAGTTAAGGAACCAAACAATCTGTATCCACCGATATGACTCGTACCCCTAAGATGTATCCATTTCAGTAACCAAAATCTATTCCACCAACCAACACTGGTCAGCATACGACAGGAACATACCATCTATACCCCAACATACGGCTCATACCCATGAGTCGTATTGGATCCAGAGATCAAAATTCTAGGAAATTTCTAAGGTCCAGAAACCCAGGTGTTTCACATGAGCGGCTAAACCACCTAACTAGGATTGTGGGAACCTTGACGGAATAACAGAGTAGAGAAAGTGCAAAGTCATTCATAATCAATATTCTTGCATGTATTTTGATAGTCTTCGGTGTGATTTTTTTTATGTTTGCAAATATTAAGGACCTGCCTTATTCAATACTCATTTCAAATTAGAGGTAGAGTATAGGAAAAGAATATCACAACAATAATTGGAAGCTATCAACCTTTTATACCAACACAATTTACTAATAATGTATGTTATATCTGGTCACATACTATTCAGGATATACATCAAACTTTCCAACACTCTTGTGTAGTTGATAACGCCCAAACTTACAACAAAGTTCGAGTATAATATGGTCGTCATCAACATAATCACCCAACTATGAGTCAGGGTCCAATCCATGAGGAGTGAAGATGTAGAATTCATAAATTATCAGTGTGGAGAGTTTACTATATGTTAACCCATAGGGCAAAATGTAAACACTACATGAAAACAAAGTAGGGGTTAGATTTGAACGATGTTGAACACAACAATAATTAAAACTATCACGAGATTGAAAAATTAAGAGGTGTTACAAAATTGAGAGAAGCCTTGGGGTTATGCTATCCTAGATGAGAGTTATTCTTTAGTTATCAACAATTAGTTCAAGTTTAGTTAAGCATTTTGGGTAGGCTAGATATAGGATCTTGGTGTTAATCTTTTAATAAAGCACCAAATCTCACTCATGTGTTCTTTCAAACACCTCACAAGTGTATCAAATCTACCAATCCCCTACCTCAATTAACACCCTTATTTCTAAGATGATGTTATTAAATGAGCTACCTCAAATAACACCCTTATTTCTAAGATAATGCAAGTCAATTAGATAACTCAAGTTATTGTTCACAATTACTCCTTGCTCACATTTCTCTTTCAAGGATGATATGGGATCTAAGACAACTGGATTTTCATATGCAATTCTCAATTCAAACATGGAGCAAAAGCAAAACCCATCACAATTGACAAATTAATTGTACTAACAATCAACACCTACACATTATTCACCACCTAATCAAATATAACCCCTAGAGATAAGTTCATCTACTTATGAAATTAAAGAAAGAAATATACGCAAATTTTCATTCAACTCATCCATCATAAGCAAAGTAAGTATAAACCCAAACTTCAATTTCAATTAAAAGCCAAAATTTCTTGAAAAAACACACCAATAATTGTTTTCACTCAATAATAATGTATTTCTCTCTCAAAAACTGCAAAATTGGATAAAATTCAATTCTAAAAATGTAAAGGGTTGAGCCTTTTATATCTTGGGATTGAACAACGTGAAATGACAAGTATACCCCTGAAAGTTTGTCTGATACTCATGATTGCATCCTCTAGTCGCGATCATGACCCCGGTGATTGTGGTGGTCATTTTGCGAGTGTCACTCTTTTTATTTTGCTGATTGACTATGATCACGACCCTCAAAGTATGATAGGAATATTTGAGGGTCATTTCTTGTGGCTTATCTCCAGCTTTTGTTCTTTTTGTTCACTTTCCTTCTCCTACCATCTTTGTCTCAACTTTTTTTCATTAGATTTCCCTGTAAGATAACAAACTCTAGACATTAGTGCATTTCATTGAAGAATTAGTCTCATATATGCAATTAACTTACCATAGTGTGTAAGAAATGAGATACAAATAAGTGGAAAATTTGCCAATCATCAACACCCCCAACTTAAAGACTTTGCTTGTCCTCAAGCAACACTACTTCACCTTCAATAAGACTACTTAACCTTTAAGCTCAGACTATTCAACCAATGGACACCATGACTTTGAACTTGATTAGCACTAGCAATTAGTCAATAAGCATGAGAGGCACTAACTATACTACTCCCTCAAGTTCTATCACATTTTACAAAGATGCAAAGAAATTTCAAGAATAACCAAGAAACAACAGCCAATTCTAAAAAAGTGACTCTCCATCAATAGCAAATCAAATATGCTCCTTAGCTTTACTTTCGGAGGATACCAACTTCACCAGTCTATCTTAGTCTACATGCCTCCTCACAAAAAGAGGTCCCAACATACAAAGTTTTCAACATGTAACAAGGGACAAATGTGCAAGCACTCACACTTACAAAGAATTTCTCAAAGAAAACAAGTATCATGCCATAAGATTGCCCATATTTTCAATCGCTACTAACTCAAAGACACTTTGTTAGAGATCTCGAAGGACTTTTTCAAGCTTGTAATGTAGGTTTGGGGAGCGGTAGGATAAATATTTAGTATAAAAGTGACTACACCCTTCTTGAACTCTACGTAACACAAATAATAGATCCATCTTTGATCATGGACCACTTCATTCATTTTCAAATCACACATGTGCCTACCTTTACCTTATTAGTTCACCCATATTTTCAGATCATTTTCTTCTTATTTCCTTCCTTACTGCAATTTCATGCTTTTCTTTCTATTGCTTCTTCCTTTTTTCATCATGAGTTTGCATTTAGGCACTTATTTATAAGATCATGGACATGATCACCTCTTTCAAGTTATGCTACACCCCTAACTTAGTCTTTTAGCCTCAAGTTGGCAATTTCAAATTTAAGAAGAGTAGGGTTTAAAAGAAAGATAACTTTAAAACGGTTAGAGGCTTGTAATGTAGTTGCCAAAGAAATGTCAATAGGCTCAAAAGGGGTGACTAGGCATACCATTCATGCATGGGTAGCCTTTTTGGCTAAAGTGGTTTTCAATAATCACAAAGAAGGCCTAATATCATTTCACCAACTGCATGTAATCAAGAATAGCTTTGAAATACCAACAGGACAAGTTCTAGATGCCAGATGTAAGCATGACAATCAACAGACTAGTTCTCACCACACATGGCATGCAAACTATTCTAGAATGATCGATTACATTTCCTACTTAAGAACTAAAGGAGTTATTTATCACACTACTACCAACTAAAGAATTTGGAGTCACAAGAAAAGGAAAAGCATTGTTACAAAATCATTCAATTCTATGTCCTTGATTTTCTCAAAAAAAATTCGACGGAGGGGGATGCTCATTTTGTACTTCACCACGCAAGATTAACTATCGCTAGCACTAAGCAAGCCACCATTTTGCATTTGGCCCTTAATAAGGGAAATATTTATGGTTACTCTGACTTCACCATAGTAACGATGTCAATCCCAACTTATAAAGCCACGAGTACTCAAACTTCTCCTGCATCTATGACTCCAACACCTCAACACAATGAGTTTTCGTTAAGAATGTCGTCACTCAATCTATCAGAGGAAAAGGCTCGTCCAACTTCAATATAAAAAAAATAAAGAATCTAGAAATAAAAAACAAAAATGACTAATCCATAAAATATAGGCACCATTCGAATGCCCAATATACAACCCAAATCATCAAATTATCAAAAAAAATAAAAACTAGATCATCCAAATAGAACATAATACATTTGAATAAATATCCAAATAATATAGATCAAATAAGAAATATAAAATACAAAGACATGGGCACCCCTAGCTAAAAAATTATCACGTCCTTACTATATATCATAAAAGCATAAGAAAGTTAAAAGGGCTCCCTAAAACCAAATCAAGCGATGCCATCACTCTACGTCTTCTCGTTGATATCATTAGAGTCTAGTTCCTTATCCTTAGACCATTTATCTAGTATCTCATCATCAATATTCAATCTCACAGAGGGAAGTTGTTCCTTTGTCTTTAGGACCTTTCACAAGCCCTTCAACCCTTTCTGTATCTGGGTAAAAACTTGTCTCGCGTCTTTTCCCTTCTCTTAATCTTACCATAAGACTCACTCAGCCTTTGGTTTAAATTGGCTAAGGATGTGTAGGCCTGCTCTAATATGGATATGGTGGCCCTCTGTATCCTCTGGTCCTCGAGGAGCTTCTCATACTCACTTTTAGAGATATAGGAGGGGCACCTTATGGAAAATTCACCCAGTCCTTGTGGCAATTTGGACACTAACTTCCAAACTATCTACATCTGACTAGAGAGCTCCTCAAATGGTCATGTTAAGGATGACCTACAAGAATCGAGATAATTATCCATCAACTTACCCAAATCAATCTTTCTTTTCTTATTCTTTAAAGTTGTGCCCTTACCCCACATCTTCAATAGGTAAATTAATGTATTCGAAGATATTCAGTTGTCCCCTGGATATTATTCAACCTCAGCTCTCTTACATAGTATAGTGATCAGACTAGGAATCATTAGCATGGGGAATCCTCGGTTCTTGTAGTTTTGAGCTCTATAATCACAAAGAGACTAATATTCAAAGGAATGTTATCTATGAGGTAACTTACCAACTAGTCTTGCATAACTGAGATGCGTGTCATGATGGCGATCAGAGAGACACAATAATAAATAACAATGAACTGAATCCAATATTTGGCTGTAAACTCATTCAAGGTGTCCTTATTTATGTAGTGGCCCATGGAACTTATATTTGTGGACATAGCTATGACACTATCCAGCTCCCTAGGGCATTATTTTTTTCCACAAACTCCCTTGGGTAGGTATTCTATAGTCCATATAGCTCATTCATTACCTCAGACACAAATTCACCTTTTTACCCCTAATCGTCATGACTGGGTTGGATAGACTTACAGCTTCGAGGTTAGCATAAAACTCCTGCACCCATTATTCATTTTATTGGTATGGGTCAAAGAAAAACATCTCCAACCCATAGTTTGTAGTCTCTGATAGAAGGTAGGGAGTTTTCGGGAACTTGCTCCAACGATATGCACCACTTAGGGAGTAGTTTTCTTTGGGACAGAACCTCATAGAATACAGTCTAACAGTTAGATATGAGGAAGTGAGTTTGGTCAAAATCTACCATGTTTAGCTTTTTTGAAACCTGAAAACAACACACAAGCATTAACCATTAAGATCATTATGTGAAAAAAATTCTATATCACTAAGGAAAGCTAAGGAAATGACTCAAGGATCATATTAGGGCTTAAAATGAAAATTTAAGTTTTTGGAAAAGTTTGTTAGACATGCCTCAGGTCTTATGATCGCACTCTGTTGAGTTGCGTTCGCGATGCCTGTAAGGCCTAACAGAAAGGCCTTAGGTATCATGATCGAACTCTGTTGAGTCATGATCACAACACCTAAAAGGCCTATCAAATAGGCCTCAGGTCTCGCCATCGCATTCTGGTGAGATGCGATTGCGAAACCTGAGACTTCATCATTCCTAGGTATTCAATATCACAAAATTTTAATTTCTTAACCAATTTGTGTTCATAAGAGATATATAACACTAAAAACATGAAACACACTTCATAAACACTCAACTATGCCCTCTAATTCATAGGAAACTATCAAAACATTTATTTGGGCATTTTACCAAACACTTGGTGGGCACCTCAAATTAACACTTTTTTTAACACATTTGGGTACTCAATACTTACCCAATTATGCACATACCAGCAACAATAGTAACCACCCAAAACAGTATCAATTTAAATACTAATTAAGAATAAGAATTACCAATTCAAGCCATGGCCCTAAGAATGCTTCTAATGCAGAAATTCAATTAAAGAGGAGATTTGAAGGACATACCTGATGCTCAAATGCAAATGAGGATGATTAGCACATTAGAACAGTTTAACAATGATGAAAATTAAAGGATTTTCTGGTATTAAAAGAGAAGTATATGAAGGAACAATTTTGGAGATAGTTCATTTTTATAACAGCTCCTATCGTGACCCAATAAGGGTGTCATGATCGCAATAGGCCAGTCATCACAATCATAGTCTACCTTGTCAATCGCGAGACCTAAGACCAGGTTGGGCAGACCTAAGCCTTTAAATTGTGATTGGAACTTTGCAAGTTGCAATCGCAACACCTGAGACTTGGTTTAAATCCCCTATTTTTTAGCAAGGATATTTCCAAACTCGGTTCCAATCCACTTCTTATCTCCCCATCTGTTCAAATCACCTTTAAAGTGCCAAGATTTTATGGATTAATAAAAAAAACTACTTTAAAAACAAAAAATCAATCGATACGGGCCAAATTTATGGCAATTATGGGTTGCCTTCCATCTAGCGCTTGATTTAACATCGTGATGCGACGTCCATTGATTCTTACTTTAGTTCTTTAAGTTGAAGTAACCCAAGATCTAATTCCATATAATTGGTCACTTTTAGATCCACCACATAAATCACTAACTCTATTTGTGACTCCATTGGTTGCTTCTTAGCCTTGCACACACTGAAGGAGATCTCATCATTGTGAACTCAAAATTTAATATTCCCATATTCCATATCGACTAGAGATCTTCTGGTGGCTAATAATAGAATATCAAGTATGATTTGTATATCATGACCAATTTCACAATCAAGGATGAAAAAATCTGCCAGAAGGATTAATCGATCAACCTTTACCAACACATCGTACAACACGCCCACGAGCTTTTTAATTGAGTAGTCCTCCATCAAAATCCTCATTGTAGTGGGTGTAGTATTACCCAATACCAACTTCTAAAATACAACATACGGCATCAATTTGATGCTTTCTCTAAGATCACACAATGTCTTTTAAAAAAATTTCACCCCGATAGTGTAAGGAATGGTAAATACGCTCGTGTCTTCTTTCTTCTCCGCCATTGTGTTTGACATTATAGCATTACAATAATAAGTCACCTCGATAGTTTTACCATTCATAATTCACTTCTTCAAGAGCAAATTCTTCATGAATTTCAAATACCCCGGTATCTCTTGAAGAGATTCTAACAATGGAATGTTTATCAAAAGGTTGCTAAATATTTCAAGAAACTTTTTGAACTTAGCTTTGTCATATTTCTTCTTAACCCTTTGTGGGAAGGGTGGAGTAATGTTGATTGGTTGTAATGGAACACTTTGAGGTTCATTCACTATTATCTCATCACCATCAATTACTTTAGGAGTTTCCTCATCATCACTTTTCTCTTAAACTATCTTTGGTCTCTCAACAATCGCTTTATTGGTCTTTGGAGCATCATCACTTGGCTTTTCTAGCCGTTTTAGTTTTGCACTTGCTTGATCATCATGTGACTTTTAATTGGGATTCCCATTGACCACAACCACATCTTCACCAAGGCTCGGCCATTTCTAGTGACTATCACCAAAACATGAGCACTATTCTTGGGATTTACCACTGTATCACTAAGCAAACCTCCTTTTGTCATAACATTGAGTTGAGTTGAGATTTGGCCTATTTGGGTTTCCAATTACTTAATGGATTCTGAATGAGATGTCATTATTTTGGTTAGTTGAGAGATGTCACCTTTTAGTTTATGCGCCATTTTATTGGTTCCTTCTACACATATCAAAATCTGTGCAAGAACATCTTTGATTTTGAATTTCTATGGGTACGTAGAGATTGATTCCTTCTCATTGGGCCTCTCATGGGGGGAATATACCAGTCATAATATCTCTCTTTGTCTCTCCACTCTCGATGTCTATCATGTTCTCTATCCCTCCAATCTCTGTCTCGATCTCGATCTATCCAACCTTGGTCCTACCTTTCCTTTGATAAGTAGGGTGAGAAACCCCCAATTGGTTCAACAAGAACCTATTTTCCTCATCAATATTCTCCGTTTATTCATCATCATAATCCCTAGTACTCTTGAAAGCAATAACATTGACCACTTTATGAGGGGCTCCCATCACATGTTTGGTAAGAAGGTCAAGTTGGGTAATTACCTTGGCCATATACTCATCTCTTTCCTCATCCTTCTTATTTTCCTCTTTACTTACAAAAGATTTCACGGGAGACCTCACGGCCACTTCGGTGTCCCTCGTATGCCATCCTCTATTTTTCTTTGTCACTTGTTCTAACAAAGTTGTCGTAACACTATCAGATGGCTTGACAAGACAACCTCGGGCCATATTATCAACCATCGTTTTATTCAATTAATCCAATGCCTTATAGAAAATTTGGAGAAGCATTTTCTCCAGTACCTCATTATTTGAGCATTGCATAAATTTATCATTGAACCTTTGCCAAACTTAATACAATGGTTCACCACTAAGTTGGCAAAAATTTATGATTTCGTTCCTTAGTTGCAATAGTCGAGAAGGAGGAAAGTATCTATCCAAGAATTCATCGATGAGATCAACCCAAGAAGTGATAAATCTAGCGGGTAAAGACCGCAACTATAGAAATATTTCTCCCATTAATGAGAATGGGAAAAGTCATAATCGGATTGACTCTTGGGAAATGTGGTCAATATAGAATGAAGAGCACACATAAATGAAATTTTCAAGTGTAGATTGGCATATTCATGTGTTTTTCCTCCAAATAAACCCTTCATTTGAAGTAAATAGAGCATCACACTAGTGACATAAAATATACTATTCCTATTTGTCAATGGAACGTGGATGGCACTAGCATGCCCCGCATATCCAAGATGATTCATATCCTTAAAATGTCCCTCAAAAGAGCCATCATTATTCCCATGTTGAATCATGGTGTTGTGGAGCTATTATACTCACCTAACAAAAGACAAAAACAACAATTAATGTAAACTAAAACACTATAACTAACTCAAGGTCACTAACAACACCATACAAGTGAAAACTATGTTTCACTCCCCTACAATGGCACTATTTTTTATAACACCCAAACTTACACCAAAACTCGAGTGTATTATGGTCGTTGTCAATTTAATCACCCAACCATGAGTTGACATCAAATTAGCGAGGCGTAAGGATGTAGAATTCATGAATTATAAGAGTTAAAAGTTAACTATGTGTTAACCCATAGTGAAAAATGTAAATAGTACATAAAAATAAATTGGGGGGTTATATTTGAATGATGTTGAACACAACAATAGTTGACACTATTGCGAGATTGAAAAATTAAGAGGTATTACCAAATTGAGAGAAGCCTTGGGGTTATGCTATCCTAGGTGGGAGTTATGCATGGGTTATAAACAATAAGTCCAAGTTTAGTTAAGGGTTTTGGGTAGGCTAGATTTAGGGTCTTGGTGTTAATCTTTTCATAAAACACCAAATCTCCCTCATGGGTTCTTTTGAACACCTCAAAAGTATATCAAATCTACTAATCCACTACCTTAATTAACACACTTCTTTCTATGATGATGCTATTAAATGAGCTACCATGAATAACATCCTTATTTCTAAGATGGCACAATTCAATGAGCTAACTCAAGTTATTGTTCATAATTACTTCTTACCCATATTCCTCTTTTAAGAATGATATGGGATCCAAGAAAATTGGGGTTTTCACACCCAATTCTCAATTCGAACATGGTGCAAAAGCAAAACCCATCACAATTAACTAATTAATTGGACTACCAATCAACACCCTCACATTATTCACCACCTAATCAAACATAACCCCAAGAGATAAATTTAGCTACTCATGAAATTAAAGGAAAGAAATATACCTAAATTTTTATTCAATTCATCCATCATAAGCAAAGTAAGCATAAACCCAAACTTAAATTTCAATCAAAGGTCAAAATCTCTCTTGGAAAAACACACATTTTTTTCACTCAATAATAATGTATTTCTCTCTCAAAAATTAGAAAATTAGATTAAATTCAATTTTAAAAATGTGAAGGGTTTGGTCGCGATCATGAGCTTTGCAATTGCAGTGGTCACTTTCCAATCGCCACTCATTTAACATTGTTGAATAACCACGATCGCGACTCTTAGAGTGTGATAGAAATATCTAAAGGTCCTACTCTTAGGCTTATCTTCATCTTTTATTCTTTTTTCTCACTTTCCTTCTCCTACCAGCTGTCTCAACTCTTTTTCATCAAATTTCCTTGTAGGATCACAAATACTGGAAATTAGTGCTTTTCATTGAATAATTAGTTTCATATACGTAATTAACTTACCATAGTGTTTTAGAAATAAGATACAAATGAGTGGAAAATTCATCACTCATCAGTAGTCCAATTGTGAGTCACTTTCACCTTCATTCTTTATAAGTGTAAAACTCACATCTAATGGAGTCTTATCAATATTCAAATTCAAATATTTTAACTTGTCAATTACCTTTTTAATGTAAAGAGACTGTGACAATGCCAATTCATATGGAGTTCTATGGATTCTTATCTTTAAGATCGCATTAACAACTCTAAGGTCTTTCATGTCAAACTTGCTCTTAATTATTTATTTCATGGCATTTATGTCAGATATATCACTACTGACGATCAATAGGTCATCCACATACAAACAAACAATGGCTTTATGATTTGGGGTGTCTTTAACATAAGAACATTTATCACATTCATTTTTCTGGAATTTATTTGAAAATATGGTTGGGTCAAATTTTGCATGCCACTGTTTAGATACTTGTTTTAGTCCATAAAGTGACTTAACAAGTTTGCACATTTTTCTTTCTTTAATAGGAACCACAAAATCCTCGGGTTGTTCCTTGTAAATCTATTCTTCTAATTCTCCATTTAAGAAAGTTGTTTTTATATCCATTTGATAAATTTCAAGATCATATACCATCTCTAATGCAACCAACATCCGAATGGATTATCCTTCTTACTGGAGAGTATGTGTTAAAATAATCAAGGCCTTCTTTTTGTATAAAGTTTTCACAACAAGTCTTGCCTTGTATTTGTCAATAGTGCCATTAAATTTTATTTTTCTTTTGAATATTCATTTAGAACCTAAAAGCTTATTTCCTAGTGTAAGATCTACCAACTCATAAGTATTGTTGCTCATAATGAATCAATCTCACTATTGACTACCTCTTTCCATGAAGATGAGTTCGAAGATGACATTGTTTCTTTAAATATCTGAGGCTCATTTTCAAGAAAAATTGTTGGAAAATCTAATTCGAGGAGGTAGATATTTTTTATGTGTACTACACCTTGGATTCTCATCCTTAAGTACATCCTCTTTTGTTCATCCTGAGGTCATTTAGACCCTCTACTAGATAGCTCATGTCCAGTTTTATATGGATAAATGTGTTCAAAGAACTCAGTATTATCTAATTTAATTATCGTATTATCATGAATATTCAGATGTTTTGATTTATGAACCAAAAATTGACATACTTTACTGCTTCTAGCATATCCGACAAAATACAGTCCACAGTCTTTGGTCCTATTTTTACCTTTTTAGGTATAGAAACTTGGACTTTGGCTAAACACCCCCACACTTTGAAATATTGCGAGTTGGGTTTCCTTTTTTCTCATTTCTCATATGAAATAGATTGTGTTTTGCTATGGGGCATTTTATTGGGTATTCAATTTATTGTAAGGATAGCTTCCCCCCATAAATTTTATAGTAAAAATGAACTTATGAGTAAGGCATTCATCATTTTCTTTAATATTTGATTTTTTCTTTCTGCAATCTCATTTGATTGAGGCAAATACGAAGTTGTAATTTGATAGACAATTTTATTTTCCAAATATATCTCTTCGAACGGGATATATACTCTCCATCTCTATGACTTCTTATCATTTTAATTTTTTTTATCCAACTACTTTTTAACTTTAGCTTTATATTTCCTAAATGTGTCTATTTCATCATCCTTGCCATTTAGAAAATAAATATAACAATATTTAGTGCAATCATCAATAAGAGTTATGAAATATTTTTTCACACAACGAGATGGTGTGAATTAAGTCTAAGAGATTGAAATTCCTTTCAACAGACTTATACGGATGCTTATCATACTTAAATTCCACACATGTTTGACACTTTGATTTATTGCACTCAATATTTTGCAAAACTTTTGAAGTAATCAATTTTTGTAAGGTTTTATAACTAACATGTTCTAAATGTTCATTCCACAATTCATTTGACTCAAGTAAGTAAGAAGAACTAGAACCTTTTTTCATATCAATATTCATTACATTAACCTTAATAAGGCCCCCAGTGAGGTAACTTTTATCTACATACACTTCACCTGTGCTAATTACAATTTTAGCAAAAATAAATACTCATTTGAATCCATTCTTAGTTAGAATTAAAGCGAAAACTAAGTTCTTTCACAACTCCAAAATATAAAAGACATTGTTTAGTGTCGCCACCTTTCCCGAAGTCATCTACAAGTAAATCTTGTCTATTTTTTCAACCTTTATCTTAGCGGAGTTCGACATGAATTAAAATGGCCCTTTATGTTATTTCCATGATTTTCATGTATTTTTTGTAATTCAGGCCTTTTCACAGTTGTTGTAGGTCATTTATGACTTATCAGATATATCGATTCAGTTATCGGACAATTTCTTATTCCCTATTTTGAATCTTTGTTGTTGAAGATTTAGTCTTGGATTAGAACTCCTAATAAATGACCTCATATAAGAATTTTTACAGCGCCATCAGCTTCAGAATATTAATTTTAGGCTAGGAAAACCTTGGTTCATGTCCCAAGGCTTTCAGACTCATTTTGGGCTATTGCAGATTATATGAAAAATAGAACTATAGGTGTGGTCCCACATTTAGTAGAAATGATCTCGGATAAAAGTTTTAATCATTCTATTGAGTTTGGAACATTGAATTTGGTATGGTAGCATATTTTGTTTATGCATGCAGGATTCCGAATGAATCTCGAGCACCCGGTCAAAGTCCATTCTTAACTTAGCAAAATCTGCTGCATTAGGTTACTGATGCAACTTCTTAAGCAAACATAGTGTCACTTAAGAGGATTCCACATATGTGACATGTGTTGATTAAGCGACTTTGACTATTTTGTTAATGTCCGCTTAAGCGATCACTGAGCTCGCTAGTGATCGCTTAAGCAATACCTGACCTTAAAGCCAGATTGCATAAGTGATATCAGTGTCACCTAAGTTACTGTCGCTTAAGTGATGGTGATTTCTTAGGAGACACCTGGCACTATTTAATCCTTTTTCTCTACCCTATTTTCTGTCACTACTTTCACCATCTTTGCACCAAATTAAGAGCTCAAAGAGCAAAAAAAAGTGGAAAATCATCCACAGAGGTTAAGCTAAGCTAAGATAAATCTTCTTGGTCATTTTCCCTTCAATTTTCATCCTAATTCTTGGTAAAATTCTTAAAAATCAGGGGCTTAATTCCTAAAATTAGAGGGTTGATTTAAGACCCAATTTGTGCTCCGTTTGTGCTCAACTTTTGAGAACAAGTTTCTTATCCTCTGAGGGACCTCGTGATGAGTTCAATTTGGGATTTTATTTGTAGTCCTCATGGGTCCATTCTTGACCCAAGATTTAACCCAACCCGTAGTATAGAAATATGAGTCTTGTTTTTTTCTTAATAAAATATAGATTAAAATTTTTATAGCATGGTGGTATTTTGGGATTGTGGAGTAGAAGTGAATAATTTATGGTCAATTTAAGGACTTATGATTTGGCATCAAGGTAGGATTCTTTCTACTCTTTTTCATGAGATGATGTATTATATATGTTGCATGGTAAATAAGGATGTTAGGAGTGATCGTGGGTAGAACATCATGACCTAGTCTAATATATGAATTTTGGAGTTTAGATGGGTGAATTGACCTATAAGGTGAAATACTTATTATGCTTCTAGGATCCTATTACCCTAGGTTGTTGGCATGTTAGGCATAGTTAGGACTAATGGACCTTGGGTATAATGTTTATCATATTACTAGTGGATTATGGTGGTTTTCCTCAGATTATGAGGTTATGATCATTTTGGATATGTACATTATTGGGCCCAAGGTTGTGTTCATGCTATTGTTTAGATTTCGGGAAGTAATTTACCCTTGTGGAAGACGTGGTTTAGCTCATTGATTTTTAGATGCTTTTTATGATACTTATAGTTATATCATTTTGACATTGGTGATGGCATGCGTAGATTTGGTACCTTTATTCTCGCTAAAATGGTAATTGGTACAATCTCATCTAAAATATAATTTTTACTACTCTTTTCCTAAAAAAGGATTTATTCCTACTTTTCACCTTTAAAATGTATTTCTTCATAATGAAAATCATACCATCTTAATGAATAATATGTGTGCATTGAGATTGAAAATGATGTTTTAGAGATTTGGCCGAGATAGATTTTGGTCCATGATTTACTGCGATTATTCCACGATCGAGAGAGATTTTGACCCTTTTTATACTTCTATGATGATTTAGTTCCAAAGTTTACTCCAAATGGCTAGAACTGTGGCTAAGAGAGTATAAGTTAATAAATCCACTTTCCAGAGTAAACTCTGGGACTAAATCATTATAGAAGTATAGAAAGGGTCAAAATCTCTCTCCATCATGGTAAATAATAGTAGTAAAATTATGGACCAGAATCTATATGTATATATGTATGTATCTATTATTGGTAATGTACTTGATGATATTGATGATATAAGTTCCAATTCAAGTCTTGTGTGTATGTAAGTATATATATATATATATATACACACGGCTAGAATGGTGGCTAAGAGAGTGTAAGTATATAAATCCATTGTCCGTTGTAAATTCTGGGACTAAATCATCATAGAAGTATAGAAAGGGTCAAAATCTCTCTCGATCATGATAACAAATAGTAGTAAAATTGTGGATCAAAATCTATATGTATGCATGTATTACTAGTACAGTACTTGATGGTATTGATAATATGAGGTCCAATTCAAGTCCAGTGATTGATGATGATATCGATGATATGAGTTTTGGTTTAAGTCTAGTAATTGATGATGATATTGATGATATGAGTTCTGGTTCATGTCTCACAATTGATGATGATATTGATGATATAAGTTTATACACTAGGTTACATTATGATACTTGGATCGATTATGATATTGTGGATTCTGTTTGCATTCGTCTTTGCATGCGCATTGCCTATCACCAGTATGTGCCTATATCTATCAACCTTATGGGGGGTTGCATAGGTATAGGTATGACTGTTGTTTGATGAATGTTGGTTGAACCTTCTAAGCCTATGTCGGTGGTAGTTTATGAAAGGCTCGGTTAGTTATTATTTGTCCAGACTAGCTGGTTACTCCCATTGTTATTATTATTATTATGGATAGTTCATGATAGATTGATGATTGATAAATACTAAGATTCGAGGTATGATTCAGATTTCTTTCTTTACGGTTTCTTTATTATAGATAATTATCTTATGGATTAGAGATTCTAATTATGTTAGTACTAGCTCCTACTATGATTAGGAGGCCTTAAGATGCTAGTATGACTACTTTAGGTTGTACATTTGGGTTAGCCTTATTTATGTACATATATTTATATATATAGTTATGGCATTATCGTATATCCTCCCCTTCCTTCAAGTTTTCATGTTGTATATACATTCCTTAAACTTGTATACTAGTATATATCCTTCATCTGCTCTTTACTTGTATATGGGCCAGCGATATATCGTGTAGTACTTAGGTTCCTAAGTATGGCTTATCCTTATTTCCTCATTATCTTTACTATGTTAGTTTCCTAGATATTTGGGCGTAGTTTACATTCTTGCTTGCATGTTATGTATATTTGCATTATATTTTAAGCTCAATCGGTAGTTGCCTCCTGTCAAGACCTGAGACTACACACTAGTCATAACACGGTGCTTGGAACCACAAGTGATCCCAAGCTAACCTATGAACTAGAATACAGCTTGAGCAACTGATTTAAATTGTATAAAAACTAAATTTTTTGAGCGGAAATATGATCATAATGAAATCTAAATAAGTATAATAATGATAAAGCTTACACCATGATAAAATTCAAGAAAGAAACTTAAATTACATGTAATAAATCTAACTGACTATCTATGAAGCCTCTACTATACTACTATATATAGCTGGGACATGCCTCCAGCTACCACTAATCAATACATCTGAATAATAAAAGAACAACACACGAACTACAACTGACTGGAGTCCCCAAAACAAGAGAACTCATCACCTGCTGGCTGGAAACTGCAAACTGTCTGATTATAATGTGTAGGCTACAACTAGTACCTATATAATGATACAATGTAGCACATAGACATATATGTGGATCATTACTTTAGAATGTACTGAGTAAGTGGGGGTGAATGCAATAAGTAAAATTGGATAGATACATAATCTTAAAACATGTATGCTAAGTGCAATTAGACTCACTAAGAGACTAAAATCAACTGAAAGTTGAAGTATCTTAAAACATGAGTAACGAACATAATCTGATAAGCTAGTGAATCACTACACTTAGTTTCTTAAATCTTTATTTTTTCACAAAAATAAGTAGAACTGAAGCTGGGAAGTGGTAGAACATGAATACTATGTGTAAAATCTCATGTAAAGTTGAACATATTATAAAACTGAATTGAGGGTCATATATGGATACTGAGCATGAAAACATAAATATGTAAAACTGAGAATGCATGACCAAGTAAAGCATGAACTAAACTAATCTGAATAACTGATATCTGAATAACTAAAAATTTGATTACTTGGTCAAGCAAATCTGAACTTGTATAGACTGAGTACTGACTAAAACTGTGGGAGCTATCATGTAACCGACATGCCCCAATTTGAGCAAATCGGGGTCCAACTTGTAACCCCATTTAGAAGAGTGTCAGTACCTTGCCACGGGTACTAACACATGGCTGTGTGGATATACTAATCTGATATCCCAAAGGACCAAGGTGTCAATCCTAAACTGATAGGTGATCCTTGAGAGGAAGTCAAGCCTAAACTGATGGGTGACTCCTTATATCCTACGTTGGTTACGTAGTTCTAGAACTTAAGGACTGCTACTAATAACTCTACTTAAACTGATGGGGGAGCCGCTATCCCTGCATTCACTTGATGCTAAATCCTACTCCCAACTGAAAGACACTGGTGTTATTAGTTATTTAACATGGCATAGTAATGTACTTGAAAGTGCTCAGCTTGAACATGATATTCTGAATACGATAATGAAACTATGGTCTGACTGACTTGTTACTTGAAAATAGAAAATCATGTAAGGGCACATAGGTCTCGGGTGTACATAACCTGCCAGCACTGAATGATCATAATATATGATATCAAAGCTTAAAACTGTAGTATGCGAATCGTGATTCGAAGATCCAAAACATAAACATCTCACCAAATACGTAAAGAGCATGAACTTGAACAACGGAACATGTTAAACATGAGTAAACAACATAATTACATGGCTAAGTTCATAATTCGATAGTATAAAATAAAATTCACTTGAATATGACATGAGAAATTGAGACTTGACGCATGAGATAACCTAACTTTTCATGGAATCATACGTATATATGAATTGCGTTCAAACTACTAAGGAAAACATAAATCAAACTCATCTTGAACATATGCAACTTCATAATAAAGAAAAAATGCATATTTCAATCAAAGAGGAGGTTTTTGGGCTCAATGGGTGAAAGGGAACCATTGATGAATACCCCACATATCTTACTTGAACGGATTCTTGAAGAAATCTTGAAATTGAAGCTTGAATCCTTAAATTCTTAAGAGAAGAATCTTGGATTATTGTTCTTAGGAAGAGAGGGTTTCTACGTGAGAAACTTTGAGAAAGATGGGAAATAATGCCCTTTTTAGTATTATAAATTGTGCTTTGGACGATTGGGGTTGAGAAAAAGGGACCAAATTACTCCTTGGACTCTACAAAGATGAACAGTGGAGGAATAACGTATATGGAATGCCCCTTAGTCCCAGGGAGAGACCAACGCATCGCTCACCTTGCTCTGGGGGAGAGACCAATGCGCCGCGGGACTATCGTGGAGGATTATTGTTTCTCACAAAAATGGTCATAAATTTTTGCTCGGGTATCAGATTAAGAAGAAATTGATATCGTTGGAAAGATAATTAAATTATCTATCATTTGGTGGTTCTTGATATGAAAATTTCCACATATATAAGAAGTTATACACATTCAATGTTGACCCTTGTAGAATCGAATACCAAAATTTGGCTGAATCAAAGGCTCTTAGCTCAACTTTGCTCTAAGTGATTTTTATGAACATTTTTTACATCATAAGCACTTAACACACTAGGATAAGGGTCATTACATATGTATTCAGATATAAATCATGGGATTAGAGTTTACACACATAGGAACGATGGTTTGATTTTTAGCTCAAAATTGTGGGGTGTTACACCTACTGAGTACCACATGATTGATACTCATACTATACTTCTGCAGCCTATATATTATAGTACGGGTTCTCGTTGTAGTTGCATGCACCGTGCGAAGTAGATATGGTTTGGATACATAGGGTGATATCCTGGCATTTAGAGCATTACTATTCTCCCTCTTATCTATTAGACTAATCTCTATGTTGTATTCATAGATGGATTATATTAGTATATTCATTTAGTAATTTATTTTGTAATCTTATTACATTAGAAGATCTTGTACTAATTTCACCAGGTTTTGGGACTATCTTATGTATTTTAGTCTTTTATTTCATTTATTTTGCATTGTTCCTCCATTTTTTTTTGGTAATCTGTTTTTAATAGTTTCGGACTATGGGTTGGTTTGCCTACTGGTGGGTTATAGTAGGCAACATTATCACTTGAGAAATCGGATCGTGACATGAAAATCTTCTCATCAACTTGAGTAGAGCTATGATGCAAATAGTTCTATATTGGAACACACGTGGAGCGTGGCACCTAAATCAATCCACCACTCTCTAGAATTTTAAACTAGATTGTACTCCAAAAGTATAGCACCTAGATCATCCACATTGTCTTTGGATTCAAACGTGTTTGCTTAATCCTTTTTCTTACCCTTCTTCGAAGATCGACAATCTACAGACTTGTGGCCAACTTTGCCATTGTTAAAGCAACTTCCTTTGAATTTCTTCTTTGGAGGGTTTAATTGTTTTCCTAATGTTTTATTTCTCTTTTTTGATTTAGTGAGTTCATCTTACACAATGTTTGCTCCACTTATTATAGAATTCCCACGAGACCTCTTACTGTTGTCTTATTGTCTTCTATAATCCCTAACCTCAAAATGAGTTTTTCAACAGACATCTTCTTGTGCTTATACTTTAAATAGTTTTGGAAGTCCTTCCACAAAGATAGTAACTTCTCGATTATTGTAGCTACTTAAAAAGCATCATTCACGACCAAACCTACATCAAAGGTCATATGAGTATGAAGAATAAATTTAATCTGTTCAATAAAGGTATTATCTAAGTTTATAGCTTCAGCAAGGAGATCATGGATTATGACTTACAACTCTTGGACTTGGGCAACTACAACTTTACTGTCTACCATCTTTTCTAAAAATTTAGCAATACTGAATTTCTTCATTCCGTCATCTTGTATTTTGTACTTATTTCCTAAAACATCCCAGAGTTTTTTTGAGGTCTTCATATTACTATACACATTGTACAAGTCATCTTATAACCCACTCAAAATGTAATTCTTATACAAAAAGTCTAAGTGCTTCCAAGCTTTTGTTACCATGAAGCGTTCTTTTCCTAGAGTTTCTTCCAATAATTTAGGATCACTTTTCATAATGAACCTTTATAGACTCAAAGTAATCAGATAAAAGAATATCTTCTGCTGTCAACATTTAAGACTACAAGCTATTTAATTATTGTCCTTGTTTAAAGAATTTGTGAAGAAATAATATTGGTGCTACACACTTGAAAGAACAAAAATTAGCACATTGTCAACAAGGCATGACTTTGATAATATCTGTATTCTACCTATTTTTAAATTACTAACAAGTCTTGCTGGATTAGTAAGACTTGTTTGTATTGTTCAATTGTTCATGAGTCTTTTCCGATGACTGAGAAAACTTGATGCTATCTTCATTCCTCTAATCTTATTAAATTATTTATAAGTATTGTCGGACTAACAATATTTGTCTCTTTTGTTCAATTTTTAACAAGTCATGTCTAGCTAGAAATTTTTTTATTGTCTCTTGGATTTAGAATTTCTTTTTCTGTTTGATGTTAGTTCTTGTTGTAATACATCAACAACATTTTTATTCAAGTGAAAATTTGTCTCTCGATACATGATGAAACTTGTCTATCTTTCATGCATATATAAATGTATGTATGTATGTATGTATGTATGTATGTATGTATTGTATGTATTTATGTTACCACCGAAGTGCCGAAATGATAATTATTAACAAGTTAGCAACTGGTACACGCTAGTGGAGACTGAAGACGGAATGTGGGACCTCTTATAAACTTCTTGAATAAAGAGTTAATATCTCAAAAAGTCATTGAACTATTGGATGTTATCTTGCAAAGTTATTGAACTTTGCTTTCTATCAAAACTATCACTCAAGGTTCTATTTTTAAAATTACTCAACTACATTTGTCATATAAAAGAAACTAACATGAAAAAATAAATTACTTTTCTCTGTCATGTAAGCATGGACTCAGCATTAAAAAAATATATTCCTTTAATTTTTATATTAATACACCCATAAATTGATCATCAATAAATTTTGAATAATCTTTTAAATTTATTGATCGTTAATAAAAACTTACTGATCCTTAATAACATCCTGAAAATCATCTTTTTCATTAGACAAATGATAGTTCAGATCACTAAACTCCTCCTCCACTCCATCAATAGTTACAGTACCTCTAACACCTTGTAAAACAGCCCCTCCTGTTGAATTTATCTCAATTAAAAAAATTACGTCCACATCATTATCCTATATGTTATTCAGTATTAAATTCTCAATGTCGATATTTTTCAAAATACAACTCTAAAAGCCTTTGAATTTTCAGAAAAATATGAATCCAAACTCTGAAATGAAAATAATAAAGAGAATGCTTAGTATTGAATACTTATTTTAAAACTAATAAAAGCTTAATCATAAGAAAAAATCAACTTGTTATTCATAGAAAGGAACAAAATATTAAATCATAAATAAGTTATTCTCAAAAAGAAAGAAAACTAATGTCGACAAAAGTTCGAACTTTTGACTCCAAAACATTGAAATAGAGATGAAGCGCACAAAAATACTAAGGGGTGTTTGGTAGGATGCATTCGAAAAAATAATGCATGCATTGGCTCTGTGTATTGCATTAGTTATACACTCTGTTGTGTATTATCTTATGCATAACTAATACATGAAAAATCTTTGGTATTGATTTTAATGTATGCATTAGCATGGGTAAAGATGCAATAGTCTCTCAAAACCTTTTCTACATCATTTTCATTATTTGTGGAGGGTAACTTTTTTTATTTAAAAATATGTAATGCAAGTTATTTTTAACACATCAAATCAAACACTGCATAAGAAATAATCTCAGCATAACTAATGCAAACATAGAGAAAATACATCAAAACACCCTTAAACTTATCTGCAAAACTCACTTTAGCAATTTAACTTTACTGGTAATTATTTACCCCCTAAACAACTTTTAAGTGAATTTTCTACAACCCAAAAAATATTATACCACTCTCACTATGGGAAGTGCATTACACATGCACCGACGTAGGCGCCACATTGGCGCCACATCAAAGCCATGTAATTTTTTTTTGAAATACTTTCCTCTCAAAAATCCTCATACCCCTCTTTTCTTCTCCTCTTCAACCCCCACCCCCCAGCCCGATTCTTTAAATTCCCTCCCCCCACCCCACCCCGCCCCCACCCCAAAAATTATTATATATATATGTGTGTGTGTGTGTGAAAAAGGTGAAAAATCCCCATATCTCTCCTTTCTTCTCCTTTTCATCCCCCACCCCTCGACCCAAAAATTATTTCTTCTTCAAATTCGTCCTTCCACCCTCTCACCTCCGTCATGCTTTCATTTTTTTTTAAGGTTTATTAATTTTAATTTTGGATTCAAAATTTTGAAATTGGAGCATTTTTCATATGGACATTTCTAATTTGTTCATCAAAATAAAAATCTGATCAACATGGATCAACTATTGAGGAAAAATGATTTTGATGGAATAAATTAATTTTTTTTGAAGATTTTTTTGTAATAATTCATAAAAAAATTGAATTGTTTTCAGTCTCAGTTGGTGGAATCAATATCAAATTGAAGTTCTCAACACTTGTTTGGCCGAAAAATTCAATTTTTGTACTGGAGAAAAGATTCAATGTTGATTGGCCTGTAAGGCTGTGAAATTTATTCAAAAATAGAATTAGGAGCTTCAAGAAAATCCAACTGATCGAAGGAACTCACACAAAAAAAAATCAATTTATACCAACTGTATATTGGGCTATTGCAAGAACCCACACACAAAAAATATTTCGATATGTATTTGATTGTAGTTGGTTGATGGGTGTAAAAAAAAAAATAGAGAACAAGAAGAGAGGAGGTGATGGGATGTGAAGAAGGTGATGTAGGAGATAATTTGGTAGTTGAAAATAAATAAATGGGGCCGACTAACTTTTTTTTTTCATTTTTTTAATTTCAACATGCGGATTTTAATAAATGTTGCCACGTCGGCTCTTAAGATTGTAGAAAATTCAGTTGAAAGTTGTTTAGGGGGGTAAATAATTACCCGTAAAGTTAAAGTGCTAAAGTAAATTTTGCGGACAAGTTTAGGGGTGTTTTGATGTATTTTCTCGTAAACATAACTAATACTTGAACTACTAATGCAAGCATTATTAATACATTATATTTTACATTATTCGTATACACTTTATCAAATGGTCCCTAAATAATCATCAACCCCACTCTTTATTAGGGAATAAAACTCAATTTAAGGGTATATTGGTACTATGAAAATTAAAAGGAATAAATGCTTTTAATGTGGGTCCATGTTATATGGCATAAAAAGATATTTATGTTATCATGTCATTTCTATTTAAATGATAAATGTCATTGAGTGATTTTAAAAGATAAAAACTTTAAATTGACTGACAGTTTTGATAGAAAGCAAAATTCAATAACTTTGCAAGATAATTTTTAACAGTTCAATAATCTTTTAAGATATCAACTCTTTGAAAAAGCAAGATGGAACAGCTTTCTAATGTTCTTTATTCTAATAAATAAGTTTATCTACTAAATTTTTCATCATCCTCTTATACCCCCTCGGTATTAGTTTATGTGATACATTTTAATTTAATATGTTTTAAAATAAAATGTTACATTTTTATAATTGAAAATTTAAAATTTTTCTTTATTTTTTAACGAAATAACTTATGTTTTTTAATGAAATAACTTATAGTAATACAAATAACTAAAATTTATTTTAAATTACAAATTCTAAAAGTCTTTTCTTAAAATTTCTTTTTGTATCAACTCCATATTTCAACATGCTTCCGCTTCCCTGAATCTCATATGCGTATTTTAATTGTTGAGTGGACTACTGAATCATTTTTGTCGCTTTCTCAACTTGTATTTTGGTTGGATCAATCATGGATAACAATCTTTTTTCTTTTTCAATTTGGCATACAGAGAGAAGTGGACTATTCAATCAAAATAAGTTAAGCTAAGCTAATCAATGTTTGACATCTAAGACATATGCTACAACAAATTCAATTATCAGAGACAACTAGTTTTATCACTTATAAATTATATTTGTCATTAAATATTTTCTGTAACGAAAAAGATTTTGTCAATTGTTTCTCCTTAAATCATGGGTTACAAAAAATATACAAAGATAATTTATTATTTCGCTGCTAAATAAAATTATATTTACTACAAAATTTCAAGTTACATACAACTCCCATAAGTCAATAAATTCATTTATCACTTTATTCTCGCTTTTCAACTTTTCAAATCATACCAACACTTCAAATTAATTTGGTATACAACTAACATGACAATTATTATGAAATATTACCATAATCTAATTCGGAATCATAAAGAAGAATAGAACCATCAACTAACATTCCATAAATCAATCTCACAGGCCATGGAATCATTCCAAACAAGACAAATAGTTCAATAAACCCACAACGTGTCATCCACACCCGCAAAAATATCCGTCATTTCATTTACATGGGACTTTTATTATCCAATACCTCTTATTCTATTAAGCTATACGCTAATACTTTATAAGAGTCAAAAAAGACTTGACTTACCTTAATTAGAGAACAAAAATTAAATTATAACTTTGTCTTTTCTTAAAGTCTCTGAACGATCTCAATATGGTCAAATATGTAATCTAAGTAAATGTGTTTGTAGACACTCATTATCAACTCATATTATCATGAAAATAATCGGCTCAAAAATTGACTTAAAAAGTCAACTTGTGCCACAGTGGCAAATCTGAAAATTTCTTCCAAAATTGATTTTATAATTGATCCCCAACTCAAAGAATTTCATAAAATTCAACGGATAAAATTTTTAATCAAGTTTTTATTTTAATGAATGATTATTTTAAATGATTTCATCATCATTCTAATATATGTACCGATTTATTTTAGATTGTCCATCTATGGCTTGTTCCGATCAACCGAGAGTTGAAGATGCCATGTTTTCTTACGTTATGGTCTGTGCAAACTTTATCGGACCCTAGGTTATTGATGGAATAAAAATGGAATTGTTTGGAGCAACAGTCATCACAAGAAAAACAATTTTGGAGGGTGGGCTTGTTGTTGTTGACGATAGTAGTCGTAGTGGTAGTGGTAATGCTGCTGCTATTGGAGCTAATGATGCTCCTCTTACCGTTTTTGAAACAAAAAGCCATTATGATTATGATCATATTGGTTGTACAGATTTTTCTTCAGATTTTTCCACATCTAGCGAATGTTCTACATGCAAATGTCAGGACTGCAAGGCGAAACACGATGAAGTGACTAATGTTATTAATGCACTAACTGCTTTTGTAAAGGAAATGGCATCTAAGAGGGGTGTCATTTCATCAAAGAGAATTTAATATCCATACACACCACTAGAGATCAAGAAGGCTAAGAGGAGAAGGAAAGATACTTCCAAGGCATCATCAAGCATCGAAAAAGGCAAAATTGTAACGCCTCTATCTTTGTCTTGCATTGATGCTCAGTGTACAATGGACACAAAAAGCAACATGAGCCGAAGAAGGTGAATGTACATCATCTATTCCAACAAACAAACAGGCACATAGCTGTTTCAACAGATGATGCATCTGCTAAAAATTATCAAATAGATATATACATCTGTTGCAACTATTGTCTAACCTGTTGCATCAGAGGTGTTATCTGTTGCAGCAGATGAGTCTTATGTTGCAACAGATGGGTCATCTATTCAAAATTATCGTACTGCTCTGATTTACCTGTTCGAATTCATCCTAACATATGATCCTTCTATTACAACATAAGGCTCTTCTGTTGGAACAGATGGATAATCTGTTGTATATCTGCAATTAGCATTGACAATTCTGGCTTTCTAGGTGGATGTCACAGTAGAAGCCACTGCTGAAGAGCATAATATCACAGTTGATAATCCATCAACTATTTCCAAAGAAGAAGAAAAAGTGGAGTCTGTCTGTTCGGGAGAATGGAAGAATTACCCGTTCAAAGGGTTCAACATCTCGGACGAGGCTCCAAAAAAACTAACATAGTTGATCAATGACTATTCAGAATGGATTGCCAATGGGCTATTAAAGCATCATGTCTGCAGGTACATAAATCTATTTTTAAAGATATTAGTTTATGCTATTCTTGTTGTAAGAACGTGACATTAACAAATATAAATCATCATGTAGAAAACAAAATGACGAACACTACAAAGTGAAAGAATCAAGTCTTGGTTTTGATATATTTGACTTTGTTGTTGCACATCCCAGAACGAAGAATTGGTTCTATTTGATATCACAGCCCCAAACTTGCTAGAATGATGAGGTTTAAATGACATACATATTACTATTAATTAATACTTTATTTAATTGCATCTGCGTATTAATTTTTCATCATGTAATTCAAAATATTTTATAATATGTGAAGCACATCGATGTCATTTTTTACTACCTCTGAAAGAAGGCCAAGTTGTAAACACAAGAACAATACAGATACACGATAGGTAATTGTCTGTACAAAATTTACATTAATAATGCCTACGATCGGTATTGTCAACACCGGCTGGAAGTTTCCCAAAATGAAGAATGCTTAATCAACATCATCAAAGATTTTAGCATTCCGGCTGGCTTACCTTAGCATTTGGTCGATGAAGTGTACATCCCAATCAATTATGGTGATGAATTCCATTGTTTGTTGGTTGTTGTCATTCCAAAAGAGAGGCGCATCCGATTTTATGACTCGATATCACGAAGGAGACGTTGCGGGCCTTCATTTGAGATACAAAAGCTGGCCAAAATATTGCCTACTTACCTTGATATGAGTGGCTTTTTGGACCAAAAGGTTCGTACTGATTGATGACGATTGAAGCATACCAGGATAAAATGGGTAATTCATTTAATGTACAATATGTTGAAGGAATTGCTCAATAAACCATTGGTAGCCTGTAAGTATAAGTATCATGATTTAGTTTTATTGCATAAATTTCACAACGCTTGCATGAACTACAAGATATGGATTATCTATTTTTTAAAATGTAGGAATTGTAGTCCTTTTGCTGCCGCTTACACCGAGTATTTGAGTGATGGATTACAAGTACCAAATCATGGACTTAATGTCGGATTACTCCGCAAAAGATATGCTGCTCTTTTATGAAAATACGGAGAAGTGAAAGCTCAGAATCCGTACGCAAGCGACATTAAAGATTCACAACTACCAAAGCTGAATTCTATAACATCGAATGAAGAACAACCTGTCCATATTGATTAGATCTTTGTAACTTGAGTCCGTCAATATAATAACCTATCCTTCTTGGTTTAACTTATTGATTTATTTGTAGAGTAGATCATTTGTACCCATAATAATTTCTTTATATTTTATTTATTTGTTGAGTTATTTCATGTAATTTTTGAAGGCTTTGACTTATTTTATGTTGTCTATGAATATAATTTAATCCTTAGTTTTGAACATGTTAATTGAAATGGAATACTAGATTCAAATATCACAATAGATAATACATCTGCTGCAATAGACGACATACCTTATCAAATAGTTTTAGACATATATTGCAATATGAGATGCAACATGTAGATCATCTGCTGGAAATTATATAGCAGGTCTTCCTACTTTCTTGATTTTTTCCAACAGATTACCTATCAGTTGCAATAGATAGATTATATATTGCAATAGATTGGATATTTGTTGCGACAGATAGACTGGGAAACATCTATTAATGCAACAGATGACCAACCTATTCTAACAGATAATTAATCTGTCACAACAGGTATTATATCTGTTACAACATATATAAAATTTGTTGCATCATAAAAATTTAACTTTGCCTGACCTAAAAATTATTGTCACTACATGTAAAGTAAAGTGGCTTGAAATGAAAAATTATTATCGTGTTCGTTTCTGTCTTTGTACATATTCTTTTTTATACACGGGCTCCAACCATTTAGTTAGTACCCAATAAGCCCAGACCCATTGCATCTTTCCTATAACGGCATCGCACATACCAGTCATTTCTGTGTCGGTCAGCAAACACTCGATGTATGCAAGCGAGTACGGCCCGCACGCTGCACCGATTTTATTTTTAGGAGCTTGATGTTCTTATTTAGACCTTTAAAATCTCATGATTCCTTCGTCAAGACTTCAGCCGGCAAATGATCCATCAGCTTACTCTACGTCAACAACTTGGGCAACAACTTTAAGAGTGGCTGCATATGGGCTAAAAACGTGTCCTTGCTGAAGACAGGTAAGTTACAGTCATAAACCTTAATCTTTCCCTCGTAGAGTAGTATCTCAATAGCGAGAAAATATTTAACTTCCACGTTCATGACTGCAAGGATTCTCTTTGGCTATGGCCTCTTTTCTCTAATATATTTAATCATTTTTTCATCCCATTGGAATGTAGAAACTAACTTATCAAATCTCAGGCCATTAGAATCAACTAGCTTATGGAGATTAACGTACCTATCCTTGAAATCACTGTAGAATTTGAGGTCCATTATCCTATCGGTAGCATTATAAGCATCCGAGTACGCTAATTGCCTGCCCCTCATGAGGCAGAGAATTTCATCAACATACTGTGGTATAAAAAGATAATTTTTAAATAGTTTAGTAATTGTAAAGAATAAAAACATAGTGGAAAGAATCCGATGCAATAGGTTCTCTGAATCAGTTCACAGATTACCCAGCCAATGCAACATATGCAACAGATGTGTATTATGTTGCAACAGAATATCGAGCTATTGCAATATATTACACATCTGTTGCGTTGATTCTTCTTCGTGGAGTAGATTGGAAGGCTAGGTTAGCAAAAGTAAACTTACATTGTCCTCGTACCACACACACATATTTGTAATATTCAAGAAGTCTTTGGCGCCAAATAAATGCATGGTGTATTATTTTTGAACCTTCGTCCTGCCATTCATAATTTTTTACAGTTCCTTCTTCTTCTCCTTGCCAAGTGCCGCGAATATGTCCACCTTCTTCAGCGGTCCCTGAACTTCAACAACTCTTGGAGCACGAGGAGTTGCAGTTTTTTTTGTTTTTAGAATGGAGAGAATTTGTCTAATTTTTCTTCTCTTCCTCCTAACCACCACTGTAGGAGTGCATGGATCCCTCACCTCATTGGATGGTATGATACCTCTTCTGGATTTCAACTTCTCGACAGCTTCAGCAATAGCCTCTAGATTTTCAAGGAGTTTATTCTCTTTGTCCTTGCACACTTTGTATTTGCAATAAGAATATGAGGGTGAGAAGGGATGATAAGGACCACTGTAGGGGTGGGAGGGATCGTTGTAGGGGGGAGAGGGACCTGTACAAGGGATGTTTTCAAAAGTATTTATTTTTTACTGAGCACCAACATGCTCATAATCACGACTGCCAGCAGCAGCAGCATAAAGATCGCTACCACCATGACAAACAACTCCACCAGTAATACCCCAGAAGAAGCACCCAGATCTGTTGCAGTTTGAGGTAGGTCGTGAAGAGCTTCGATATTAGGCTGACCTTGCCCAACTACTCTTCTTATAGATATTACTCCAGCCAATTCCTTCTTTATTAACTCCACTATTGGGTCTTTTTTTGTATCAACAAGACCTAGAGTAAGAAAAGAAGTCATCCCCAGCTCATCATCGGTAGTCACAATCCAAGGATACACAACCTATAAAAAAGATAGGAGGTATTTAAATCATATAACAATAATTTATAGTCAGTTGGGTTACATGGATGTAAACACAGATAACTTATGCAATAGATGATATAGTTTCCGCAATAGCTGATCTATATATCGCAACAGATTGACAATACGTTGCATCAGATTACACATCCATTGCATAATTTGCATTAGATGGGTAATCTGTTGAGTTGGGTTCAGAGAACCAGAGCAATAGATGGTTAATCTATTGAGAAGTATGGATTGTCTGTCACAACAGATTACCCATATGTTGCACCAGTTATAGTTGACGGGTAATCTGTTGCAGCAAACCCATCTATCGCAATAAATGGAACATCTGCGTTAATATCTTTCTTTGAGGAAAATTATTTTAGTTGAAAGAAGACGTACTGCATTATTTTAGTTAAATAGATCAGCGTCCTACTTCTTGATATTTTTTTTGCCGCCCTTTGCATCTGCCAACCACCTAAGGATCCTTGGATGAGAAACCTCATCCGGGTAATCCTTGAACTGCTTTCGGGGGGGTGGCTTCACATGCCCAAGCCTAAAAATGTGTAAACAAGAAGCAAGCAAAAAAAATTCATAATAAGTATATTCATTATAAATTAATGGATGAGTAAAAATAGTGATCAATTTTACTATGAAAGTCCAGGGAAAGCCGTATAATGTGATCGTCCTTGTGGATAGCTTTGTCAATAAATATTGGACAGTCCAGTAGTTGATGTCATATCCCCAGGGATAGTCATTGAATTTATCAAAATCATCAGAAAGCGCCAACAAATCATCTTCTATGATTTTCCTGACGTCTTTTACCAATAAAATGGAATGGACAAACCAAACTAAACACAATTTCTTCCTACAGTGCTTTGGTATGTCTTTATCCTCAAGATCTGTCATCAAATCTGCCGCTTTGTAGCTACTACATCCAATAATTCCCAACAACCCATCTTTTTTTCCCTTGCATTTGTTGGACCCTTTGTGGGGTGTTTCCTTGATGAGAGGTTCTTCTGGACAATCGCATCCCAAGCCCATCACTATGAAAAACTCTTTCAACCCAAAACAAATTGGCATGCTATAGTTGTTGATCCATATTTCAACCATCTTTTTTTCGCCTTCCTTCGGATCTTTATCATCCCTCACGTACTTGATCTTTCACTTGAGAAGACCATATACCATGCTCATTAGGAAATGGAGAGTCCAGTCCTTAGGCAGCTCGAGAAAGTATGCAAAGCAGCTCTTGTTAAACATTCCGTCTACATTTTTATTCTTCATAATTCTCCTTAATTCATCAAAAAATTTCCCCAACTGACATTTAAGTACAAGATCACTAGTTACTTTATCAGGGCTATCCATCGGTATCACAACTCAAAACCTATCGATACTAATGGTTTTGATAGAATCATGCTGGGATTTTGATATTATTTCACGCCCCATTGGTGAGAAGGAGTTGTCACTTTTCTCAACTTCATTTTGCCCCGATTGAGATTGTTTAGAAAGTTTCTCCGAATCTATCTGTACTCTAGCCACTTTTGTTGGGTGGTTAGAAGTTGATCCACTGTTAGTTTCTTTTTTTTGGGAGACATCTTTTAACTACAAACAGTAGAAAAACGAAAAATACATTGCATTTGATGTCTGCATAATTTTAAAAAAAAAGGTAAGACAAATTTCAATAAATTATTCTACACCACATTACAAAAAAAAATACTCCAATGGATAAGCCATCAATTAGAACAGATGAGGAATCTGTTTGAAGACCTATTTAATATCTCCCAATAGATATTCCACCTGTTGCAACAGATGGACCACCAACACCACAACCAATGCCACCACCAATGCCACAATACCGATACCAAGACCACCGACACCACCACCAAAAACACAAATACCGACACTGACAATAACATCCACTAACAACACCACAAACACCATCCAACAATACCACGAAAGTCAATAAAATACTGAGATAAAAACTAGGATTTTCTCGGGTGCTTCCTACTTTTTAGCATCAAAATACAAAATTGTTAACCCATTCTCGCAAATAATACAACTAAAAATCTTCTTTATCATCATTAACTAAAAAGCCCTAATTTTTAGAATAAATAAAAATTATAGAACTCTTCTCAAACTCTATTACCTGTGACGACAAAGAAAACAACGGATACAAGCGAGAATGAAGTCAAAAATAACAACTATGTAGTCAGAAATGAGAAGAAAATCGATTTGTTTTGAAGGATTAAGCAATAGGTTATAGTTGTTGTCTGTATTGTTGAGAGAGAGAGGAGCGAGAACTTGAGATTTGAAATGAGAAAAAGTTTTTTCCGCAAATGGATGATTTGTATGGGTTGATTTGTAATTTTGGAAAAGAATGACACGTTTTGAAATTATTAATTTGGTCCGAATTGATCTTAATTAATTTTTAAAATTTCAAAATATATAATAGTTTTTAAAACATTAAGTTAATGAGAGCTCATTTCAACTCACAGTGATCGATCGATGACCTGGGTCGGGATGAATGCAATACCAACGCCAATTGCAAAGACTCAATTGACGTTGTAGTTGACTCATTGAGCTCATTCATTCATCCCTAGTTCCACCTAAATCAATTTAGGTAATATTAATCCTAACATTAATTTAAGTTAATGAGAGCTCATTTCAACTCAGAGTGATCGATCGACGACCCAGGTCGAGATGAACGCAATACCAATGCTAATTGCAAAGACTCAATTGAAGCTGTAGTTGCCTATGCGCTTATTCATTCATCCCTAGTTCCACCTAAATCAATTTAGGTAATATTAATCCTAAATTTAAGTTAATGAGAGCTCATTTCAACTTAGAGTGGTTGATTGATGACCCAAATTGGGATGAACGCAAACCAATACCAATTGCAAAGACTCAATTGAAGTTGTAGTTGACCCTATGAGCTCATTAATTCATCCCTAGTTCCACCTAAATTAATTTAGGTGATATTAATCCTAACATTAAGTTAAGTTAATGAGAGCTCATTTCAACTCAGAGTGATTGATCGATGACTCGGGTCGGGATGGACGCGATACCAACCCCAATTGTAAAGACTCAATTGAAGTTGTAGTTTTTCTATGAGCTCATTCATTCATCCCTAGTTCCACATAAATAAATTTAGGTAATATTAATCCTAACATTAAGTTAATGAGAGCTCATTTCAACTCAGAGTGATCGATCAACAACTCTGATCGGGATGAACGCAATACCACTGCCAATTGCAAAGACTCAATTGAAGTTTTAGTTGACCCTATGAGCTTATTTATTCATCCCTGGTTCTACCTAAACCAATTTAGGTAATATTAAGTTAATGAGAGCTCATTTCATCTCAGAGTGATCGATCGATGACCCAAATCGGGATGAACGCAATACCAATACCAATTGAAAAGACTCAATTGAAGTTGTTGTTGAACCTATGATCTTATTCATCCATCCCTAGTTCCACCTAAATCAATTGTAATAAAATCTGTTGGAACAAATGACTGAGCTGGTTGAAATTTCTAACAGATATTCACATCTATTATAATAGATAACATATCTAATTTAATTAACAAATAGACATTTGAATCTATTGTGATAGATGACTGAGCTATTGAAAATTTTTAAACAGATATTGGTATCTGTTGTAATAGATGATATATCTGATTTAATTATAAATTGGACATTTGCCTTTGTCATCACAGATGACTGAGTTGATGGGATATTTAAGTAGATATTGATATCTATTGTAACAATTGACATATTTAATTATCAAATGTAAAGGGTTTATTAAACAGATATTTATACCTATTGTAACAGATGACTGTGTTGTTGGGATTTTTAAATAGATATTGCTATCTGTTGTAACAGATGACATATCTATTTGAAAATCTTTTTTTCCTTTCAATTTTAAAGTAAGCTTCTATTGGAGTAGATAAAGTAGTAAGTACTAAAAATGCGGTAAAAAATAAAGAGTTTCTTTTGCTTGGATAACTCAACAATGTGTTTATTGAGTAGTCTTATCTTGTGTTTTCAATGTCACTAGTCATCTGTTACAACAAATACCAACAGATATTTAATTATCAAATGGATATTTGCATCTGTCGTCACAGATGACTGAGCTGTTGGGATATTTAAACAAATATTGATATCTGTTGTAACAGTTGGCATATTGAATTATCAAATAGAAAAGATTTATTAAACAGATATTTGTATTTGTTGTAACAGATGACTGTGTTGTTAGGATTTTTAAACAGATATTGCTATCTCTTGTAATAGATGACATATCTGTTTGAATATCATTTTTTCCTTTCAATTTTAAATCAAGATTCTGTCTGAGTAGATAAAGTAGTAAGTACTAAAAAATGCGATAAAAAATGAAGAGTTTCTTTTTCTTGGATAACTCAAAAATGTGTTCATTGAGTAGTCTTATCTTGTTTTTTCAATGTTAACTAGTCTTCCTCGTGCCCCTCAAATTATTAATGAATATTAATTATATTAATTAATGAATATTAAAACCCACGTCTACGTACACGATACATCTAGAATTATCTCATCTCTCCTCAGCTTCTACTTCAGCCCTAAAATTATTTAATTCATCTCTCATCTTTTTGTTTCTCTCCTCTTTAGCTTAGGGTTATCACAATCTTTTTTCTCTGTTCTCTCTTTTCTCTTCTCTTTCTCATAAAGATTCTTTCAGATCTAAATTGATCCATATCTTTTCTTGACTGAAATTATTGTTTTGATCCCATTTTGACGTTAAGGTATGGTTCATTATTGCTCTTTCATTCTCATCTTATTCTTTGCAAGTTATTTACATCTGTTTTTTTAATTAATTACCATTTACCCGTATGATATTTATTTTAAAAAATTGAAGAAACTTTTAAGTGTTGAATAAATAAACCAAAAATTTTTATTACAATATGCAAAAAAAGCATTCTATTGGGAGAAGTTTAAAAGCCTTGTTGGCAGTATCATTTTTTTGGGTATGTGTTTTGTTTGTTTTTTTGTTATTTATGTTGTTATTAATGTTGTTGGTGGGGTTGGTGTTGTTGGAAGTTGTGGTGTGGTGTTGTTGATGGTGTTGAAATAAAGGATGTTGCTTCTTTGTTGTTGATGATGTTGGAAAAAAATATTGTTATTTCTTTGTGGTTGATGTTTTTTATTTATTGTTTCTTTGTAGTTTATGCGACTGTTAATGTTGTAATAGACAGAGAAACTGTTGGAACAAATCAAACCACCAGCAAGGCTGGTTTGATGTATTACAACAGACTCAAAATCTGTTGCAACAGACTTCAAATCTGTTAAAATAGACTCCACATCTATTATAACAGACTCCATATTTATTGCAACTGACTCCACATTATTTGCAATAAACTCCACATCTGATGCAACAGACTCTACATCTGTTGAACAATTGAATAATATTCTTTCTGTGACATTATTTTTTTCTCTTCTTTATAGATATAAGGAACTAACAGTTGATCAACTTTTGTCCAACCATCACAATAGGCTGCAGTAAAGAAGGGTTCGGAGGAATAAGTTGTATGCAAATAGAACCACTTCCTATGTGAAAGTTAAGTCTTACTTATAATGTTATCATGGAAACACACATAGAGTACACTGATTTTGTGAATGTTGTTTTTACCGATTCTTCATAGATCATTCAAATAAGATATCTTTAATTTTATAGTTAAGTTTGGTAGGTCCAAAATGATAAGGCTGAGGGACCATGAATATGGTTCTGATACCCTGTCAAGATTTAATGTCGATTGTTGCTCAGGTTTATTTGTCAAGCAATGTGAAGGGATCTAGTTTTAGTGTCATTGTAAAGAGATTCAATAGCGATTGGACTAACTTTTAGTGTGGATTGGACTCTGAGAAGGCCTTCAAAGCCTAGAACTGCATCAAGCAAGAACAAAAAACTAATATAGTTATTGCCCTAGCCTAAATTTATATGGTTGGATTGCTCGGGGTGATGATTATATGCCAGTAGGTGCATTAGGAGAATGCCTTTGAAGAAAAATGGGTGGTTGATGAAAGACTATATTAGCTGAGGCTAATTGAAGAGGAGACATAAGGTAGAAACTAACTTCTAGATAATCTGGCCGATGGAATTATCTTAAAACAACATGAGAAATCTGAATCAAGTGCAAATATGAAAGTGTATACAGCAATGTAAATTCGTCTGTTGTCTCTCTGAAAAAAATAATGCAAATGAACACTTTGCTAGGGAGCTGCGACTAGGTACCGTGGTCGGGATTCTCACCTAGATAGAAAATAATAGAAGACCAAGAAAGGAGTCTTACGAGCATCGAGGGTTGAAATAATGTACAGTAAGTCTAGAAAATTTGTTCCAAAAGCAACTGTAGTTAAAGTAAGGAATCTAGGCAAAGGCGACAATTTCTGAATTTTAAATTTCATCCTATGCCTTCTTATTTATGGTTTCAATTAGGTCCACTGTTGTTGACCTGATCAAAACCATAAACCAGATTGAAAGACAGATTAAGTGCCATTACTTCCTTAGCAATATGGATTAATTGATTGTGTTTTATAGCCTTAGCATGCTTTCAACATTTCTTGGAGAAGATCAGAGGCTTGTTGTAGTACATGAATCCCAATAATTTTCAAGCTTGCCTCCAGCTTGCTTATTGTGTATTCAAGTTGGTCATTGTCATCTTCGATGTTGGTCAAGAGTTCTTGATCTCTTGTGAGCTAGATCAGGAACACCACCTTCAAAGTTGTGGCAGTTTAGAAGGCCTTAAGAACACTTTCTTCAGAAGCCTTAAAGGATACATAGAGGGTAGTTGTGTTTGTTTTAGGTCAAAATGTATTGATGCACACTCAAGATGTAGTCCCAACCGTTGAACAACTTACTTTTATCGAGTGTTTCTCAATGCAGATTGCTAAACCAATTTGATAAATTAATAATCAAGGAGTTACATAGTGTGTGATCTAAACCGACTCTACCAAGCCTATCAAACATTACGTAACTCCAGGCTCATTACACTATCAAAAATTGGCTCGAGTTAGTAGACAAATCAAACAAGATCAATCTCTCAGCCTTTTTGCTGATCGCTCTTCTCCAATATAGATAACAAGATATCTGTTATGCAAAAGTCTACACTATTGCTAGAAATACTTGCCAGGGTGAAAGGTCTTCTAAAGGCATCATCAGTAATCTCTCAATACCAAGTGATATCGAGAGATTACAGTGTAGACTTTTGCATAGAAGATATCTTATCATCTATAATTGGAGAAGAGCAATCAGCATAAAGGCTGAGATATTTAGCTCATTTGATTTGGGCACCAACTCTATCAAATTTTTTTGATAGTGTAATGAGCCTGGAGTTACGTAACGTATGATAGGCTTGGTAGAGTTGGTTTAGATCACACTCTACGTAGCTCCTTGCTTATTAATTTATCAAATTGGTTGAGCAAGATACATTGAGCAACACTCGATAAAAGTGAGTTTTTCAATGGTTGGGACCACATCTTGAGTGTGCATCAACACATTTTGACCTAAAACAAATACAGCGACCCTCTGTATATCCTTTAAGGCTTCTGAGGAAAGTGTTCTGAAAGCCTTCTTTAATGCCACAACTTTGAAGGTGGTGTTCCTAATCGAGCTCACAAGAGATCAGGAACTCTATACCAACTTCGAAACGGCAACGATCAGCTTGAATACAGAATCAGCAAGTTGGAGGCAAGGTTGAAAATTATCAAAACTCACAAACTAGAGCAAACCTCTAATCTTCTTCAAGAAATGTTGAAAGTATGCTAAGGCAAGAAAACACAGTTAATTAATCCATATTGCTAAGGAAGTAATTACACTCAATCTATTTTTCAATCTCTTTGTGGTTCCGATCAGGTCAACAACAGTGGACCTAATAGAAACTACAAACAAGAAGCCATAGGATGAAATTTAAAATTTAGAAATTGCCACCTTCGCTTAGATTCCTTACTTTAACTCCAGTTGCTTTTGGCGCAAGTTTTCTAGACTTACTATACATCATTTGAACCTTCGATACCTTTAAGGCTGCTTTCTTGGTCTTCTGTTATTTTCTATCTAGGTGATAATCCCGACCACACTACCTAGTCGTAGCTCCCTAGAAAAGTGTCTATCTGCATTATTTTTCTTTCAAAGAGACAACAAACGAATTTACACTGTCGGATACACTTTCATAATTGCACTTGATTCAGATTTTTTCATGTTGTTTTAAGATAATTCCATTGGCCATATTCTCTATAAGTTACTTTCTACCCTATGTCTCCTCTTTAATTAGATCTAAGATAATATAGTCTTTCATCAACTCCCCTTTCCCTCACAGGCATTCTTCTTCGGCTCCTTCTGTCGTATAATCATCTTCTCGATCAACCCTTACATATAAATTTAGGCCAGGGGAATTTATATTGGTTTTTTCATTCTTGCTTGATGCAGTGCGAGGCTTCTAAGGTGTTTTCAGAGCCCAATGCACACTTAAAGTTAAGTCCAATCGCTATTGGTTCTCTACAATGACACTAAATGTTGATCCCTTCTCAAAACTTGACACGCATAAACACGAGCAACAACCGTCAGTAATGCATAATAGAGTATCTGCACCATCTTCATGAGGCCCTCAACCTTTTCAATTCAAGCCCATCAAACTTAACTGCACAATGCAGGATCTTGTTTGAATGATCAGTGCCTAATCAGTTAAAAACAACATTCACAAAAATATTGTACTTGTGTGTGTTGTTCCAATGACCTTATCAATAATACTTCTTAACTCACACACATATGATAGTGGATCCATTTGTACGCACCTTATTCTTCCTAGCCCATCTATGAATTAAATTAAATAAACAGATAACTAGCAAGTTGCAACAGACACCACATCTATTGGAAAAACAAACTGATATATCCATCTGTTGTAATAGATTGTCAATATGTTGTAAGTTATCTGACAAATGGAATATATTTTGCAACAGATTACCCATCGGTTAGATTTATTTTAAAGCAATTTTCTTTTCTTTTTGAAATATAATAAAAAAGATAAAATATTGTATTTAGATCCATTTTGTTTTAATTTATATATTGGAAAAGTCACCAATTTTATTTAATTAAGGGATATATCAACAATCGTGGCTTTTCGTTTGACTACCCCTTTCAATTTAATCATTTATAAATAGGTCCTTCCGGCCTCCTTTCCTTACTCTCACTCGTTCATTCTACTACACTTACAGTACAAATATGGATGATCCATATTTGTACAAGAAGATTCATATTGAGTCCTTGCGAAAACTTCAAAGGCAGTTTGATGAACTCTAGAGGGATTTGGCCGACTTCAGAGCAAGGCTGAGAAGGGCGACCCTGCTGCTGCTGGATGACATTTGTCCAATTGACAATAATAATAGTAATAATAATAATAATAGTAATGATAATAATAATAATAATAATAATAATAATAATAATAATAATAATAATTAGGTTATGTTTTATTCTTTCTTTTAGCATATGTATTTTCCTTTTTTATATCTGATCTACCTATAAGGAATTCCAAAATCTATGTATATGTCTTATTTGATCGACTCTGTATTTTTAATTCTTATTTAATATTTAATTATCATTCTATTTATTTCTTGTTCTCAACATGTCGACGGTTGGATGTAGGGATTGAGCACTTGTGGAAACAGAGGGTGGTGAAAAGTCATGATTCTCCTAAAAATGATTCGTTAATAAATAATAAGAAACTAAATGATATACACAATTTATAACCATAAAAGAAAGATTATTTAATTTTAAAAAAGTCGCAACATTGGATTAATTAAGTTATATGATGATTGTTAAGAAAAGTGAAGAGTCGTGACTTTTTTGTCTAAAACAAAAACACATACATTTAATAATGTTGCTGATGCATCAAATTTCCATTTGTTGCGACTGATGTATCAGCTGTTAGAAGAAATCAAAAAAGCTATAAAAATAGATCGTCCATTATATCTGTTATCAGAAAATAAAAATAGTTATTATTTTATTAAAGAAATGATTATTGAAAAGGTTTTTTTAAAATTTATATAATAAAAAAGCCAGCAAATTTGGATTAATGATATGATAATAGTTTGTTTATGAAAAAGATAGATTATATGTTACAACAGAGATATTATCTGATGTAATAGGTTCTCTATTTTTGCAACAGATGATATATCTGTTGTCACAGATGAGTTATCTGATGCAACAGATATAAAATTTGTTGTCACAACTCAATAAAAATGATTTTTGGAAAGAACTAATTAATAATAATCTGAAAAGTCATGACTTATCACAATATTTATTAATTTAATTAAGTCATGACTTTTCACAGTAATCAAAAATATAATTAATAAATAGAGGTGAACAGTTAGATGTTATATTACAACATATAGGTTATGTAATGCAACAGATTTTACATTTGTTGCAACAGATGAAATATCTGTTGTCACAGATAACTTATCTGATGCAACAGATATAGAATCTGTTGTCACAACTCAATAAAAATGGTTCTTGAAAAGAACTAATTAATAATAATAATCTAAAAAGTCATGACTTATCACAATATTTCTTTTCTTAATTTAATTAAGTCATAACTATTCACAGTAATCAAAATAAAAAATATAATTAATAAATAGAAGTGAACAGTCGTGCCTTTTTGCCTCTCATTCAAATTAAATTCTCTATAAATAAGTCTCTCCTTGCTCAATCGTTCATTCAACTACACTCTATTTATTTATTGTATCTCGTCTTTCATATTATGCCTGGACTTCTACCACTTTCTCTTCCCTGACTAAGGTAAGTTTTTTTCTTAATTTGTAGTATACGTTGTATTACATTCGAACATTCTTAAGATCTTTACTTTTGTTTTTAAGTTTTTTGTCAATTCATATGTGTTCTAGATTATGTCTGATCCAGTATGGGATGTTGCTTTTCTGCAAGACGCCATGAATGAACTTCTGAATCAGGTTCGTGACCTGGAATGGGAATTGAGAGCAGTTAAAGAAAGAATGCTCTGTGAGATCTGTAGGCTAATGAGGGTCTTGCTACTTCCGGTTGAAGATTGACAGGCTAACAATGATGATAATAATAATTAGATTATTTTTTCTTTTAGTCCATGTATATGTATTTTTTTTGTTTTATAAAAAAATTATGTTTGAACAACTTTGACATTTTAATTCATATTTAATTTTTATTCTGTCTATTATCTTCTCAACAAACATGTCGATAATTGGACGTAAAAAGAAATATTTAGAATCCAGTAGCAATAGCAAGATTTATCTGTTGAGTTTGTGGCAAGGGCTGATTAGTTGGTGGGACAGTAGACGGTGTTTAAATAATCATTGTTTGCTACTCAATCAAAATTTCATAAGAGAAAAAATCTTTTAACATGGGTCAGCGTATAGTCTCCCTGTTAAATGATGTTTACATTTTAATTTTAAAAAAAAAAAAAAGTGATTAATGCAAAGGATAAAACATGATTTTTTTTATCTCTTTTTGATTAATAAAAAGAGACAAGCAAAATGAGAAATCAAATTAGGAAATTTGAGACGGATAATTAGACGTAAGAAATAATTTCGAATCCAGTAGCAATAGCAAGAGTTGAAACATATTGATAATCTATGGGGTTTATGGCAGGGACTGATTTGTGTTGTTCCAAATAGATTAATCATCTGTTGCAACAGATATGGAGTCTGATGCAACAGATAATCAGTCTGGAGCAAAAGATAATCAGTCTGATGCAACAAATAACTAGTCTGATGCAATAGATAAATATTCTATTGCAACAGATTACATATCTGATGCATCAGATGAGTGATCTGTTTAAATTGTGGGCACTTATATTGGATTCATGATCGGATTCTACCCATTATTGGAAAAACAGCAGTAACTGGTGTACCCAGATGAGAAATTCAAATAAAAATCATAATTTTACTTACCAAAGTCACATATGAAGTAATACTAAAGTGGAAAGTGATGTAGGAAACAAAATTTGACCTAAGAAATTGATCAGATATCAGTACTAACAGTAACAACAACAACAACAATGATCTATAAAAAGAAGATGAAGATGATAATGAAGTAGAAGATGATAATAATGATGCAAAAGATGATGAATAAAGCAGCAGCAAGAATGAACAACAAAAATCGCGAACAGAGAGAAAATAACAACGGATGAAAAGAGGGAGAAACGCATTTTTTTTCTCTGTTTTCTGTTATATTAACTAACATTTGGATCAAAGTATAAATTTAAAAACTTCTGGGTTATTTTCAAACTTCTCCACCTTTCTTAATCCATAATAAAGTAGTTGTCACCTCCACTCAATAATTAAGACTTGTGTCACTTACACCTTATTTTAAAACTCTCTTGTCACCTATAGCCCAAAACCCCTAGATTCTTATCCCCCATCTGAGGCAAATTCAAAATTTAGAGTCTACGAATGTCAAGTAAATTCATCGATTAAATCGATTGGAGACTCCAAATCTTGAATGTAAGCCAACTTAGGGCCAAGGATTTATTTGAACCCTCTTCTACGGAAAGCTACTATTTATACACGATTAAAATTTATGTATACATATATGTGGTAGATATTGAACCTGCCAACTATTTACTTATTTATTTTCCTTATAAAAGCAAAAAATTGTGACATTTCACAATGTTTGGCCTCATTTTTTGTAGATGTATTTTTATTATTATCAAGAATTAAAATTTATTATATATTTGAAACTTACAATTTGTATTTAGAAATAGAATCAGAACTCAAACATTAAAGTGGAGTCCATTTTTTAAGAAAAATAAATAAAATAACAAGTTTATTAACATATAGAGAACTAAATCAAAAAAATCTTTAAAAATTACAAAATTAAAAAGGATTGTAGATGTTAAGAAAGCAGCAAAGTGATGAGGTTGCAATGAGTGACTGACAAAAAAATCTTAGTGGAGCGAAGAGCGAGATAAGAAGCAAAAAGTGTGATGGAATTGACAAACCCGATTTAGAAAGAAGAAGGGACAATTACTTTTAATATGGTGAGAGCGAAAGAGAACAAAACTTATTAATTTTTCAATTTTATATTTAAAAAATACCAATTAATAAGAAATTAAAAAAAATTAAGACTAATAAATTAAATTGGTCAAAAATAAATGAATCAATATAAGTCAATAACTAAAATGAAGGAACATAATTGAATAAACTTAACATACTGAAGTTACCAATGGGATTCAAACCCGCGGTCCTTGGGCGGAGCAAATGACCCTATTGCCACCATGAACCACTTTGGATCTCTCGATGGCACGTTTATTTTATTTATTATATATATATATATATATATATATACTAGTTTAGGTGTACGCGCCTCGCGCGTGTACCTCATTTTATTGAGTTCAAGCGTTATACTAAATAAAATATTTTTTAAATAATAAAGATGAATAAAATAATTAAATTCAAAATCTTTTGAATAATTTATTTAATTAAATCTAACCTTTACACAAAAAATTTGTCAAAGTTGATCGACATTCATTTACCACCTGTAAACTGCAACAAAACAATACGATAATAGAAACATCAAAACAATATAATTAAGTCTAACCTTTACATAAATTTTTTTCTCAAAGTCGTCCGACACTCATCTACCATCTATAAACTATAACAAAATAATATGAAAATAGAGATATAAAAATAATACAACTAAAATTAACATTTACACAAAAAAATTCTCAAAATAGAGATATAAAAATAATACAATTCGACCTAACTTTTACCTAAAAAAATTCCTCAAAACCGAGTAAATTAATTGAATGAAAATAAAGATGATATATATGCACACACGTTGAATTCTATTATTAAGCATCTACCAATATAGAGCATCAATCATATTTTCTCAATAAGTAAATCGATTTCTTCTCTAGTTTAACGTGCGTTTCAATATATTTATACAAGTATTTTCTTAATACAGTCCTATTTTAATAGTATTTCTCTATCATATTTTAGGAGTATTTTTCTAATTGATAACTACAAAGAAAAATATTAATTGATTCTCTTTCCATATATTTTAGGAGTCAGATTAATATAATATAAAAAAGAAAGTCAAACTATTACCCATTAAAAATATAGATATGCTTTTTATACGAAAGTCCAACTTTCGTACTTTTTTTTTATTTTTATGATAGAATACTTTTAAATTAAATTACTTAAAATCAATATTTTATCAAATTATATGATTTTAAAATTTTATTTTTAGATTGAAAATAAAAGGTGCATTTGTATACGTATAGAAAGTTTTCAAAAGTTACCTTCAATAAACAAAGATGTAAAAGAACCTTTTTCCATATATTTTAGGATTCTTTAATTCAAATATATTTGTTTCTATATATTTTAGGAGTTCAGTTAATATTATAAATATAATTAAATAATAAATAAAATCAAATTAGTGAAAAGACGATTTTGTCAAAAGCAAAGACTTTTAATGAAGAGTAAAAAGTTCAAATCACTTTTCTAAGGGTCTTCACACTTTTAATATTACTAGTTTAACCTCACGTGCCTCGCACGTGTAACATTTGATTATTTACAATTAAATGATTTTATATCCTTCACACTTTAATATAATAATGTAAACATAAACATATATATTAGTGTAAGGGCGTATATATTTTACAATCGAAAGCTTTAAGTGGTTGATGGATCATCACTTTTGTGTTTGTCATGAAGTATCTTTTTTCCTTGCTGTTAGGAGAGAGACATTAATTTGAATAATAATAATAACAACAATATTTTCATCTTCTCCTTAATTATAGTTTGAACTTGACATACACTTGTTAATTGTATAGCTTAAACAGTTCTATAATTTGATTTTGTGTGGATGAGTTTAATGATGATGGTAATAAGAGAATTTATATCTTATTAAAATAATAAGTAATTAATTGAAAGATGGCATAATACATAAATATGACCCTAAACTTGACACCAAATTATAACTTTGAACTTAAACTTTGATAGCGCACAAATAGGACCTTTAACTATTCAAAACCTGAACAAATATGACATCCGATTTTTCAACCCCCATGCATGAGATTCACTTGCTCCTACGTGGAAAGGTAATCCAATCATACGATGCAACATCATTAAAAGGGCTGACTTGGAAGGACTTTTGGTCGGAAGTCATATTTGTGCAGTTTTGAAGTTAAAGTTCACATTTATCTTTCATCTGAAATGACGTCGTTTTGCTTTTTATGTAATAACGGCGTCGTTATTATTATTATTTGGGAAAAGGCTCAAATATGTCACTGAACTATCAGAAATGGCTCATTTATACCATCCGTTAAAAGTTGGGCTCATTCATGTCATCTCCGTTATAAAATCGGTCCATCCATGCCATTACTTTTTAATGGTGGTTTTCAAAAAAACCGCTTTGCCACATGGCCTCTTATTAGAGGTCCACGTCATTTTAAAAAAAAATTTAATTTTTTTTTAAAGTTTTGATCCATTAAGAAGAATTCACCCACACCCAAATTATCACCTTAACCTACTTTACTATTAGTCTAAATTTTGACCCTAGATTTAAACATATATATAATCATTTAGTCTTCGAACATGAAATTTATACACTTGAATAATACGTTTAAAATAATATAGGTTAGAATAATTAATAATTTAAAATGGCAAATGAATAAATTGTGATTAAAAAATAATTTATTTTGACTCTCGAAATCCAAACATCATCAAATAATTTAGGACGAAGAGAATACCACACACATGAAGGACCGCAACTTTTAATTAGGAAGAATACCTAAAAATTTCTTCTAAATTTGGATTATAAGTTGTATAATTGAATTATTGGTAGTCTTAATTATTTCGTGGACTTGGCTATTTAGTAGCCTTTATACTCTTTAACGTGGACGAGTCGTAGAGGATAATTTATTTTTAGGCGTGTTAGAGTTTAAAAAAATATAAAATAAATAAAAGACCACCATCCAGGTACGTAGGGTGTTTTCAGTAGGCATATATCTTAGTGTTGTTTGGTACCTACTCACGCAGACACTATTTATGTGTATATTAATGGATCTTCAATGTGTATATTAAAGAATCCACCCACGCAGAAAAAAGTTATTCTCTACGTCTCGTCCTCGTTAAAGAGTATAAAGGCTACCAAATAGTCAAATTCACAAAATAATTAAGACTACCAATAATTCAATTATCAAACTTATAATCCAAATTTATAAGGGATTTTTAGGTATTCTTCCTAATTAAAAGTTGTGGTCCTTCATTTATGTGGTATTCTCTTCGTCCTAAATTATGTGATGATGTTCGGATTTCGAGAGTCAAAATAAATTAATTTTAATCACAATTTATTCATTTTTCATTTTAAATTATTAATTATTCTAACCTATATTATTTTAAACGTAGTATTCAAGTGTGTAAATTTTATATTCGAAGACTAAATATTATATATATGTTTAAATCTAGGATCAAAATTAAGAGTAATATTAAAGTGGGTTAAGGTGATAGGTTGAGTGTAGGTTGAGTGTGGGTGAATTCTTCTTAATGGATCAAAATAAAAAAATAAATTTAAAAAAATGACCTGAACCTCTAATAAGAGGTCACGTGGCAAAGCAGTTTTTTAGAAAACCACCATTAAAAAGTAATGGCATGGATGGACCAGATTTATAATGGCGATGGCATGAATGAGCTCAACTTTTAACGGATGGCATAAATGAGCCATTTCTGATAGTTCAGTGGCATATTTGAGTCTTTTTTCATATATTATTATTATTATTATTATTATTATTATTATTATTATTATTATTATTTATTTTTGTCATTTTGATTTTGGTGTTAAAATGATGTCGTTTTTATTATTATTATTATTACTATTATTATTATTATTATTATTATTATTTATTATTTATTTCTATAGCAGCAACACCTAGCTTTTTTTTTATTAGAAAAAAAAAAAAGAACAGCCATTATAGCAAGGATCGAACCTGCGCAGTAGGCTGAAGGAAGCACTCAGGAAGAGCAAATAACACCACTGGGCTATATCTAAGTGTCTTGTTTCATGTTATTCAACATTAATATACGTACATAAATATAGATTTTCTATCTTATATATACAACGTAATTTTTTACCGAGGAGGCTCGGGTGAACCCCATGGAAACCACGTAGGTCCGCCCCTGCGTTAATTTAATAATGTTTTAATAACATTAATTTGATAACGTTAATTTAACACACGACTACTACTTTCCTTAATAATGTTTTATTAAAACTATAATTTTTTTTTATTATTAGTATAGTTTCATCTTTAATTTAATATTTAAATAAATTATATTTAGATATATTATATAACTTAGATTCGCCCTTTGTTTTATAATATATATGGATACCCGCATGATTTTTTCGTATGAGGCTGACCCACCTAATTAATAAATCTTCAATATTGCTCTTTTTCTGCAATGACAAAAGAAATTAGATGTCATTTTCATCGTTGAGCAGAAAATAATAAAAAAATAATAATGAAAAGTCATTTAAATATATAAAAAGGAATTAGTAACGGCATTATAGTCATTTTACCAATTTTTTTTACTGTTGAAACGGTTTGATTTAAGCTGGGAGCGTCCAGTTTTGCGTGTGGAACATGCATTTTGCCACGTAGGATTGGAGGTCATATTTGTGCAGTTTTGAATAGTTAAAGGTCATATTTGTGTACTGTCAAAGTTTAAGGTTAAAGTTATAATTTGGTGTCAAGTTTAGGGTCATATTTATGTATTATGCCATGAAAGATTGAAAGATCAACTTTGTATGTGCATGCATTTTAACCTATCATCTTTTTCCTTTCAAATCTTCCCACTTTATATAAATATAAATAGTACTCCTTTGGGTTAATCATACAAAATTGGTGTCCAAAAATCTCTTTCTTATTTTTATATTATAATTCTGAAATCCATGGTATAATCAAAGTATTTTTAGGCATAAATTTATTTATCCTAGTTTTAATAAATATCAGTAATGATTAAATATATTTATATTTAATTTTAAATGTTAACACATAAATCAAGGAAACAAATAGGAAGATCATAATAAATTCAATTGGAGTTGGTACCTTTAAGAGAGAAGCCAACAACCTCCGATTTTCTTAATCCTCTCCCTCCCTGCATCGATCACATCTGGTTTAGTTCTCGCTTATCCTTGAGGAAAGTAATCAACCTCCCCCTTTTTTTTTTCATAATACATGTTTAAAAACCTCCAACTCTCATCTTTGATCCTTTTGTGCAAAAATAATGCATAAACTAAAACAACATGCAAAAAAAAAGTATTGATTTTCTTGAGACACAACAAACATAGGACTTTAATCATTTAACATGTCCGTGTATAAAATTAAATTTGACACAAGATCACTATAGTGTTTCATTCCAAAGCATTGGCTCTATCAGACGGGCCAAGATAACGTACGAAGTACTTTATGAGATGGGGAGATTACTTTACCTAAATAGATGATTCTCATTCATAAATACTATCTCCGTGTTTTAATTTCCCTCTCACGAATGCCTTCGAACTCATACGAAGATACCAAGTATATCGATCTACAGAAAATACAAAGTACGCATTCAATGGGAAAATAAGGATCGAAAAGTGACGTTCCATTCAAGTTTTTTTATACGAAAATAACAAAACACAAAACCTTATATGAATATGCATGTGAGGAATATCATACCTTTAGGCTATTAGGTATTTATCCGGTAAAGAATCAAAGAGTGAATGAATAAAACTTTACTTTTTAAGCCAATTAATAAGTTTTCTAACGATGTAAATACAATATAAAAAGTAAAGAAAACATCAAAAAAAGAAGAAGAAAACATACCTAACATATGTGCTTTGGGGTGAGATGCCTGAATTTGGTGTGAAAACGTTTCTGTCGTGTATTTATATCTTTAATCTAGACCCCTTGTATTCGTAGGACTTTTTTAAAGGATTCCTTAATAATTATAATTCCCCTATAATATTATTATTCTTTTTTTTCTATATTTAAAATTAAAAAATAATGAAAAGACGATTTTGTCTAAAACAAATATCTTTAATGAAGGATAAAAAGTTTAAACCACATTTGTAAGACCGTTTACACTTTTAATATATTACATACATACATACATATATATATATACATACATACATATATATATATATAAAAAAAATTTGGTCGAAATTCGCAAGTGGCGTAACACCTTCACGGACCTTAAAATAGATCCGCCCTTGTCCCCCACTCCCACCCCACCCCTCCAAGCCAAAATGAGTATAATACTCTGAAATTATCAAAATGGGTGCTTGCAAGCTCCCAACCTCACTCCCTTCTTCCTTTTTATTTCTTCCTTTTTTCCTTTTAAGATTTGTTACTAATTTGGAGTAATTATAACACTGTGAATATAAAATCTTATATCGGTACGAGTAATTTTAATTACCCATTTCAACACAATATAGGTTTATTACATTTAGCACTCTCAATTTCCTCCTTTGGGAACCATTATAAATCATAAACCAAACGTATCTATTTTCAATTCATGTGAATTTATAGTTTGGGAAAAAGGGTCAAATCTACATTCTTGAACTATTTAAAATGTGTCAGTTTTATTATATGTTATTTTTTGGCTCAAAGATACTTCCATTATAACATTTTTGACTAGAAATATCCTCTAACTATTAAAATAGCTCAAAAATATCCTTCTTCCTGTCAATTACTTCAAAATTAGGAAAAATTGACCAATTTTTCTCTCCAATTAAACTTTGAACCAGTGCTCTTAACTGTTAAAACTTGACCAAAACCCTACAATGGTGAGTATGAGATTAATTTGACAATTTTTATATAATGTTAAGTTTATGTTTTCTATAAAATTTAATTACCTGCATTAATTTTTCAACTAAACATATATCCTACCCTTTCCTTTCACATATATTAAATAGGCCCTCAACTAAATCGGTAGAACCTTGGAATGACTTAAAGTTGCAATAAGCAATATACTTTGTCCACATATAATTGAATTTTATTTCTTTTATCATATCATTCTTTGAGTTAGTAAAATAAATTCATTATTACTAATGTTGAAAAAATCATTTTAAAATCTTTATGTAAAAAAGGGTGCCGATTTAATGTTTAGAAATAAAAATTCATACCGAATGCATAAGGATCTGGACAAAAAATTGTAAGTCATTATTTTTATTTATAAAAATAGAAAATGTTTATACTATATATTATTATACGTCTTAGACATTCAACCTCTGATTTCCACACTAAAATAAGAATATATTTTTTCAAAAGAACAAAGATAAAATTGACTTATTGCAAATTGTTCAAGGGAAAGAGTTGGCTTATTTTCCCCTTGTTTTGGAGCAATTATTAGTAAAAATCATATCTTTGAATTACTTTGACAGAGTGCATTTTTTAGCCAAAAATATAACAATAAAATTTTTTGAGCAAAAATCGAAACAAAAGTACAACGGACTATTTTGATACTTGAGAAAATTGAAGGAAATGTGTCATTTAAGTCTTGAATGAAGGATTGGTGACATTGACCAACTTAAAGGGTCAAACATAATTAGGAAACTTGATTAATGTAATTGTGGACTTGATTAATATTTTCAAAACTTTCTACTCTTTTCAAAAATACAACACACCCCTCCTCTTCTCTCCAAATCAAACGTCTCTCTCCTCTCTCTATCTCGACTATTTCTTTCAAGCTTCTCCCAACCAACAGTTCTGCAAATTTCTCCCTTCAATCCCCAGCGACTTCAATCACCCGGCGACAAATAGTTGGGATTTGAGTTCCTTTTCTACTTTCAACCGTCAATCGACGTCACAACATTGCTCTCCAGCGACAACAATTTCGAGTTCTTCATTATCCCTTTCCTTCTTCCACAGGTAAGAAATTAGGGATTTTTAGTTATTAAGAAAAAGAGAAATTTGAGTCAACTTCTCTTCTAGTATTGGTTAACAATTTCAATATTTATTGCTTAAATTTAAAATAAGGACTGAAGAAAAACCTAATTTCTGGTATTTCTTCTCTTCTCTTTTCAGAGTGAAATATGAATTTTTGTTGTTTGTTGCATTTTTTGAAGTTTGATTTTTGTTGTTTGTTTTGTATAAACAAAACAATGATGTTGGTATTTTTAGTGTTGCGCCCGTTGTTGGGTTGATTTGTTCTTGTTCCTAGTAAAAATGGTGATATTATTGTCTATTGAACAAAATCATACTACTATTTTTTATACAACGGATTAATCTTCTGATGCACCAGATTAATATTCTAGTGCAACAGATTAACCATTTGATGCAACAGATAGACCATCTGATGCAACAGATTTACCATCGAATTAAAAATCTGATACAACAGATTAATCATATGATGCAATAGATTAAACATCTAATGCAACATATTTACCATCGAATGCAACAAAGGAACCATCAATTTGAAAATCTGATACAACAGATGAACCTTCTGTTGGATAAAATCCTATCAACTATTCCAACAGGACATGTCCAAGACTTAATTTTGCTAACTGATCATTCATTGGTCACGATAGATGACCCTTCTATTGGAAGAAATCCAAATAATATTGACTGATGATAATTGTTCCAATAGATCACTCATATATTGCAATAGATATGTGATCTATTGCACAGACCAGTCATCTATTTCAATAGATGAGTGATCTATTTTTATTGTTAGAACAGATTATTCATCTATTGTAACATGTTAGTTATATGTTGCAATAGATAACCTACCTGGTGCAATAAATGTGTGATCTGTTGGAACTATTATTTTACTGTTGTGCATGTTAGATTTACTGTTTTTTTTTAGCAATGCATTAATCAATTATAATCTATTTTATGCTCCTATTAATTTTAGATAATATGGCTCCCAAAAGTAAAGAAACCAAATCAAGTCCAAGTAAAGAAAAAAGTGAAGCAGCTAGGCTACATCCACCACTCTATGAGCTTATTTTACAAGCTTTATCTCAATCAGAAGCAAAAGATGATGAACACAGGGAGGAGGAATGTTTCAAAAGAGATAATCCAAATGCTAAATATCCCTTCCACCAAAAAGTTGATCAAAACCTTCAGCATTGATAGTTACCCTGTGAGAATACAGTACGATGGTGCCACATATTTAACCGGTGATTTCTGGGTTAATCAATCATGAAAAAATCTTTTGATGCCTTCAGAAAAATACTTCGAGAACAAACAAAATTTGGATTCTTATTTCAGGGACAGCTGCTTTGGGCAATATCTTGATTTATCGGAGTACAACAATGCTCGTTTCTAAATAAAAATGGTATACGATCTTCTCAAGCGTAGGTTTATGTATGAAAACAAAGATAAGATGGATGAGGTACGGATAAATTACTATGGCATGCCTGTTTGTTTTGGTTGGAAAGAGTTTTCCATAGTTACTGTACTAAAATATTATCTTCCCTCTGCTTCTTAAGTTATACCTATTCTAACCCAAAAAAATACCCCTTACACCCCAAAAAGGCAAAGGCAATTCGAGTGATCATGATGACCTAGTTTTCCTTGTTGGTTCAAACTTCAAAAATAAATTTTGATAGAAGTGTTGAAAGGTAAAAGACTTTCAAAGAAGCATAAGCAATCATTATGCTTGGCTTTATTTGTACATAATATTCTTTGGGTGAGAGACGTTAACAACAACATACCACATGGTTTAATAAAGCTCTTCGAGGATCTGGAGGCATTTAACAGCTATTCTTGAGGTTATGAAAGCTTCAAAATGACTGTCAAATATTTGTTGACTCCATTAACCCCAAAGACAGTCAACTTATATGGCTTTTCATGGGCTTTCATGATAAATATTTCTTTTATTATGATATGATTCATTTTTTAATTCAATAATGTTTTTGATTTATTGGCATTATTTTATAGGTTTAGGCATTTGAAGTCATTCCTTATTTGAGACAACAAGTGAACTAGCAGGAAGAATTTCCTGTTCAAGAATTCTGAGATGGTTGTCGGCCAAAACTGATAAAAATTCAAAATTTCTTAATCTCTTCAACCCCCTGAAGGATGCAATAAGTCTAATTCTAATTAAGTTTTTATTTTAATTAATGATATTTTTAAATGACCTAATATATGTACTGATTTATGTTAGATTGTGCATCCGTCGCTTGTTCAGACCAATCGAGAGTTGAAGTTGTTATTTTTTCTTAATTTACGATCTATGCAAACTTTATCGAACCCTAAGGTCATTGACAGAATAAAAAAGAAATTGTTTGGAGTAACAACCATCACAAGAAAAATAATTTTGGAGAGTGGACTTGTTATTGTTGATGGTGGTAGTGGTAGTGGTATTGCTGTCGAGGCTAATGATGCTCCTCTTATAGTTTTTAAAATAACAAACCATTATGATTATGATCATACTGGTTATATAACTTTTTTCCCTTCTAGCAAATGTTCTGCATGCAAATGACAAGACTGCAAGGCGAAATATAGTGGAGTGATTAATACTATTAATACATTAACTGCTTCTGTAATGGAATTGACATCTAAGAGGGATGTCATTTCATCAAAGAGGATTTCATATTCATACACTCCACTAGAGATTATGGTGGCTAAGAGGAGAAGAAAGGAAATTTTCAACGCATCACCAAGCATAAAAAAAGGGTAAAATTGCAACTCCTCTATCTTTGTCTTGCATCTTTGATCAATGTACAAATGCCACAGGAGAGAAGTATAAGCTGAGGAAGGTGAATGTATATCATCTGTTCCAACAAACAAACAGACACATATCTGTTTTAACAGATGATACATCTGTTGCAATAGTTGTCTAACCTGTTGAATCAGATGCATTATTTTTTGCAACAGTTGTCTAACTTGTTGCATTAGATGTATTATCTGTTGCAACAGTTGTCTAACCTATTTCATTATACGCGTTATCTATTATATGTCCATCTATTTCAGCAAATCAAATAGCGCTTTGTACTATTTTAGTTTGTACCAACAGATGAGTCATATGTTGCAACAGATGGGTTATCTGTTGGAAATTATCATACAACTCTTCTTTACCTATTCGAATTTATCCCAACAGATGATTCATCTGTTACAACAGATAGATAATTTGATGTATATTTGTGATTATCATTGACAATTCTGGCTTTTCAGGTGGAGGTCATAATAGAAGCTATAGTCGAACAACATAATATCACAGTTGATAATTCATTAACTGGTTCCAAAGAAGAAGAAAAAATTGAGCCTGTCAGTTCGGGAGAATGGAAGAATTACCCATTTAAAGGGTTCAACATCTTGAATGAGACTCCAAAAAAACTAACAAAGTTGATTAACAACTATTCAGAATGGATTGCCGATGGGTTATTAAAGTATCGTGCCAGCAAGTACATAAATCATTTATAAAAATATTAATTTATACAATTCTTATTGAAAAAAATAACATTAACACAAAAAAATACACTACATTTTATGTCTGCATAATTTTTTAAAAAAAGGTAAGACAATTTTTGATAAATTATTATATGCCACATTACAAAAAAAAAATTCCAACGGATAACCCATCAGTTGGAACAGGTGGGGAATCTATTTGAAGACCTATTTAATATCTCCCAATAGATGTTCCACCTGTTGCAATAGATGGACCACCACGACTACCCAGACCACCACCAATACCACCAAGACTGGGCACTTTGCTAGGGAGCTACGACTAGCTAGCGTGGTCAAAATATCACCTACATAGAAAATAGCAGAACACTAAGAAAGCAGCTTTGCGGGCACCAAGGGTTGAAATAATGTACAATAACTCAAGAAAACTTGCCCCAAGAACAGTTGCAGTTAAAATAAGCAATCTAAGCAAAGGCGGCAATTTATGAATTTTAAATTGAATCCCATGCCTTTTTGTTTATGGTTTCGATTAGGCCACTGCTATTGACTTGACCGGAACCACAAATAAGATTGAAAGAAAAATTGAGTATCATTACTTCTTTAGTAATATGGATATAATTAATTGTGTTTTCTTGCCTTAGTATGCTTTCAACATATCTTAGAGAAAACTAGAGGTTTGTTGTAGTATGTGAATCCTGATAATTTTCAAGCTTGCCTCCAGCTTGCTGATTTGGTCTTCAAGTTTGTCAATGTAGTCTTTAAGGTTAGTATAGAGTTCTTGGTCTTTTGTGAGCTTGTCAATGAGGGAGGAACATTTTCTTCGAAGTTGTGGCATTGTAAAAGGCCTTCAGAAGGCTTAAATGATAATAGATGGTTACTTTTGGGACCACAGTTCAACTGTTGGGACCACTTCTTGAGTGTGCATCAACATGTTGACCTAAGACGAACATAGCGACCCTCTATGTATTATTTAAGCCTTCTGAAGAAAGTGTTCTAAAAGCCTTCTGAAGTTCTTTTACAATTCCACAACTTCAAATAAAGTGTTCCTCCCTCATTGACGAGCTCACAAAAAAACAAGATCTATATACTAACCTCAAAGACGACAATGACAAAATTAAAGACCAAATCAGCAAGCAGGAGTCAAGCTTGAAAATTATAGGGATTCACATACTAAGCAAGCCTCTAATCTTCTCCAAGATATGTTGAAAGAATGCTAAGGCAAAAAAACACAATCAATTATATCCATATTGCTAAGGAAGTAATGATACTCAATCTTCCTTTCAATCTTGTTTGTGGTTTCGATTAGGTCAATAGTAGTGGACCTAATCGGAACCACAAACAAGAAGGCATGGGATGTAATTTAAAATTCAAAAATTATCGCCTTCTCTTAGATTAATTATTTTAACTGTAGCTATTCTTGGAGCAAGTTTTCTTGACTTACTGTAAATTTTTCAACCCTCGGTGCCCGTAAAGCTGCTTTCTTAGTGTTCTACTATTTTCTATGTAGGTGATCATTCCGACCATGCTAGCTAGGTGCAACTCCCCAGTTAAGTGTCCAACTGCAGTATTTTCCTTTGAGAGAGACAACAGATGGATTTTCATTACTAGATACAAGTTTATATTTGCACTAGATTCAGATTTCTCATGTCTTAATTTAGTTTCATCAGCCAGATTCGCTAGAAGTTCCTCGCTACCCTATGTTTCCTCTTTAATTAGCTCTCAGATAATATAGTCTTTCATTAACTCCCCTTTCTCTCGCAGGTATTCCCCTACGGCTCCTTCTAGTGTATAATTATCTTCTTGAACAACCCTTCTATATAAATTTGGGCCAAGGGAATTTCTATTGGTTTTTCATTCTTGTTTGATGCAGTACGAGGATTCGAAGGTCTTCTCAGAGGCCAATGCACAATTAAAGTTAAGTCCTATCGTTATTGGATCTTTGTAATGACACCAAATATTGATCCCTCATCAAAACTTGACACGCATAAACATGATCAACAACCATTATTTATTCATAACAGGGTATCTGTACCATTTTTATGGGCCCCTCGGTCTTATCAATTCAAATCTATCAAACTTAACTGCACAATGCAGGATCTTTTTTGAATAATAAATTCCTAATCGATTAAGAACTGCATTCACAAAATTATTGTTTTTATATGTGTTGTCCCGATGACCTTATCAGTAATACATAACTCCCACAGATGAAAGTGGATCTATCCATCTGCACGTACCTTATTCTTCCTAGCCCATCTATAGCTTAATTTGAATAAACATATGACTAACCTGTTGCAATAAATGACACTTCTGTTAAAATTATCAAATAATTATAGACATCTGCTAAGATAGATGATCAATCTATTGCAATATATCACTTATCTATTGCAAATAATAAAAAAGATATATGCATCTGTTGCAACAGATTATTAATATGTTGTAAATTATCAAACAGATAGAATATATTTTGCAACAGATTACCCATCTGTTAGATTATTTTAAAGAAATTTTCTTTTCTTTTTGAAATACAATAAAGATAAAATGTTGTATTTAGATTCTTTTTTAATTTACATATTCGAAAAGTAACCAGTTTTATTTAATTAAGGGATGTAATTAGAAATAACTCCACTTATACATATGGATGATCCGAATTTGGACAAGGTGATTTTGCGCGACTACTTGCCAAAACTTGAAAGCCAGATTCATGAACTCCGGTGCGAGTTGGGTGACATAAAAGCAAGGCTGAGGAGGGCCCTGCTGCTGTCGGATGACAATTGACCGATTGACAATAATAATAGTAATAATAATAATAATTAGGTTATATTTTTTTCTTTTAGCGTATGTATTTTCTTTTATTATATTGGATCTACCTAAGGGTGGAACCTAATGTATGTTTTGTTTAATGTATATTTGTATATAATGGATTCAGAAATCTATGTTTGGTCGACTTTGGATTTTTAATTCTTATTTAATATTTAATTTTTATTCTATCTATTCCTTATTCTCAATATGTCGATGGTTGGAGGTAGGGATTGAGCGATTGTAGCAACGGATGGTTAATCTGTTGCGATAGATGGATCATATGTTGCAACAGACGGTTATTAATAAAAAAGAAATATTGTTATTGAGAGGGTGAAAAGTAATGACTTTTCAAATATTTAATATGAAAAATAATTTGTAAATAAATAATAAGAAAATAAATGATAAACATAATTTATACCCGCAAAAAATGACTATTTAATTTTAATAACTGATGGTAATATTAAATAGGCATGACTTTTTGTCTCACACATTCAAAACAGCTGATGAATCAAATTTCCCATTTATTGCGACTGATGAATCAACTATTAGGAGAAATCAAAAAAGCTCCTACAACAAATGGGATATTTGATGCAACACGTACAATCTATTGTCAAAAATCAATAAAAATGATTATTATTTTGTTAAAATAAATGGTTACTGAAAAAGTGAGAAGTTTTTGATTATTTAATTGAGAAAAAGGTTATTTATATTTTAAGAACTAATCAATAATAATAAGTTGAAAAGTCATGACTTGTCACAATCATCAAAAACTCACCAGCTTGATTTAAATTAAGTCATATCTTTTCACAGAAAACAATAAGAAAATTAAATGATGAACATAATTTATAACCGTAAAAAATGGTTATGTAATTTGAATAATTGATGTTAATATTAAATAGGTGACAAGTAGTAACTTTTCACCATTTTTATTTTTAAATCTCTTTTTAAATTTATATAATAAATAATAAAAAAGTTAGAAATTTGGATTAATGAAAGTATATAATAATTATTATTATTAAAAAAGATAGATTATATGTTGCAACAGATAGATTATTTGTTGCAACATATAATAGATTTGTTGCAACAGATAGTATATCTGTTGCAATAGTGGGTTATCTGATGCAACAGATATACAATTTATTGCCACAACTCAATAAAAATGGTTATTATTTTATTATTAAAAGAAATAGTTATTGAAAAGGTGAGAAGTCTTCGATTGTTCAATTAAGAAAAAAGTTAGTTAAATTTAAGAATTAATAAATAATAATAAGCTGAAAAATCATGACTTATCACAATAATAAAAAAGTCAGCAACTTGATTTAATTAAGTCACAACTTTTCACAGTAATTAAAAAGTCACCAGTTTGTTTGAATGTAATTAATAAAACGGAGGTGAACAGTTGCACCTTTTTGCCTAACTCATTCAAATTCAATCCTCTATAAATAAGTCCCTCCTTACTTGTTCATTCTACTACTGCACTCTATTTATTTCTTACATCTCCTCCTTCATATTACATCTTCAACCACGTTCTCTTCAAAGACTCGATACCTTTTCCATGACTTAGGTAAGTTTTTTCTGTCTTTTTTTGTAAATCTACTCAATTGGTAGTATGCGTTGTATTACATTAGGATTCTTTTCTTTCCTTGTGTTTTTATATTTTTTTGTCAATTCATGCGTGCACTAGATATGGATAATCCAGTTTGGTACATTGCTTTTCTGCGCGACGCTGTGGGGGAACTTCGGAGGAAGGTTCATGACATATAGTGGGAGTTGGGCCTCGTAAGAGCAAGGATGCTTCGAGAGATTCGTAGGCTAAGGAGGGCCCTGCTCTGCCGGTTGACGATTGGCCGGCTGACAATAATAATAATGATGATAATAATAATAATAATTATGCTATATTTTTTCTTTTAATTTGTGTATTTTTATTTTTATTTATATTCCAACTACCTACTGAATGTATTTTGTTTTTATTTAATAAAAAATTTATGTTTCTGTTTATTTCTTCTTCTCAACAAACATGTCAACAATTGGACGTTAGGAATAATTTGGAATCTAGTAGCAATAGCAAGAGTTTTTAAACATATTGGTTATCCATTGGGTTTGTGGCAGGAGTTATTTTGTGTTGTTCCAAACATATTACTCCTCTGTTGCAATAGATAACTCATCTGTTACAATAGATAACTCGTTTATTGCAACAGATGATCCGTATGTAGCAATAGATGACCCATTTGTTACAATAGATGATCCGTCTGTTCGATTCATGTTATGGGAACTTTTATAGAGTCATAGATATGAATCTAACATATGAGTCTTTTGTTACAATAGATTACTCATCTATCACAATAGATGAGTGATCTGTTTAAACAGATGGCACTTATGTTCGATTCGCGAACGGGTTCTATCCATTGTTGAAAAAATAGAAGTGGCAGTGTACCCAGATGACAAATTCAACTAAAAATCATAAATTTACTTACCAAAGTCACCTATGAATTAATGTCAAAGTGATGTACGAAATAAAATTTGACCTAAAAATTATTCAAGTAGCAGTAGTAGCGGTAAAAACAACAACAATGATCGACAAGAAGAAGATGAAGATGATAATGAAGTAGAAGATGTTGATAATGAAGTTGAAAATAATGAAAATGAAGGAAAAGATTATGAATAAAGCAGCAGCAACAATGAACACCAAAAATTGCGAAGAGAGAGAAAACAACAATGGATGAGAATAGAGTGAAACACGCTTTTTCCCCTCTGTTTCCTGTTATACTAACTAATATTTGGATCAAAGTGTAATTTTAAAAACTTGTGGGCTATTTTCAAACTTTCACAACTTTCTTAATAAATAATAAAGTAATTATCACCTCCACTCAATTATTAAGACTTGAGTCACCTACGCCTCATTTTCAAACTATTTTGTCACTTTTAACAAAATGCCCCTTGATACTTTCAGGATATATCTGATTATTTTTCCTTTATTTTATATCAATCTTCAATTTCATTTATGTTTAATCTATTAAAATTTAATTCATTTTTAAATTTAAAATAATTCAAATTAAATTTTTCATTTTATCCTATTGACAAGCTTTATAGTAACATAAATATTATGATAAATTTAAAAGTAGAAGTTTTCTAAAATGGTATTTATATTTAAATTTATATACGTTAAAATGAAAAAGGATAAAAAACGACCTTAGTGTATTAGAAATAGTTCAAAAATACTCTCATTCTATCTATTGGATCAAAAATGCTCCTCCATTCACCTATTTGGATTAAAACAATTCCCTTAAGGTTAAATTTAAATGCAAAATCACCTTTTCTTTTAATGAAAGTTGATGTGTCATAAATGAACTTTTTAAAATTAAGTATGTGATATTATTTTTCTTATTTTTATCGTCCAGGTGTAATTAGACCCAAATTCATCCACAATCATATCTATTAATTCAATCCAACTAAAATGCTTCATCTACCTTCAACCCATGTTTGTTCAAACTCTCGTTATGGATACTGAAGTTAGCAATTTATTTATGTTTCTTGTGAACATTTATCGTGCTTAATAATTGAAATAAATCAAAAGTTTTAAGTTAATTACTCTGTTATTGTAAATCTTTTCTCGTATCAGTATTTGTAATTTGATTAATTAATTTACAGCATTCCTAATATGCTTTATGAACTGTTAAAATGCTTCTTTGAAAATAGAACTTCTACTCCATCTATCTTTATTATTTTATTTGTTCCTAATTTGATTAATTATTTACTTTTTAATCTTTTTGGTAGAGAAATGATTGCCAATCATATGTGCCATAAATTGAATTCAAGCACGGATAGGCTAGAGAAAGATGAAAAGTGCCGGATTTTTTAACTGGGTTTGGGTTAATGGATAAGATTGTGAATGAATTTGAGCCTAATTACATATGGATTAATAAGAGCAATGTCACATATTTAATTAAAAGAATTTAAGTATATTTTTAAGAACAGACAACAATAAGACATATGATAAGCAAAAGAAAATAACAAGATAAACACATACAGATTTACGTGAAAATCCTTGACAGGAAAAATCACGAGCAGAGGAGGAGGAATTCACTATAATGGAGAGGAATACAATGAGGAGACAATAGTCTCAATGGCATAAATAAATCCTTCCAAAAACAACCCACTAAACGCACTTATATAATACGTGCGTACAAATAAATCCTAAACCCAAAAACATACAGGTCTAATTGTGAAGATATTTGTTTTATTTTTTATTTGAAGATATGGATAATTTTCAAAGTAAGCTGTCCAATTGTGAAGATATTTATTTGATTGATTCAGGCACTAAACATAAGATATTCAAAGACGAGAAATATTTCTCTCATCTAAACATGTGCAAGATTAATGTTACTACAATATTTGGTAGTGCTAATTTGATTGAAGTCTTAGAAAAAGCCATTATAATCTTGCCCAGGGGAACAAAACTCATCATAAATAATGCCATATTTTCTCTTAAGTCTTGGAGAAACTTGTTGAGTTTTAAAGATATCCATGAAAATGGTTATCATATCAAGACAATTGATGAGATGAATCTTGAATATCTTGGTATCACCAAGAATGTCTCTGGGCAGACATGTGTTATAGAAAAGTTTCCTACTTTATCTTCTAGCCTGTATTGGACAAAGATTTGTGTAATTGAGGCATATTCTATAGTACCAGAAGTTTACTAATTTTAATACTTTCATACTTTGGCATGATCGTTTGGGACATCCTAATCTATAGTTATAAGACGAATTATAGAAAATTCAAATGACATCTATCAAAGAACTTGAAGGTTCTTTCAAATAGTGAATTTTCATGTAATGCTTGTTATCAAGGCAAGCTAATTGTAAGGTCATCACCAACAAAAGCTGGGACTGACTCCCCCGCGCTCTTGAAACACATACATTGAGATATTTGTGGACTCACTCACTCATCTAGTAGGTCGTTTAAATACTTTATGGTCCAAATAAATTCTTCTTCTAAATGGTCTCATGTGTGCCTATTGTCATCTCACAACTTGACATTTGCAAAATTATTGGCACAAATAATATGATTACAGGCGCAATTTCCTGATAATTAGATTAAGTCTATTTGCCTTGATAATGTTGGAGAATTTTTATCCCAAGCATTTAATAACTATTGCTTATCGATTGGGATAAGAGTGAAACATCATGTAGCTCATGTTCACGCTCAAAATAGTCTTGCCAAATTAGTAATTAAACATATGCAGTTGATAACAAGACTATTACTTATGAAAACTAAGTTGCCCACTTCTGTTTAGGGTCATTCAATTTAGCATGCTGCAACACTTGTTCGTCTTAGACCAGAAAATTATCATAATTTTTCTCTGTTGCATTTTGTTTTGGGTTAAAAGCCTAATATATCTCATCTGATAATTTTGTAGTGTAGTGTATATGTGCCTATAGAACCACCAAATCATACCAAGATGGGCCCCCAAAGAAGGTTAGGAATTTATGTTGGGTTTGAATCACCCTCTATTATTTTTTATCTTGAACCATTAACGAGAGATATGTTTACTGCTTGATTTGCAGATTATCAATTTGATGAGATAGTTTTTTCAAAATTAGAGAGAGAAGATAGTGATATCAAAATAGAAATTTTGTGGGAAAATTCATCACTATCTCATCTTGATCCACGTGATTCTATTTGTGAGTAAGAAGTACAAAAGATTATTCATCTGCAGAAAATCATAAATCAAATACTAGACGCATTTACAGATTTGAAAAGGATCACCAAATCACATATTCCTGCAGAGACATTCCAATTCGAATTGATGTTCCTAAAGGACCATCCACTAGTGTCATATCTAATGAATCTAAAGCACACTTGAAGGGTGGTAGACCATTAGGTTCTAAGGATTGAAATCCTAGAGAAAAAACACAAATGGTCAATCTGACACTATGAAAGATCCTCATATCAAAGTTTAAAATTTAACCAATGTTGATATCCCTGAAGGAATCAATGAGCCCGAGACTCAAAAAAATGAGGAACTATCCATAAATTCAAGTGATATTGAAACTAATTTGAACCGATCTGAAATAGTAGTCGATTATGTCTTTGCATATAATGTTGCAACAAAAATCATGCAAGATAGTGAGGATCTTAAACCTCGATCGATCACAGAATGTCGACAAAGAAATGACTGGTCAAAATGACAAGAAACAATTCAATCTGAATTGAATTCACTTGTCAAACACAAAGTTTTTGGACCTATAGCTCAAACACTTAATGGTGTTAAGCCCGTTGGCTATAAATGTCTTTGTGTGAAAAATAAATGAGAAAAATTAAATACAAAGGTATAAGGCACGCCTTGTTGCACAAGGATTTTCACAACAACCTGTTGTCAATTATGACGAGATATATTCACCAGTTATGAATGCAATAACTTTGCATTATCTTATTAGTTTCACTGTCCATGAGAGATTCAAAATGCATTTGATGAATATGGTAACAGCCTATCTATATGGATCACTTGATAACGAGATACGCATGAAAATTCCCAAAGGATTTAAAATGCTAGAATCATATAGTTTTAAACCTCAGGAAATGTATTCCATTAGATTGTAAAGGTCATTGTATGGTTTAAAGTACTCTGGACGTATGTGGTATAACCGTCTTAGTGAATATGTATCTAAGAAAGGTTATACGAATGATGAAATCTGCCCATGTGGTTTTATAACAAAAACAACGTCGAAGATTGTTATACTTGCTGTCTATGTTGATGACATAAACCTTATTGGAACTCTAATAGAGCTTTAAAAGGCAATTGATTACCTAAAGAAAGAATTTGAGATGAAAGATCTCAGAAAGACAAAATTATTCCTTGGTTTGCAAATTGAGCATTTGACAAATGGTATCTTTGTCCATTAATCTGCCTACACAGAGAAGGTATTGAAAAGATTCTATATGGATGGAGCACATCTATTAAGTACTTCGATGGTTGTTCAATCACTTAATGTGAATAAGGATCTATTCTGACCTAAAGAAAAGAATGAGAAACTCCTTGGTCCTAAATTACCATATCTTAGTAAAATTGGTGCACTAATGTATCTTGCAAATACTACGAGGGCTGATATAGCCTTTTCAGTTAATCGGTTAGCAAGGTATAGTTTTTCTCCTACTAGGAGACATTGGAATGGGATCAAACACATATTACGGTATCTAAAAGGGACTACTAATATGGGCTTATTTTATTCTAAAGAATATAGTCCCGATCTTGTTGATTATGCTGATGCTGGATACTTATCTGACCCGCATAAAGCTCAACCTCAAACAGGCTATGTGTTCATATATGAGGGTACTGCCATATGTTGGAGATCTACAGAGCAGTCTATCATAGCTACCTCATCGAACCATGATGAGATTATAGCTATTCATGAAGCAAGTCGAGAGTTTGTGTGGTTGAGGTCCACAATACATCCCATTCAAGAAAAATGTGGTTTGAAATATAAAAAAGTACCCACAACTTTATATGAAGATAATACAGCATGCATAGCACAACTTAAGGGAGGATTCATAAAAGGAGATAGAATGAAGCATATTTCGCCAAAGCTCTTTTATACACATGAGCTCCAAAAAATGGTGTTATTAATGTACAACAAATTCGTTCAAGTGACAATGTGGATGATTTATTCACCAAGTCTCTTCCAACTACAACTTTCAAGAAGATGGTGCATAAGATCGGAATACAAAGGTTCAAGGATATTTTTATTAGGGGGAGTTAATACACGTTGTACTCTTTTCTCCTTACGAGGTTTTGTCCCACTGGATTTTCCATGTATGGTTTTTAATGAGGCAGCCTATATGCATATTATTAGACATTCAAGGGAGAGTTTTATGATATTGATGTATATCAGTTGTAGTGAATGTCTATCAAGATCTAATTGATATCTATCAAGATTTGAAGTATCTATCTTTTAGTGAGAAGTTAGGAGTAAATTTCCCCTATAAATAGAATGAAATCCTTCATTGTAAATCATCCCTCAAGAGAAATAATAATTTCCCCTATCAGCCTGATCCCTCTACTACCACCACAGACCTCATAAAAAATCACAAATATGGATCACACCACAAACTTTTCAGGTACGGATCAATAAAATTTGGGTCACACACTCTAAAAATCTCCAACTTGACACGAATTCTAATTCAGAACTCAAATCAGTTTCAAGAAAACTCTTCACCCCTTCCATGAAAGCCTCTAAGGGCACAGCTTAACTGCTGACACTAACCAAGTCCAAGCAATGCTCAACTTTCCACTTGGTAGTCTCTTGGTCATTATATCAGCAGGGTTATATGGGTACTATTCTTTCTTACCACAATATCACCATGAGCAATAATTTCACGCATAAAATGATACCAAACATCGATTTGCGTTGTCCTATCGTGAAACATGTGATCATTTGTAAAGAAGATAGCACTCTGACTGTTGCAAAAGATTGTAGTAATCTGTAAGTCTTTGATAAGTTCATCAAAAAGACCCTTCAACCAAATAACTTCCTTGCAAGCCTCTATAATAGCCATGTACTCTGCCTCAGTAGTTGAAAAAGTAATCGTATTCTGTAAAGTATCTTTCCAACTGATAGCACAACCACTAATGGTGAAAACATAGCCTGTAAGGGATATTCTTTTTATCAAGGTCTCCTGCAAAATCAAAATCAACATACCCAATCACTCTATCTTTATTTTGCCCAAACTGCAAACAAATATCAGCAGATCCATGCAAGTATTTAAAAATCCATTGAACTGCTTTCCAATGTTCTTTACCAAGATTTTCCATGTATCTGCTAACTTCACTGACTGCAAATGATAAATCTGGTCGGGAACACACCATCGCGTACATAAGAGAACCAACGACAATAAGGTATAGAATTCGAGACCTATAGTCATGCTCATCATCTGTCTTTAGAGATAACATAGCCGTGAGTTTGAAATGAACTGCCAATGGAGTACTAACAGGTTTGGCAGTTTTCATATTAAACCTGTGAAGTACTTTCTCAATATACCTTTTCTAACTCAAGTATGACTTACACTTCTCTCTATCCCTAAGAATTTCTATGCCAAGGATCTTCTTTGCTACTTTTAGATCCTTCATATCAAACTACTTACTGAGATGAGCTTTGACTTTTAATATCTCTCTCATATTCTTTACTGCTATCAATATATCATCAACATACAAGAGAAGATACACGAATGAACCATCACTTATCTCCTTGATATAGACACAACTATCATAAATACTCCTAAATATATGAGAAGTCATAAAAGAGTCAAACATCTTATATCACTGTCTGAGAGACTATTTTAAACCATAAAAGGACTTTTTCAGCAAGCATAGATAGTCTTTCTTTCCTGAGACTACAAAACCCTCTGGTTGTTGCATATAGATGTCCTCCTCAAGTTCTCCATGTAAGAATACAATTTTAATATCCAATTGCTAAAGCTTAAGATTGTGCATGGAAATAATACTAAGTAAGGCTCGAATCAAACTATGTTTTACAACTGGAGAAAACACAACTGTGAAGTCAACACCTGGAACCTGACTGTAACCTTTAGCAACTAGTCTTTCTTTATATCTAGCAGCTTCAACTCCCGATGTTCTTTTTTTCCTTTCAAATACCCACTTGCAATGGATAACTTTCTTATTTTTAGGCAATCTCACCAAATTCCACGTGCCATTCTTATGAAGTGATTTCATCTCCTTCTGTATAGCAATCATCTATCGGCCAGAATTATCACAACTAACTGTCTCAGAGTAAGAAGGAGGTTCTTTACCAAAATTAATATTTTTTTCTACATTCAATGCATAAAAAACCAATTCAGCTTCACCATACTTTTGAGGAGTTCTAATATCTCTCTTAGGCCTGTCTTTAGCAATAGAATATCGTGGAGCCACTGTAGTGAAGAAGAAATAGTATTAATTTGTATCTCCGGGCTAAACTGAGAAGTAGGCACTGGTGTGGACTCTGCTCCAATATGCAATTCAACGTGGGTGCTTGAATTTTGCTGATTTATGTCAGTAAGCTCATCTGGGGGCGAAGCACTAGATTTTTCAAAGGAGGAAGCACGAAGCATACAGTTTCATCGAACACAACATTCCTTCTAAATATAACATTTCTGTTTTTTGGACACCAAAGCTTATATCCTTTAACACCAAACTTATAATCCATAAATAGGCACTTGATAGAACTAGGTTCCAACTTTCCATTATCAACATGAGCATAAGCAGGACATCCAAATATCTTCAAATCAAAATAACTGGCAAAAGTTTCAAACCATACCTCTTGTGGAGTCTTTTAGTCAATCGCGACTAAAGAAGAGCAGTTAATAAGAAGATAAGCTGTGAAAGTAGCTTTGGCCCAAAAAGACTTGGGTAAACTAGCATTAGAGAGCATACACCACACCTTCTCCATTATAGTTCTATTCATTTGTCCAGCCACACCATTCTGCTGTAGAGTATAACGAACTGTTAAGTGCCTCACGATTTCTTCTGACTTGCATAGAGCATTAAATTCATTAGAACAAAACTCTAAACAATTATCAGTCCAAAGGCATTTTACTTGCTTTCCTGTTTGCTTTTCAATCTGCCTTCCACTCCTTGAAAATAGGCAACACATCATTCTTTTGCTTCAGGAAGAACACCCAAAAGTTTCTTGAATAATCATCAATAATAGTCAACATGTAATTAGCACCTCCTCTAGAGGTACTCTAGAAGGATCCCAAAGATCAGAATGAATGTAATCATGTGTGCCTTTAGTTGAGTGGATACCTTTAGTGAATCTGACTCTCTCCTGCTTCCCAAAAATACAGTGCTCACAGAACTCCAATTTGGTAGCACTCTGTCCATCAAGAAGTCCTCTCCTACTTAGTTCAGCCATCCCGTTTTCACTCATATGTCCCAGACGCATATGCCAAAGTTTAGCAACATCACTATCTGATAGAGAGAAAGTAGAAACATCTGCATCACCTGTAATTGTAGAGCCTTGTAAGACGTACAAATTAGCAATTTTTATCTGTCCCTTCATCACAATAAGAGCACCTTTACAAACCTTCAGGACTCCACCTTCACCAGTGTACTTATATCCTTTTGATTTAAGGGTACTCAAGGAAATAATATTTTTCTTCAGGTCTGGGACATACCGCACATCACAAAGTATCTTTACAACCCTATCAAACATCTTAATCTAGATTTGTTCCAATACCAGCTATCTTATAGGGTGTGTTATTTCCCATCAACACAGCACCTACAGAGACCATTTCATATGTTGCATACCAATCCCGATTACGACACATATGGAATGTGCAAGCCAAATCAAGAATTCAATCCTCACAGGGTTTGGAGTTACCATCAGAGACTACCAAGAGTTCCCCATCACTAGCGCAATCTTCAACAAAACTAGCTTCACTGAACTTCTCTGGTTGGTTTTCTTTCTATTTTTCAGCTTACCTTTTATTTCTATTCTGTAACTTATAGCACTCAGATTTGATATGGCCCTTCTTCTTGTAGTAATTACAGGTTTTGCTTCTTTTTTTAGATTTTTACCTATTCCTATCATCACCTCCAGAGTTCCTCTCACGAGTCCTTCCTTGAATAATGAAACCATCTATTTGAGTCTCCTACCCATTTGTAAGATTCTTCATCTTCTCCCTAGAGAACAATACATCATAAACTTCATCTAAGGTTAGGGTATCACGACTATATAAAATCGTATCCCTAAAGGTCAAGTATGATGCAGGCAGCGAACACAATAAAATCAACCCTAGATCTTCCTCATCGTACTTAACCTCCAGAGTCTCTAAATCAGAGACGATTTCTTTATAGACAGATAGGTGATACTCAAAAGATGTACCCTCAGACATGCGATGGGAATAAAGTCATTGTTTGAGATGCAACTTAATTGTTAGGCTTTTTGTCATACATAATGATTCGAGTTTCAACCACAACGCAGCAGCAGTGGTCTCATTCAAAATATCTTATGGAATCTGATTGGATAAATAAAGGTGTATCTAAGATAGAGCCTTTTGATCCTTACGTCATTTATCCTCCTCTATCCACGATGAAGGCATCTTATCAAATCCTAATAGAGTATCGTCTAAATCTATCTGTGCGAGCACAACCCGCATCTTAACCCGCCATAATAAAAATTTAGTGTTACGGTCCAATAGCAGAATATCTTACTTCATGATTGCCATCCCCGAGAAAATAATCGATCGCTCTGATACTAGTTTGTTATGAATGAACAACAATAAGCAAAAGAAAAGAACAAGATGAACACACATAAATTTATGTAGAATTCCTTGACGGGAAAAACCATAAACGGAGGAGGAGGAATTCATTATAATGGAGAGAAATACAATGAGGAGACGATAGTCTTAATGACATATATAAACCCATCCAAAAACAACTCAATAAACGCACTTATATAATACGTGCGTACAAATAAATCCTAAGCGCAAAAACATGGGTCACTTTGCTAACTTTATAGGGCCGGATCAATAAAATTTGATTCACAAACTCTAACGTATATCACTTTAGCTTTCAATAGAATAAGGGGTAATTTTAGACGTAAATTTAATTTTAAAGGCATTTTTCATCCAAATAGGTGAATGGAGGGACATTTTTTATCCAACAGGTGAAAGGAGGATATTTTTGAATCATTTATAATATTTTAATGACATTTTTGACCTTTTTCGAAACTAAAATGAATGAAATATATAAATAAAAAAAAACAACCGCCTAAGCCTAGAACCAATAATCTAAGGGTCATTTGGTATGAGGTATAAAATGTATGAAAAAGGTACGAATATATTTCTGAACTTTGATAAATGATACAGATATACCCATCATCATATTTTAGGTACAAATATACCCTTGCCGTTCATGAAAAGGTATCTATATACCATTATCACCAACGGAATGATATTTGTCGATTTCCTATTTGTTTATCCTTTTTTAATTTAATTCATTAAATAAATCCCAACTAACACAAATCTGATTTTAATTAACCCACACCCGACCCAAATTAAAACCCAAACCCGATCCAATCTTAAGAATCTTCAACACGCTTCTTCCTTGATGAGAAGCTCGATCATCTCCTTGTTGATACATATGAAACCTTTAGATAGTGTGTATCATGTTTGTTGATCCTCACTCTTCACTTTGCCTGATTTTATAGACAGTGGATATTGTTGTATCATTCACCACAAAATGCTCAATCGAGCATCGTATCCAATTTTGATGCATGTAACTCATGAAGGCCTTCTCCATTGCTTTTTTTTTATCCGATTCAACTTGAAAGGACTCCAAATCTTTATTCGCTTAGGTCTCACAAAAAAATTCAGATGTTAGAGCTTGCAAGGGCCACAACTCAAATTCTTCATCTTCATCTGTCATCTCAGCATCAAAATTCCATGCATACCGTGAGAGTAAAGATGCGTGTTGAAGGTTCTTATGATCGGATCGAATTTGGGTTTTAATTTGGATCGGGTGTGATCTAATTAAAATTAGATTCGGATGGGTTAGGATTAATTTATCCGAATTAAATTAAAAAGGGCAAGCGAATAGAAAATTGGCATGTGTCCTATCGGTAGTGATAAGGGTATATATTACCTTTTCAACAACAACAACGATATATTTATACATAAAGTATGACGACAGATATATGTATATCATTTATCAAAATTTAAGGGTATATTCATACCTTTTTCGTAAAATATAAATAGTTGCGGGATAAATACTGAATTATTTTATTCTGTATTTAGTTGAAGGTAATAGCAAGTCTCAAATTATTTATCTCACTATTTATATTATAATGACAAAATAAATTATCTAAAATAACTAATTTTAAAATAATTAATATTAAAATTAATTATCCCAAAATAACTCTCTCTCAATCAATAATCCGATGAAACCCATCAGGCCAGAAAAGGTATCAAGACCCCTAATTCCGAAGCTTTCTCTGCCATAGAATCATTAGATTAAAAAAATATTTTGATACATTTAACACAAATTTAATTAAAGACTATAATATTTAATTTTTTATTTTTTTTAACTTTATTTCAAGTTAAAGCAAATCATTCTTTTAGCCGAAGAGTATTACATTTATTCTCTTTTTCATTTTTTGGCTGGTGACAGGCTGTCAGCATCCGTCAGTGCTCCTCTTCTCAAGAATTGACAGATAACTAATAGTACTGTAGTATTGACAAAACCTCTAGTACAGCAGATCACAATGAAAATTTATATACACACATCACAATATCTTTTACTACTAGTTTGAAAAAAAGAAGAAAAAGTAAAACACTTTTATTCGTGAGGTAACAAGTTAACTCCAAGCAGAAGCAACGATGAGGGTTTTTCCCATCCATCCAAAGCAAATACCTCCACTTTGTTCATTTACAGTGAATCCCGGATTGCCACGTGGATCCGAATTTAGCCTCTTAAGCAGTGAATCAGCGATGTATTGACTCATGGGCCTTGGCCCGAACCCAGCCATACTCATTCGGGCCCTCCATTTACCAAACACCTCACATCTCTCCACGCGATCTCTCCCTTCACACGCCACTGAGTTCACCACTTTCCGACTCAATCCTTCTTCGATCTTGGCCCGGCCCATTTCATCCTTTGATACGGTTGCGTCCAGTGAATCCAACAACGCTCCGTAATACCCATACGTCTCATTTACACGCGCTACAAACGCCGCCGTATTTCCATTCAGCTCTTGCTCTACTAATGTCACCACCTTTGGTGATAACCCCTTCACTCTCCGGAGAAGCTCATCTCTTAGATTCTCCGTTGTTACGCTCTCGTCGGGCAATCTGTATAATCTGTATGCAAAATTCACTGCTAAAGTCTCGTCATGTTCAACCCCCAATCTCTCCCTACTCAAATCCGTAATTTTACACGAAGTCACGTTGAAAACCAAACAAACGCCGATTTTGTCTGCTAGAGTTCTCAGATCATCTCCAATGAGGTTTACTCTGTCGTCAGCTCTGCCCATGAAATCTGTGATCGCCGTGATTTTTAAGCTGGTAGGCTCATCAGTTTTCTTGCTAGCTAGCGCGTGTAGTAAATGCAAGTATTGTCCACCTTGTCCTATATCGAAATCAATTACGTGAATCTTGTCTGAAGGTTGATCAACTACAGCTTCAAGAATAGCTAAATTAGCTGCCATGAATCCAAGCTTAAAACACGGGGACAACTCGTAGAGATTTTGAGCAGAAATTGCGTGCTCTTTGCTCTGCAGCTCCAACACGGGCGGTGGGTACTCCGTGAAGTTCACGCGCGACTTAAGAGCCGAAACCATATACGCCGTCAACCGCTGTTCGGAAGAACCTCTAATATCAGCGACCTGTGAGAGGCGCGTGAGGATATCCACTGCAACATTGGTTTTCCCGTCGGTTATTGCGGTAGCAGCCGCAACAATAGACTGCTTTGGAGAAGTTATTGTTGGAGATTCAATCGAAGAAGAACACGAAGATGTAGATGATGCCGGAGATAGGTGGTTGCTACTCGGAGTAATCAGATTCTTTATTGTTTCCGACCACTCGTTGTTGTTCGTCACAATAGACCCTGTATCTTCCTCGTCCCCATAACTGTCTTCTAGAAGCTCTTTCTCTAACTCTTGCAATCGATTCATCATTTTTTCCTCTGATTCCTGGTACAAACTGTTCTGAACCTGATTTAAGTAAGAAGCAACTGCAGAACAATTCAGGTTACCAGAAGATAGAACCTCGCTAGCGTTGGTGTTTGCCGGTGGAATAACAGGTTGTGAACGGAGCGTTTGAATAATTGGGAGGGCATGGCGTGTATTCATCACCGAAATCGGAGAAACCGAAGGAAATTCAGATGAGAAATCTACCAGAGGAGAAATTGGAGATGCTTGCTGGTAACTTCTAGGCTTAACGTTACGAAGATAAAATCCCAAACCTTGTTGCACTTGCTGCTGCTGCTGTTGAAAATCGGCAAGTGATCGTTTGCCGATGAAAGTCTGTCTCCGGTGGAGGTTCTGGTAAGCACCTTCGGGGAGGATCCCAGAAAGCGGTGAACGCTGGGCGTGGTTCATCGGAATCATGGTGGATCTTCCGGTGTTGATCCCACCGGCGCCGCCGTAAAAGTCTGGAATTCCACCAGAGTAATCGGAGGACATTCTTTTTGCTATTTGAGGAAAATGTAACTTTCAATTAGAAACTGATACCTCAACAACTGCAAAAAGTTCGGATTTTTATTTAAGAAAAAGTTCTGCATTATAAAAAGTGGGTTCTGGTTCTCCAGTTTGAGGTCTATTTAATTTGAACAGAATTGATTTTCAGCCGTTAGATTTTCCGTGTGATGAGATTTAACAATATTTAAAGGAATGGACGGTTGGATGTTGAGGATGAGGAACAACTAGCCTAAAGCTGGCACGCCAAACACGCGCTCCAGTCACGCGTATTGTCACTACTTGTATAAAAAAAAATGATTTTAAGGTGTCAGTATAACAGACAAAGTTGTTAATTCGTCATGTCTAAGGTTCCAACAAAGTTTAGCAAGTCTCAAATATTTTTTATTTTTATTTATATTTGTTTATTATTTTAAAAATAAATTTTTATATTTATTTATTTTCACATTTACTTCACTTTAAAAGGATAAGTATTCTTTTGATATTTTACTATTAATATTAATTATTTATTTTAAAATTATTTTTTAACATCTAATATTAAATATTAATTAATAGGATTAGTGTAAATCATTATTTCCTTCATCAGTATGTCAAATTTAAACATGAGAAGTAATGAATAGAGTATCTTTAGCTATAAAGTACCTTGGACTCCATTAATTTGTGTTTCAATAATTAGCAAATGCTTATCATACTAAAAAGTTAAAGGATTGAAATATTCTTCTAAATATCTACTTATAAAAAAATACAGATCTTACAAACAACCTCCAACAATCATACACAATTATTCCACAAATTTATTTATAATATAATGATAAGTGAGTTGTGCAAATGGAGGAGGGTTGTGAAAGCACTAAACCACCTGATGATATGCTTCAAAAGAGTGGTAGAACAAAGCGACTTATAATTTTACTATAAATGCAGGTTATTTTAAATTGAGGAATCAGGAAGAGGGTGAGAGGAACTATGAGGACTAAAAATGTGTAAAGCCTAATATTGTAATCTTTAATACTCTGTGTAGTGAACTTTGTAAGTTGGGGAAGATCGGGGAAGCTAATTAATTGTATAACGGAGGAGACAAAGGATTATGAATTTGTATTTGAATAGTTCAATTACCATATAATTTTTTATGGACATTCATAGCGTGATGATGTTAGTAATTTTTTCATTACATTATGTAAAGAAGTGGTTCAAAGAGTGTACAAATGAAAGAATACATAACTAGTGTTTTATTGATGACTTTAGCACGAAAAGAAGATGACTAATATTGCAGAGACTTTAAAGAGGTCGATGAACAAAGTGAAGGGTTGGGGTGGGTTGTTCTTTACCTCAGGAAATTATTTTCAGATACACTGACACGACAAGAACTAGGAGATATATAAAGGAAGAAGTGCAGGAATAAAGTAAAATAGAAGACACAAGGTTTTTACGTGGAACTCCTTACTCAAGAGAGAAAAACTACGACCTGCCTCTAGGATTTCTAAGTTCCACTACACTCAAGCAACTTCTTGAATACAGACTCCAAGGATTAACCTCTTAATCCTTTCTCTCCTAGCAATAACTCTATTACAAGGAAACACAAACAGTAGCTCTACTACTTCAACCTCTAGCTAACTCTAACTAGACACCACAAGCTAACTCTAACTCGAACAATCACCTAACTCTAGATAATTACAAGGGGAAGGTTCGCACCTCAACACCTACTACAATCGTAAGCAAATGTAGGCAAACGTTTAAGAACAATACATAAAGACTCAACTACAACAAGAAAGTAAACTACAACTCGATGAACAATCAGTTTCCTGCTGTAGTTTGTAGTCTTTACTTTCAGCTTCCAGAGATATTTAGTTGTAAGAATATGGAAGTGTTAGTTTTCTTGTTGAGAAAGATGAGTAATATATATTGTGACACAAGAAAATCTAGGAGAGATCCCATTGGTTGAGGCAAAAAGGTGGCAACAACTTTTCTCACCAACTTTGTACTTGTGCCAGCTATGACAGTTGTTTGTGATAGTGATAGGTGAGCCCAACCTGTTTTCTAAGTGGTAGCAACTTTGTCGTCACAAAATCTCCACGAAACAGGTCCCAAACTATAAGTTTGTCAATCATCAAAACTGAGGTCTTACCAATTTCTCTCTTTTTGATGATGACAAACCCATGAAAGCAAATCAACATCCACACAAAGTACAGTCTACACCTCAGCAATACTCCACAAGCCATAAGGCCATGCCAAACTAGGTTGCCCAACCAATTCCGCGTATCATTGATACCTATAAATATATAAGTATCCTACACTTTATTCCTTCTATCTATAAATATCATGTTCCCCTGAGTGAGAGAACTCCTAACTTGATTGATAAAAACCACACATCAGGTATTATTGCAACTATATCCCCACCTGGCTAAAGCAATGCATGCTACCTCAAACTTTTTCCCTTTTGGAATCATCAAAGAGGTTAGGCAGTAAACCAAGTATAGATAAGCATACATGTTAATTCATGACCATTTATGCAACAGTTACATGAGCAAGAAAAGATCAGATAAAAGTATGAGTGGTGATAGCACAAGTAAAGTTTCATTTATCGATCAGTATAAAAAACCATTCAAAAACAACACCCATTAAAATTCAAAAACAACAGTGCCAGGTACACATCAGAGATAAAAGAGCAAAAAAGAACAAAGTTTTATAGGGCTTAATGATGGGACTAGGAAGGTGATTGAGTAGGGACCATAATAGAAAGGATTTAGTAAGAAGTTCCTATGGATCGATCCAGCTGATTGAAGAGTATATTCATTATTTCATGTTCTGCAACATCATCATTGATAATTTGTTGAGTCAAAGCTTCATTTTTTGCAGTCAAGGCTTCAACTTGAGCTTTCAACTTCTTCACCCTCTCTGTAGTGCAACATTTTCTTTTTTCAACTTTCTACCTGGACTGGTTCCCTCTTCCTCTCCTTTGACTGATGCAACCTTTAATGCAATAATCTCAGCATCCCTTAAAGCAATTATGATAGTCATGGACTCTAGTTCTTTATTTAAACTCTTCTATGCTTTCACCAACTCAGACACAAGGGACTTGGACCTCCTACCACCTCTCCTAGAAATACACTCATTGTCCTTCAGAGTAGTCATGTTAAATATTTGCTTAACCGATCCAACTTTCCTATGTTTACATACCACGTTGAAGTAATCAAAAATCCAATTAAGCCAGAACCCATATGCTAGGCCATGTTTTTCATCTTTAGCAATCATCACTGTATAATTATGTTCAATGATGAGAGAAAGAAGACTGGTTTTCTTAAACTTGGATAACAACTCCATGAGATATAAATCATGACCTGTAACAGTGGTTTTTTTTTTCTGATCTAGGCAAAAAATATTTATTTACCAACTTAAAGAGTAGTTGGTACTCACCCTTAAGAGCCTTCCTGGTTACATTCTTTACATTTATATTATCCAGATTACTACAGACCGTAAAAAACTTAGTAGATCCTTCTTCCTTTCTCATGGATTTTATTCCCTCATTAGAGACTCCTTAGATTTTAGACATTATCTCCTCATCAACAGTAATGTTTATTACATTTACCTGAGAGGTCATGTACAAAACATCTTTAGAGAATGTCAGGTTGTGATAAACAATTGCACTTCTTATTTATATAAAAGAGGAACAGGTCCCTAAATTGATGCTCCCAAGCATGAAGCCTTACCCATTCGAGTAGTTCCTTTATTTTAGGAAACTCAGCCACTGTAGGATCAAATACCCTGCCTCTCAAAACTTTTGAGTCTTCGGAATGTTTTGCCTTACGTTCTTTGACAACCTTTTGCCCTTTCTAGTAGAGGAGAAGGCCTTTTCTGAGGCACTAGTCCCCTTGACAGATGACACACGAGCTTCAGAGGTCTTTGCAACCTAGGGGCTGGGACCTAGTCCCTTATTCTCTGCAGATTGCACCCTTTTTATTTTCCCCATCATCTTAGAAACAAAATCTATCAATTGATTTTCCTTTCCTTTTCTTGGAGATACAGTTTTCTTTCTTCTTTTAGAAGATATAATTTTCTTCACCTTTTTAGAGGACAAGATTTTCTTTCCCTTTGCCTTAACTCTGGAGGCTCTCACGCTTCTCTACACATCTAAATCAATAGCATCACTGTTGTATACACTTTCATCATCATCATCTGACAAATTTACGAAAAGATCATCAAGACTATCATAGTCTTCATCCCTGATATCATCACTCTTAGTTTTTTCATCGGACTTATCTACAACAACTGACTCAAGAATATCAATTTGTTTTCTTTTCTCCATCCGTTTCTTCTTGGTACCATTCTTATTTTTTGCCTTGGTATCTTTCTTATTTTTTTTTACAAAGCCTCCTTCAATGCATTTTTGGAATTTACCCTGGTCCTTAGGGTCTTACCTGACCTTGAGAAAAATGATCATTTCCTAGACAATTTCCAAGATAAAGGCTTACTATTATCACTATTTGAGTCACCTTGAGCATTCTTATTCCTACCTAAGAGATCGAACACTAGGGGAGTACTACATGTTTCTTATCAATACCTATACAAGAAATATTTTCCTTACTTATAAAAAGAGTTGCAGGAAGATTTTTCTATCTTGGGGGTTCTGAACTCAAGGAAGTAAGGACCTGTACCTCTATTTCCTCACTCATAACTTGAATATAGGAGGGAGGATTTCTAGAGGCTGGTAAGTCCTTAAAAATTGTTTCATCTAAGGAGGCACTTCCTGACTTGCTAGAGGATTCAGATTTGTCAGGAGAGAGAGTTCAGATTTTGGAGAAAGTATCTAAATACTGATTGGAAGAAATTGGTTGATTTGGGATTTGTTCTTTAGATTTGTGGGCTTGTGATGTGAGAACAACAAAAAGACCTTTAAGAAATTTAATTTAGGACTCGGAGGTGGCATCAGTGATATTTTCCCTCTTTTTATGAAGATCATCAAAAGTTTCTTCCTTCTTAGAATTGAAATCCCTAGCAATATTGCGCAGGGATAGAGGGGAGAGCTTAGTGATAACAAACATTCCTCCAGACCTAGACAAAATAGAAGGAGTGTATATTACTTTTAAGGAAGAGGGTTCATTTTTTTGGAAGGATGAGGAGGGATTTGACATTGTAGAGATTGAGTAATCTTGTACATAAGTATCTGTTATGTGTTTTGAGAGGGTTTGGGAACTGATAAGGTTTATGAGATAAAGAGAGTTCTTCAAAATGATGGAGAGAGAATTTGATTTATGATTTTAAATAATACAAGAAAGAATAGTTCAGATTTGACAAAAACTTATATCTAAAGTGACATGTCCAGTTAGATGAGGCCGTCACACTTAAAGAACATTGATAGATTTTTAAAAGAGTAGGAGAGTGATGTGGCACATATCATTTATTGCTTAAACAATCATTATATAGGAATAGTAAATGATACTGACCTAATTCGGGACCTAGTCCCTAAATAATTTTAAAGATAACATTCTTTGCTATCCCACCTTTCATTTTCTTTATCTTCTCATTCTTGCCCTGGGTGTATATCTATAGAAGATATGAAGCTAAATTATACATGTAGATATGCCCTGGGTATATATCTATCCAGGATACCTACTCACTATTTCATAGCCATTAAGGTAGAATTATGAAGGTAGCCAATATTCATCTGGATCATATAGGCTCTGTCTCCCCATACTTTACTCAACCAGTTCCCTATTATCTTTCTTCATGGAAACACAAGTATATAGTGAGGAGACTTTGCCTCTTCCAAGAGCCTGATACAAGAGGTACTCTCCTAAATCTTTAGTTATATGATTTGAGTAACCATTTTTAATCACACTTGCACTGGATGCTACCTTTTGTTTTTCCCTGTATCACAAATTAATTTTTAGTCTTGGGAACCCATTTTAGTCTGGGTTCCTAATAGGAAGATAGAAGGAAGATCAACTTTTTCTTTATACAGCTGGGTAATCTTCTTTTCTTTCTTCCTGAAATGATGAGATTTTTTATGTCTTTCTGATCAACTGTATGAAAGGAGCACCATTTCTCGTATGTGACCTTTCTTGACATACTATAAGCATAGATGATCATCCTTGCTTCCTGCATGTCTGACATAATATTTAGACTCTTCACCTTGACAATGATACCTCTGGCCTCTCCTACTATTTAGATCTTGACAAGTGGGAGTAGTAAGAGCTTGTGATGAAGTAATCCACTTAAGTTCCTTTCAAGATCAGTTCTTACTTTATCCAGTTCCTTTTCAAGGATAGAGTTCTTTTCATGAGAGGAAACTATATCAACTTTAGCTTCAGCTACTTTTTCTTCCAACTAAAACTGTATACTACTTCCCTCAGCTTTTCCTTTGGAAGCTAACTTGAATATTTCACTTAAATGTTTGCTCAGGAGATCATTATAACATGAGATATTCTTGTAAGTTGCTTGATGCTCATCCACCTGCATACTTAGTTCAACCAGTTCTCCTTTACACTTACCTAGATCATCCTTCAGCTTTCCTTTTACATTAGTGAGTTGAGTCACTTGGATGCTCAACTCAATAAATTTTTCTTCACATTTTCAAGGGCTTTATTTTGATCTTATTTGTCTTTATCAAGATCATTCAAGGAGTCAATTAGTATAAAGGTAAGAGATCTCAACTTGTTGAGGGAGTAGCCTTCATATTCTCTTTGATATCTAGGAGAGTTATAGGTTTATCTTTATTTTCATCAGTGTCTGCTATCAAAGAAAGGAGTGAGTCAATGACTTGCATCTCTTTTTCTATTACCACCATAGAGATGCCTTCTCTTTGCCCAGACTTATTTGAGTCACTTGATGAATTACTCCAACATACTGCAAGAAACTGACTTGCAATCTTGTCAGCTTCAACTTTCCTATTATACTTCACAGGAACCTGCTGCTTTACAATAATTTTTTAACATATTCCTTGTTCTCAACCTTGTGCATTAGACAGTCCTTGATATAACGACCCAGTTTTCCATATTTGTGAAAGGTACCATTACTCATTTCTTCATTGAAATGCTGCTAGATTCACCCCTTCTGAATACAGCCCCTAACATTTAAAGAGTTTGACCACCTTTTTTGTAATGTGAGCTATTTCATTTTCTTCAGGATCGTAAGTATCTTGTGAAGCCTTCAGAACTAGATTTGACGAAAAATCCATTTTTCAAGATCCTTCCAAAGTGTTAGCCTTATTACCGAAGACCTTTCTCTAATACCAAATGAAGGGTTGGGGTGGGTTGCTTCTTACCTCAGGTACCTGTTCCCAGATATACTCACATAACAAAAACTAGAAGATACATAAAGTAAGAAGTGCAAGAGTAAATTAATAAAAGACATAAGGTTTTTACGTGGAACTCCTTACTCAAGGGAGAAAAACTACAACCTACCTCCAGGATTTCTAAGCTCTACTATACTCAAGAAAATTCTTGAATACAGACTCCAAGGATTAACCTCTTAATCTTTTCTCTCCTAGTAATAACTCTATTATAAGGAAACACAAGCAGTAGCTCTACTGCTTCAACCTCCAGCTAACTCTAATTGGAAACCACAAGCTAACTCTAGCTCGAACAATCACCTAACTCTAGATAATTACAAGGGGAAGGTTTGCACCTCAACACCTACTACAATCTTAAGCAAAGTAGGCAAACATTTAATAATAATATACAAAGACTCAAGTACAACAAGGAAGTAAAAATACAACTCGATGAATAACCAGTTTCCTATTGTAATGTGTAGTGTTTGTTTTTAGCTTCTACAGATATTTAGCTGTAAGAATATAAAAGCATTAGTTTTCTTGTTGAGGAAGATGAGTAATATATATTCTAACTTAAGAAAATCTAGGAGATATCCCATTAGTTTATCCAAAATGGTAGCAATAACTTTTCCCATGAACTTTTATACCTGCGCCAACTGTGATAGTTGATCGTGATAGTAACAGGTGAGCCCAACCTGTTCCCTAAGTGGTAGAAGCTTTGTCATAACTAAAACTCCAGGAAAAAGGTTCCAAACTATAAGTTTGTCAATTATCAAAACTGAGGTCATAACACAAAACAATTCATACATATTTTTTAGGTAGAATACATCGCCAGACTTTTTAACTTGACATCGTCTTTCACTTTGGAACCTCAAGTGGATGTTATTCATTTCAAGTACCTAAACCAGCTATAAAATATTAGATTTTTAAGAGGTGTGAATGGAAAATGAATGTGTTTTTTCAAAAAGATACCAAGAGAAAGGATGCAATTTAAATAGGCAGCTTTTCGGTTTGGATGGTTATGACCTTTTCAATGGGTTGTAACTTTTCTAAGGAGTTGCACCTTTTTTTGAAGAGTTTTACCTTTATGAAGGGGTGCACCTTTCTAAACCATTGCTTCTCTTCATGAAGCAACACCTTGATGGATATAAGACCTAATTTTTTCCTCAGGTATAGACATGAGATTTTGAAGAGAAAATTCTCCTCTTTCTTAAAAAAAACTCAAATGTGATTTACTACCATTGAGTGCATTCGTAGTTCCACAGAATTTGAGATACTTCTATTCTATCAAAGTGATTTATTTTATCCTGGGAGGATATATTTCATAACCTCAGGTACTTGAGGGGAATATTTTCTATAAGGACACACTATGAATCTATGGACTTGAATCTTTCTATTTCATCTCTTTTTCTTAAAGTTGGTTTTTTTATTTTTCCAGAAAATAGTTTCAACTTCATATTGATAGTTCTTCAACTATTTGAACTTGTGTTTGAAGTTCTTGAAACTTCATTTTGATAGTTCATAAGTTGGTTGAACTTGTGTTGAAGTTCTTAAAATTTCATTTTGCTATTTTTCAGAAACTAATTTGAACTTTATTTTATTGATGTTCATAAGTTGGGTTGAACTTATTGTTAAAAGTTCAAATTTGTAAATACAGAGTGTAAACTTTATTTGATTGTTCATATGATAATTTGATTGTCTTTGATGTTTTGTTGAAAAATACATATTTTATTTAACCCGAGAAAAACAACAATCTTAAGGAAATTATAAAAAAATATTTTTTTGTGATTGTTTTGTGAAAAGAAAAAAATTATCACCATTTATAAATCAAGTACTTAGGTAATCTATATTGAATCAAATTTTATGGAGACCAAAATCTTTTGATTTCTACACCATCGATTAAAAGAATATAAAAACTTCATCGAGAACTCAATATGGGAATTCAGTTTGAAGAACATAAAAACTTTACCAATTCGGTAAACTCTTTGTATTGGTTTCCGGAGTTTAAAACCTATGTATTTTCACTTTTTTGAATTTGATTATGATTTGAAGTCATAAAAACTTTGTCAGGTTTCAAAGTTTATTCGACTGATGATTTGAAGATATAAAAACTTCATCATTGACTAAATATAAGTTGGTTAAAGATTAAAATCTTTATTGATGATATTCTAAAATACTAAAGTGTATGTCAAAGTTTGACAAAAAAATAATAAATGAAACTGATCAACTAATTGATTCGGTTGTGAATGGTGTTATCCCAAAGGCAACCAATGTTGCATCTTTAAGTCGTTTAGATATTATTCTAGCAATGAAAATGGCAGAGAAGCCGAAAAAATTTTTGGTGCAAACTTCAAAGATGGCAACAAATAATGTTATTTTGGCTGACCAAACTTGAAATAGAGTGCCCCATTGCAAGACATATTTAATTTCATATAAAAATAAAAAGGAATGAAATCCAACTTGAAATATATCAAAGTGTGGGGTGTCTAGAAAAAGTATAAGTTCTTATGCCTAAAAGGGTAAAAATATGACCTAAGACTATGGACTGCATGTTTATTGGATATGCTAAAAGCAGAAAAACATGTTGATTTTTGGTTCATAAATATGAACATCCAAATATCAATGAGAATACGATAATTGAATAAGATAATGTTGAGTTATTTGAACATATTTATCCATATAAAACTGGACATGAGCAGTCTAGTAGAGGGCCTAAAAGACCTCAAGATAAATCAAATGAGCCTGTACTTAATAATGAGAATCCAAGGCGTAGTGTACGTAAAAGAATGTCAACGTCTTTTGGATTAGATTTTTTAATATTTTTTCTTAAAAGTAAGCCTTAAATGTTTAAACAAGTGATGCCACCTTCGGATGCTTTCTTTTGGAAAGAGGCAACCAATAGTGAGATTAATTCAATCTTGAGCAACTATACTTGGGAGTTGGTTGATCTTCTTCCAGGAAATAAACCTTTAGGTTCTAAATGGATCTATAAAAGGAAAATGAAAGTTGATGGTACTATTGACAAATACAAGGAAAGACATGTAGTGAAAGGGTTTAGAAAAAAAGAAGGTCTTGATTATTTTAATACATACTCGCCTGTAACAAGAATAACATTCATTCAAATTTTGGTTGGCTTAGCAGCGGTATATGGTCTTGAAATCCATCAAATGAATGTGAAAACAACATTCCTAAATGGAGAATTTGAGGAAGAAATTTACATGGAACAACCTAAGAGTTTTGTGGTTACTGGTAAAGAAAAGAAAGTGTGCAAACTAGTTAAGTAACTTTATGGGCTAAAGAAAGCACCCAAATAGTGGCATGAAAAGTTTGACCAAACTATGTTGGCAAACAACTTCAAGATAAATGAATGTGATAAATGTGTTTACATTGAAGACACTCCAAATCACAAATTAATTGTTCGTTTGTATGTGGATGATATGTTGATCATCAGTAAAGACATATCTGACATAAATGCTATGAAATAATTGCTTGAGAGCAAGTTTGATATGAAGGAACTTGGAGTTGCGGATGTGATCTTAGGGATAAGGATTTATAAAACTCCACAAGGGTTGGCTTTGTCACAGTCTCATGTCATTGGAAAGGTACTTGATAAGTTCATTGATGAATCGTGGGGGGTGCATTACCTTATAAGGGACCAGGTCCCTTACAGTCAGATTCAGGCGATAAAGTAGTAAAGCAATAAGGAAATATAACTTTGCAGTAAAGTAAAGAACATAATGATTTAACATGGAAATCTCCTTGCTCAAGGAAAAAAAAACTACGGCTTGAACTCAACATCACTCAAGAATCCACTATAATCAAACTCATGATTATACACTCCATTGAAACTTAACTCTAAGCTTCACTAATTTGTAATAACTCTATTACAAACTCTCCTTGACAACTCTGTCAAGATCTCTTCTCAGTATTGATTAACTCTAACCAAATATTAACTCAGGTAACTTTACCTAAGAACTCTACAAACACAAGAAAAACATTACTCTTATAAGATGAATAATTTGATTACCGACCAAGACTTGACTCAAGAGCAATTACTCTCTCGGCACACAGAAACTTAGAAACCAAGCAATATTGAGTTTTTGCCGTTTTGTTCTCGAATAATCAAATTGCAAAACTATTTAATTGAGAAGCATTCTTTTCTATTTATAGTAGGATAATGATTAAGGTAGAATTTTGATTGGCCAGGTGTCTTGTCTAGTACACAACTCACTGGAGCAATTTGTTACACTAACAAACAAAACTACTCAGAGATGTGATAGTTTTATGTATCATGAAGACCCAAGGACCTGGTCCCTTGTTGTTAACTGATCATCATCAAAATAAGATATAGTGATTTTCTCCCTTTTTGATGATGACAAACCATAAATTTTGAAGCATCAAAATTCATTTACCTCATTCAATCAGAGTAATCACCACTACTGTCAGTAAATATTTCCCCTATCACTCTACCCCATGCTTCCCCTATCAATATACCAATACGCTAACATGCTTTCCTTTGTCAATATACCGACATGTTTCCCTCTGTCAATATACCTGCACTTTAACACATCATTCAACACGTGTCATACCTGGTACCTGGTCCCTACCACATGAATTAAATATCCCCTTTTTTGGCACCATTGAAAAGTAAGAACAGTAAACCAAGAGTAAAATACGCACAAGTCAGCTAATTCATGGCCATTGGGGAAATATTAACATGAAGAACAAATTTTAAAGTAAAAAAGAGACAGATGGAATACACAAACTAGGATTCATTCTATTAAATGGAATCAGTACCATTACAACATACCAAACAAGCATAAAATATCTAATCCTTTAAGAGCCATATTAGAAGCAGAGGCAAGAAACTGACAAAGGGATAACAAAGGGACAGAGGTAATAGGACTTGGGCAGAATAAGGTTTAGGGGATATGTATTTTAGCAATATCTCCATTCTGGCACTTTCTGCAACATGATCATTCAGTAGTTGCTTAGTGAGGTCCTTAACTTCTTCATTCAGCCCTTGAACCTCCTTAGTGAGTTTTGCAACTTTACTTTAGAGTTTTGCATTTTCAACAGTAAGTACCTCAACAACACCTGGTCTCTCTAAGGATAATTTTTGGCTTTTCATCTTTAGGTGTAGAATTTTTGCATCCTTAGCAGCCAAATTTACCCTCATCTCCTCCATTTATTTGCTAAAGTTTTCCCTCCTTCTCCTGGATGACCTTATACATGTGCTTTATTATTACAGAAGGCAGGCTTATCAACTCAAATTTACTGAGACATTCTATTATAAACAAATCAACAGTAGAAGCTATAGTCCTTTTCTCTAACCTTAGCGTAATGACTTTCTTGACAAATTCAAACACCAACTCAAACTCACTTATGATAAACTTTTTTCTTACACCAGCTACTAATGTTCCTCCCACTTTTGAGGCATCAATCATAAACTCAGTTGAGGCTTGTTGCTCTAAAATAGTCCCACACCCATAATAGGCACATCTAGTATTTTTTCCAGTGCCTCTTCATCTAGTTTTATCGGCTTCCTTGCATATGGGTTGTTAGGCTTAGCTCATTATTTGAGAAATCCATAGTACAATAGAATTCTCTTACTTCTCTTTCAAAGACCATAGGAGCTAGTTTTTCTAGGAGGTGTAACCATCACCTGGTGTCTTATATACCCAGCAACTCTACTATACCAGGTTTTTCATAAATCTTAGGATCAAAAAATCTACCAGACAGTACTTTCTGGGTTTTCAATATCTCATTTTTTCTTCTCTAGACATAGACTTATTTTCTTCCTATTTTCTTCCTCCTTCTTTCTTCTTTTGGAATCACTATTTGGTTCTTCTTCATCAGCTTTTCTCTACTTGGAACTAGTTCCTTAGAGACTTTTTTCTTTTTTACAGTAATATATTTTTATTTCATCCCAGTGGGACTTCTTGACTTCACAGTGAAGGACCTGGTCCTTTCCTTTTTGTGGACTTTTTTTCTCAATTTTTTTGTTGTAGCAACAACATCAGGATCAATATCTTTACCTTCTCCAATATCTACAACTTCTGCATTTTCATCCTCGACAACACTAGCTTTCTTCAGTTTCCTTCTCCTAGCAATAGATGATTTGTTAGCCTTTATAGCATCCCCCATCAACTTCTTCTCAGAACTCCTAGTTGAGTATGTTCTAGTAACCTTCACACCAATTTCCATCACCTTTTTTTCTTTTATTGCCCTTCTGCTTTTAAACTAACCACCTTAAAGGTAATTCCTCATCATTAAGTTTATCTTCCTCATTTGTAGGTTGCACAAACTCTCCAACCTTTGTGAAATCAACTTTTTCACCTAATATTTTCTCTTTTACACCAAAGGAGATTTCCTTAGGATCATTGCCGAGCAAAAGTAAATTCTCAACTACCCAATTATCACTACCAAAAACGTTAGACCTTTTTACTGGAATTTCTTTATCGAACAGTTAAGCGAAAATGGGGTTTGACTCTGAGAGAGTAGGGTAACCAGATACATTAAGTGTTTTAGAGGCTTCAGGTCTTTTTGGTTCTTTTGAGGAAAGAGAAACTTTGGGTTGATAAGCTTTGGGTTCAATTGGTGAACCAAAGTCTTGATTTAGGTCCACCACCATGGCTGACCCAGAAGTGGTTTCCATGGTTGCTAAAGTTTCAACATGAATGGATACATCTAGAGTCTCAATAGTTTCTAGAGAGAATGTAGTAGGTGGCATGGACTCAAATTCTTGTTGAGGGTTTGATGAGAGGTCTTTTATAGTTTTGCGTAATGAAGAATCAAAATTTTCAATTTGGGGATTTTCAGACTGAATTTTTGGGGATCGACTAATTTCTAGGTCTTTAGTGGGGCTCAAAGTAAGTGGGAATTTCAGCTATTTAAAGCTTTTATGTGTGAGAGAATAAAAATAGTTTGTTTCTGAGAGGATGAATGATTGAGAAAGATGTTTTGTGAATTAATTTGGAAAAGAATGGAATGGAATGAGTTTGATTTTGTATTTAAGGAAATCAACCATTGTCATTGAGATGCCTTTTGAACAAAATGACATGTTTGGTCCTAATAGGTGCAACCCTTCACCTTACTAAAGATTTGACAACTTTTACTCACAGAAGGAAAGACACATGGTTTTTTTAGATAGAATTTTATGATTTTTAAAGCACACTATTTTGGTATAAACCTGAGATATGGGAAAAGATCCCTCGCTTTCTTAAGTGAATCCTCAAATTTGTGTCTGTCTCAACTGTTCTCTTCCAATGTTATTCCCATGTGTGTAAACCTGCAAAGGTATGATACTGAGTTAGACCAACAAGTACATATTTAATCAAGGACACCGGTCTTCTGATTATAGCCAATTTTATGGAGAAAAACTAATTCATCTTAGTAGGTCAGGTTACTTTGATCAACCTCAGCCTCAACCCGTTCTTAACAAATTAATCCTTGTGAAGAGCCTTAGGCCTCATTTGTTTGCACTTAATGGAGGTATGAATCTGAATGGTTCAGACTTCAGACTATTAAGTGTATTTTTTTTAATTGAGATTTTAGCTCTTAATAGGTCTGAATATGTCTTAATCATTCAGATCTAGAACCAAGTCTTAATATCATTAAGAGGTATTCTTGTGTTGGATAATATTCACCATCACTCTATTAACAATCACCAGTCACCACCTCTTCCACCACTACCACTTTAACCATCACCAATAACTACCATCAACCACTTCCACCATCACAACCATTATTGACAATCAATACCGCTACCAACCACTATTGCCAACCACTACAAAACCTACTACCTCTATTATTCTAATTATATTCACTACTATAACCATCTCCAATGCTAAAACTAATTCCAACGCCACCACTATCATCGATCACTACCAATAAATTCCTATCCCTGACCAACTCATCTATCACAACTATCACCACTGCTAACTACTAGTAACATCCCATCAACCTGCATACATTCTTAAATCACCATCACCATTATTGCCATCCGTATCGCCACCTCTACCACCACTTCAATCACTACCATCACTATAATCTATCTCTACTAATAACTATCTACACGATCACAGCTAACAATGTCTCCAACTACCACCAGCACATCATCATACATCATACATTCATTTTCTAGCCATCATAATTAACACCAACTTACATCAACCAACTTCACATCACAACCACCACCACCACTACCAATCACCACTATTATAACAGTCACTACAATACCAACTATCTCTACCATCACAACTATCACCACCAATATTACTAGTCGCTACATCAATCATTACCACCACCAGTATAAACCATCTCTACTATCACTAACAAACATAATTTTTTTAATTAAATATTAATTTTTGTATTAAAGTAAATATTTTTAATATATAATTAATTTTTTTATTTGAATTGAATTTTTATTAGATACAAAAATACATAAATTTTTATATTTAGATGTTGAAAAACAAATAGTCTTAATAATTCAGTTTTCAAATCTAGAGACAACATCTTAATCATTCAGATGTGCATTTAGATTCAAATGTCTGAATCTTAATAAAAACAAATGTAGCCTTAGTAAAGATGTATGTTATCTGATCCTCAGTCTTGTAAAACTTCATGCAACTAACACCCTTCTCAATATTGTCTCTCAGAAAATAATGCCTATCAATATGCTTTGTCCTCTTATGCTACACTGAATTCTTATCCATGCTAAGAGCACTTGTATTGTCACACATCAGAGGGATAGTGTCTAAGACAATCCTAAAATCTTTCAATTGTTGTTTGATCCATAATAATTAAGCACAATAAGAAGCTAAAACCATATACTCAGCTTCAAAAGTAGATAAATCAACTGAATTCTACTTCTTAGAACCCCAGAAGATTAAGGAAGAACCCAAAAATAAGCCATTCCTAAGGTGCTTTTTTTATCGACCAAATATCCAGCAAATCAGCGTCATCATATCCTACCAGATTAAAACTATCTCTAAATGGATAGTGTAGGTCTAGGTCCCCTGTCCCTTTCATATACCTGAGAATTCTTTTTGTATTTTTCAAATGAGACTCCTTTGGGCAAGCCTAAAATATGGCACACATTTCTGTACTGAATATAATATCTTCCTTACTTGTAGTGAGATATTATAAGTATCCAATAATCTATCTATACATGGTCTCATTAACTGAAGGACCAAGTTTATCATTATCCATCTTTGAACTAGTTCATATTGGAGTTTCAATTGGCTTGGCATCTTCCATAGTGTATTTCTTCAGTAGCTCCTTGATGTACTTCTCTTGACAAATCATTGTCCTTTGAGAAATTTACTTGATCTATAGGCCTAGAGAGAAACTCAATTCACCCATAATGCTTATTTCAAATTCGTTCCTAATTATCTTTGCAAATTTTTCACATAGTGATTCAGAAGTAGCTCCAAAGATTATGTCATCAATATATATTTGAACAATTAGTAAGTTTCTATCTCTGGACTTTTAAAAGAGAGTATTTTTAATTTTCCTTTTTTTAAATGCATTTTCCAGAAGAAACTTTAAAAGTCTCCCATACCAAGCCCTTGGTGCTTGCTTCAAACCATAAAGAGATTGGTCTAATTTAAGCATATGATAAGGAAAATCTAAATCTTCAAAACCTGGAGGTTGCTTGAAATAGAATTTTTCCTTCAAGTTTCCATTTATAAAAACACTTTTGACATCCATTTGAAAGAGTTTAACATATAGGCAACAAATACATTAAAAATTTTGATAGCCCCTATCTTTGCTATAAGGTAAAATATCTCATTATAGTCAATTCCTTTATCCTGGTTATAACCTTGAACAACCAACCTTGGTTTATTTTTGTTAATAGATCCATGCTCATCCTGCTAGTTTTTGTACACCCATTTGGTCCCAATGATTGTTCTATCAATAGGTCTAGGGACCAGGTGCCAGACTTTACTTTTTTTAAATTACTGAAGCTCCTCCTAAATTAAATTGATCTATTTAGCATCTTTTAGAGCTTTTTTTTTTATATATTTTTGGGCTCAATTTGGGACAAGAATATTGAGAATGCCATGAAATTTTTGGCTTGAGATCTTGTTTGGACTCCAGATTCCAAAGGTAAAGTCATATTCTCAAGTAGGTGAAAAGATTTGTGCCTCCAATTTGACCTTCTGAGATGAGTTCCACTAGGACTAAGTCCCTAAAGATTTTGACTAGACCCGTCTTGATGTTCTTCAACTGGGGAAAGGATCTGTAACTGAGATCCTGGATTGCCATCACCTTCAGCATTCCCAATTGTATCATTTAGTCATTGACCATTATCTTTAGCAATATCATCCCTTTGAATAGGAATGAGTTTTTCAATCAGAATCTTTATCATCACTTGGATTCACTAGCTTTCTTGACTCATTAAAGACCATATGTATACTTTCTTCCACACATAGAGTTCTTTTATTGAAAACTCTATATGATTTGCTTGTTGAGGAGTAGCCCACAAATATTGCTTCATCAATTTTGGAGTCAAACTTTCCTAGTTCATTTTTCCAATTATTTATAACGAAGCACTTGCACCGAAAAGGTCTAAAGTAGTCAAGCTTAGGCTTTATATTGAACACAAGCTCATATGGGGTCTTTTTTATAAGACATCTGATCAAACACCTATTTTTGACATAATAATAAGTATTAACAGCTTGAGCCCAAAAGCTGTTTTGGAAGCCCATTGTCAATCAGCATGGTCCTAGTAATCTCTATGAGGGTTCTATTTTTTCTTTCAACAACTCTATTTTACTGAGGAGTCCTAGGAGTAAAGAAGTTATGACTGATTCCATATTCAACACAAAATCCTGCAACCTGGGAGTTCTCAAATTTAGTACCATGACCAAATTTGGATTCAACAATCTTACAATTCAGCTTCATTTGAATTTGCTTGGCAAAAGTTACTAAAACCTCATAGGTTTCATCCTTGGTTCTCAAGAACATTGTCCAGTTGAACCTGGTGTAGTCAACCACAATGACAAATACATATTTCTTTCTTCCTATACTTTTGACTTTAACAAGTCCACAAATCCATGTGCAATAACTCAAATTGTCTATAAGTACTCACCTGCTTCTCCATCTTAAAGAAAGACCTAGTTTTTTTTACCATTAACACAAGTGTAATACTCCATATTCTCCAGTCTCGAGAGAACTTATGAATCATTTCTCAAGCCATAAAGACTCCGTATGAGTCGTATATAGTGAGTCGTATCCATGTCAGTATAGGGTGATATAAGTTCTGTTCAAGTTACAAGTTGACCCTAGAAGCGTCAATGCATAGTATGAGTCGTATGAAGTAAAGTCATATGATTAACAATATGGATCCCCTTAGAATTAGTCCAAGTTACGAGAGAATAATACTAGTCATATAAAGTTGTAACGAGTCGTAAGGTAGGACTCGTATGTTGACTAGTGTGTGTACAAATCTTTACTGCCAAGCTTATGAGTTAGAAGGCCTACTCGTACCTTTACTATACGAGTCGTATGGTTGACTCGTATAGACTGACCTCAATTTTTTGTAATTTCAGTTAAGGGACCTTTTAGTCTTTTCCCCCTTATAACTCCTAACCCATGACTTAAAACCATAAAAGGGTGTTATTTTTTCCCACCCCCAATCACTTAACACGTTATTTCCTCTCCCACTCTAAAGAACAACAAGGATAAGGTTTTTTTTTCAAAGTCATCTCTCAAGTCCCAAAATTCAAGTTGTACTCTCAAGTCCCAAAATTCAAGTCGTACTCTCAAGTCAAGAAATTCAAGGTATTTGGGATATTCATCAATGGGTTCTTTCCAGCCATTGAGTCCCAAAATCCCCTTTTTATTCAAGTATGGACTTTTAATCTTCTTTAGTGAAATTATCAATGCAAACCATGATTTTAATCCATGTCTTCTTAGAACTTTGAATTCAATCCATATCAATATGTTTTCCATGTAAATTAGGTTATTTCATGCTTTAAATTTCAATCGCCTATGTTATATTCAAGTAATTTTATGCTAAATCATCAAGTATATATTAAAACATGTAACGATGTTGTTCTCTGAAGCTTAACATAGTCCCATGTTTGAATTCATGTTTCTCACTCATTAATTGAAATGTCTTATATTTTGGGTCTTTGAACTATGATTTCATACCACTGTTTTAAGCGTGGCATCATATTTTTGTGATCATTAAGTTTTGGCGGGTTATGAACACCCGATACCTATATGTTTTACATGATTCCATTTCCAAGTAACAAGTCAGTCAGACCATGATTTTATTATCACATTCAGATTACCATATTCATACTAAGAACTTATTAGTACAGTACCACATCATGTTAAATAAATAATAATACCAGTGTCATTCAGTTGGGAGTAACACTTAGCACAGAGTGAACACAGAGATGGCAGCTCCCCTTTCAATTAGGCATGAGTTGCTAGTAGCAGTCCCTAAGTTTCAAACCTATGATGCCACCATAGATTATGAGGGATACTCCATCAGTTAGGTATGATACCCTCATCTGTCGGGACATTAGCCTTGTGGATCCACATCATCAGTCATATATTGATACCCCTGGCAAGGTACCAATACCCTTCCAACTGGGGTTATATGTTTGACCCTGATAGCTCTGATTGGGGCATGTCGGTTGTATTTTTCTCCCACAGTCTCAGTGTAGATTTCATAATAGACCAGTTTAGGTTTGCATGACCAAGTGTACAGATATCAGTTGTTCATTTATACAAATTTCAGTTATCCAGCTATGCAGATAACAGTGATTCAGTTATTCAGATAATAGATTATTTTAGTAAATATTTATGCTTGGTTTTGCATTCTCAGTTTTACAAGGTCCTATATCCATGTTCAATTACCATATGTATTTCAGTTAGTCCTTATCTCACATACCAGTATATTCAAAGTATTGACCGCATACTATTCTCTTACGCTATCTTATCTTATAACTTAGATTCAGATGCTTAGTTTCTCAACCGCTCTTAGACAGTCCAGCATTACTCAGTAGCAGTAATGGTGAGTCCTCTTCCATCGAGGACATGACATAATTTATTATTATTTCAACATCTATTTATGTTCAGTCAGTTGGAGTTAGTTGGGGATCTATTCTATCAACTCCTTATGATTCTTAGAGGCATTCAGATATATAGACACTCAGTTTGGTTTTTTAGTTTATTCAGTTGTCTCAAATAGATAGTCTAGTTTTCTAGTATTTATCAGATACTTTAGTAATGTCATTTATATATATTCTAGTACTTTAGTTGACAGAATTTAATTAATTTATCTTCCACACATGGTTTTATTACCTTTATTCAGTTGTCACAATAGGTATCAGATCATGGGTTAGCTTGGGGCACTTATGGCCTTAAGCATCGTGTTACGACTAGAGGGTAGTCTTGGGTCATGACAAAACTTGGTATCAGAGCCTAAGGTTTTAAAGTGTCCTAGGGAGTATGAAATTCATGTTGGATAGAGCCTTGTGCATTTGTGTGAAGCGCGCCATACTTGGGGACAAAAGGCTACGAGATATTTTTGGGAAGTTTCCTTTCTTTTAGTATTTATATTGTGCAAAAGAGCATGAGCTCTATTGAATTCCTTTTTTTTTCTAACTCATCCTTTATTCCAATTACAGACAATCCCTTCCAGAATAAATAATAGAATAAGGAATGAGAATTAGCCTGCACCACCTCCTATTCAGGAAGATCCCCTGAACGATCATATTTCTCATGCTAAATTCAAGGCTGCTTTCACGACCTTAGACCATTCTATAGTTGTTTAGAACAACAAGTAGGTTGTTGCCTTATCCCATCCAGTGGTGAATAACAGTTGTAGCTAGAATTCTATATTTCACTCGGATGAATCCCCCTTCATTCTCTGGATCCAAGTCTGAGAAGGACCCGCAAAAGTTTTTGGATATTGTGTTAAAGATGACTAACATCATGGGTGTCACTTTGAGGGTGAATGCAGACTTAGATACTTATTAGTTGTGGAGAGTAGATCACACCTGGTTCAAGAAGTTGAAGGAGGACAAAGGTGTTGAGGCAGGGCTGATGGAGTGGAAAAAGTTTGTCATGGCTTTCTTAGACAGGTTCTTCCAACTAAAGTTGAGGGAAACTATGGTTTAGGAGTTCATAAATTTGAAGCCGGGTAGCATAAGTATGAACGAGTACTCGCTCAAGTTCACTCAGTTGGTGAGGTATGCTCCGACTACGGTGGCTGACTCTAGGTTTAGGATGAGCAAGTTTGTATCTGGTATGTCTGATAGTGTAGTCAAAGAGTGTAGGACTGCTATGTTGATTTAGGAGATGAACCTTTCTAGACTTATGGTTCATACTCAGCAAATTGGGGAAGAGAAGCTTAAGGAGAGAGAAAAGAGACTACGAGGGTAAGGATAGGTATTCCAACTTTTCTCAGCCAAGCTCAGAAGGTGATAACTATTCCCAGTTTTGCTCAAAATTTTGGGCCCCAGTTTAATCTTAAGATAGTGTGCCAGTGCCTAAGCTCAGGCAGAACAGTCAGGATAGAGCGCCAGGATCTAAGTCACGGGGTAGTATGAATAGTGGTCATACCAATCTGCTCTGCAAAAAGTATGGTAATACTCATCAAGGTGAGTGTAGGGAAGACAGTGACATGCATTTTAGATATGGCAGATCAGGCCACATAGAAAGGGATTGCCTTATGGGCATGTGGAAGGGTAGTAATGATCACCAGCAAGGCCAGACTAATTCATCAATAGCACCAACAGGTCACCCAACTCAGTAGGGTGCCACCAGTGGGCTTTGCTAGAATAGACTGTATGCTCTCCAGACTCATCATGAGCAGGAGTGTTATTGTAATACCCCGTACTTCTACCTAGCTTAAAAATCATCCCAAAAATGTTAAAGACTTGCTTTAAAGGATGAATTCATTTTTATACACATGGAATTTTCAAGATTTTGGGAAATTTAATAAGTTTTCCATCTATACCAAATTCGCCTAAATCCGATATTGGGGTAGAAAGTTATGATTGAAAAACAGAAAGTAGTCTGAACTCCCCGGTGTGACGGGAAGGGCCGACGGACCGTCGATCTAGCAACGGGGCATCGCTCAAACCATTGCTGCGGAGGCAATAGTTCAACCTTTTGGCCAGGTGCAATGGAATGGTTGACGGACCGTCAAGCTAGCGATGGACCATCGCCCAAACCGTTGCAACCAAGGCAGAAAGATCACATTCTGGCCTAGTACGATGGGAAGGTTGATAGGCCATTGAGCCAATGATGGACCGTCGCTCAAGCCATCGCAGATCCCATTCAACAATTTAAAGCCATTTTTATAAGGGTGTTTAGGCCTTTTCCATTCTTTATAACACTTAATTATACCAGACCAGGGCTCATAACTTCATTATTCATCTACAACACCAAATTAGGGTTTCTCTCAAAAGATCAATCCTCAAGAACAAGATCCCAACCCTTCTTCAAGAAACTAAGAGATTCAAGTTCTTCAAGTCCAATTTTTCAAGAAACTCATAATCAAAGTATGTCAAGTGTTGATTCATGGGTTCCTTTCACACATGAACCTCAAGAATCTCTTTTCAAATTCCAAAGATTGTGTATTTATGAATGTTCATGATTTAGTTGAATTAAAATTCAAGTCCATGTTGTTATTGGATTTTGATTCATATTTTAAATTACATATTCCAATGATTGATCCTAGTATGTGATGATTTGCATACTATTAATGATAATCCTTTCAAATTATAAATTTATTTATGCAACCATGATAATACGATGCATTGATGATGGTATAATCAATGTATGCTCCCCATATATTTGATTAAATGCCTATGTAAAGGAAAAAGTGCCATTATATTATGATAGTATGAAATTCCCATTCATGTACAAGTTAATGCATATCAAGTGTTTGATGAAATGTCTTAGTCAATGAAATATGGATATATGTGTAGCCATGGTTGTGCTTTCGAACTTGTGCCATGAATTAGTTTTATTCTATCGAGTCCTGAGGGTATTTATACCCAATAATTTAGTTGTGTGCCTAGAGACAGTATCAGTTTCATAATAATCTCAGTCATGCCATGATTAGTAGAATCAGTCAGTTTCAGAAGCAAGAGCTCCAGAGCATCCTTAGTAGATCAGTCATTCAACAGACAGACTAGCAGTAAGTCCTCATCATTCGAGGATATTATTAGTTGACTATTTTATTCTTTCAGTACTTAGTTTATTTCAGCAGTTAGAGTTAGTTGGAGATATGTCCCATCAACTCCTTATTCCAATAGTTTAGATGCTTTTAGACTAGCATGTTCAGACAGTTATTGAAGTTGTTTTGGTATTGATATACCGTATCTCCAGATGTTATGTTCTAACAAATTTTTTAACCTTATGGATTTTTAGCCTTTTATTCTATATTTGTACAGTATGTTATGCAGTGCTCAATTACAAATATTGGTCATGGGTTAGCTTGTGGTCCTTCGGGGTTATGAGCACCGTGTGGTGTTTTGGGTACCAAATTCGAGGCGTTACAAACTATATATCTCCCCTTGAGATTATTCATCCTTGAATGAGACTAATTTAGATGGGAGAAATGATAAGATGAAGTACATACTGAACATGAACAACTGAAACATGACTATATGACTGATATTACTGAGATTCATGCTGATCATACATATCTGATGCTTGGTTTTATGACTGAGTTAATACATGAATGCATGAATGAGTGTACTGATAAGCTGATAACGCATATCTGATGCAAGAATACATGACTGAACTGAATCATGAACATGCAATTGAACATGTAAGCGTAAAGATACTAAGTATGAAACAAAAACTTAGCATAGTTTGTAACTAAAATTTAAACCATAAGCTGAATGAATTTAAGAAAAGTTATTACCTTGGGTTGGGTCTGAATTAGCGGAGAAGAGGTGAGGATACTTGGTCCGCATATCTACTTCTTCTTCCCAAGTAGCTCCCTCAACGGACTGATTCTGCCAAAGAACTTTGACTAGAGGGACTTCTTTGTTCCTCAGTCTACAAATCTGATTGTCAAGGATTTCTACTGGGATTTTCTCATAAGAGAGACTGTTCTGAATATCTACACCCTCAATAGGCACTACGACTTCTGGGTCACCTATGCACTTCTTAAGCAAGGAGACATGAAAGACTGGATGCACTGAAGTAAGATCTAAAGGCAGTAAGATACTTTGTCGAAGCGACTAAGAATTTTGAAGGGACCAACATATCAAAGATTGAGCTTTCCCTTCTTGTCGAACCTCTTCACTCCCTTTATGGGAGAGATTTTTAGGTACACATAATCAGCAATCTCGAACTCAAGATCTTTTCTGTGCACATCTGCTTATGATTTCTATCGGCTCTGAGCTGTCTTGAGCCTCTCTCTGATTAACTAAACTTTCTCTAATGTATAAAAGACCAAGTCAAGCCCTACTTCTGCGGCCACTCTAACTTCAAACCAATCGATTGGAGATATGTATCTTCGACCGTAGAGATCTTTAAATGGAGCCATCTGAATACTGGAATGATAGTTGTTATTGTATACAAACTCAATCAAAGGCAAGTGGTCATCCCAACTACCCTTGAAATCAATTGCTCATACCCTTAGCATATTTTCCAAGGTCTGAATGGTCCTTTCTGCTTGACCATCAATCTGAGGGTGAAAGGCTATACTGAGATGAACTCGGGTACCAAGACACTTTTGGAATACTTTACAAAAATGAAAGGTGAACTGGGTACCTCTATCTGAGATAATAGCTAATGGAACACCATACAATCTGACCTACTCTCTGATATAGAGTTTGGCATAATCGTCGTCTGAATAGGAGGTATGGACTGGAAGGAAATAAGTTGATTTTGTCATCCTGTCTGTAATGACCCAAACTGAATCATTCTAATGACTAGTATGAGGAAAACCCATAACAAAGTTCATGTTCACTTTTTCCCACTTCCAAGTAGGAATATTGAACTCCTGCATGAACCTACTAGGCTTCTGATGCTCAACCTTAACCTGCTGACATGTAGAGCACTTAGCCATAAACTCTGCAATATCTCTTTTCATCCTACTCCACCAATAGATTTTCGACAAATCACGGTACATCTTAGTGGTCTCTAGTGAATTGAGTAACGCTCACCATGCACTTCTGCAAGAATTTGTTGCCTCAAGTCATCTATACCTAGCACTCACAGACGATCCTGACAACATAATATACTATCTTTCCCTTGGGAGAAAACCTCAACCTTCTGATCTTTGACTGACTCTTTCAACTTGACTTTACTGGGATCTCTATGTTGTTTTCCCTTATCTTTAGAAACTAGAGATGATTTGAAACTACTGTGAACCCATATATTACCCTTGGCTGAATCGACTAAGCGGACACCTAGTCTGGCAAGCTGATGAACTTCCTGATCTAGCATTTTCTTACTATCTTTAACATGAGCAACACTGCCTATAGATAGTCTACTGAAAGCGTCAGCCACTACGTTGGCCTTGCCTGAATGATAAAGAACACTCATGTCATAATCTTTTAGGAGCTCTAACCACCTTCTCTGACAGAGATTAATATATTTTTGAGAGAACACGTACTGAAGGCTTTTATGATCTGTGAACACATCTACATGAACACCATACAAGTAATGCCTCCAAATCTTCAAGGCAAAAACTATGAATGCTAACTCAAGGTCCTGAGTAGGATAATTATTCTCATGGGGCTTAAGTTGTCTGGAGGCATAAGCAATGATCTTACCATGAAGCATGAGGACACAACCCAAAACAACTCTAGATACATCATAGTACACCACAAACCTATCTGAACCATCTGGAAGAGCTAAAACTGGGGCTGTGGTGAGTCGAATCTTTAACTCCTTAAAAGTCTTCTCGCAAGGATCTGACCATTGAAACTTGACTTTCTTTTGAGTCAATCTGGACATAGGGGATGCAATGGAAAAAAAATCCCTTAACAAACCATCTGTAATAGCTAGCCATCCCTAAGAAACTCCTGATACCTGATGGAGAGACAGGTGAGGCCAATTTCTTACTGCTTCGGTCTTTTAAGGATCAACGCTAATGCCATCACCGAAAACAATATGACCAAATAATGCTACTAACCTTATCCAAAATTCACACTTACTCAATTTGGTGAACAACTGATGATTTCTGAGAGTCTACAATATTATTCTGAGATGGTCTGCATGATCACGCTCACTGCAGGAATAGACAAGAATATCATCTATAAAAACTATAATAAATATGTCTACGTACTGCTTGAGCACACGGTTCATCAAGTCCATGAAAGCTACTGGGGCTTTGGTAAGACTAAAGGACATGACTAAGAATTCAAAGTGACCTACCGAGTTTGGAAAGCTGCTTTTGGAATGTCACATTATCTGAATCCGAGCTGATGATAGCTTGATCTGAGGTCTATCTTAGAGAAATAGATAGCACCCTAAAGTTGGTCAAACAAATCATCGATTCTAGGAAGTGGATACTTGTTCTTGACCGTGACTTTATTGAGCTGACGGTAATCAATGCACATTCTGAGAGAACCATCTTTCTTTCACACGAATAAGACTAGTGCACCCTACGGGGACACACTGGGTCTGATGAATCCCTTATCTAAGAGATCCTTCAACCTCTCCTTTAATTCTTTGAGTTTTACTGGTGCCATTCTGTATAGCGGAATAGATATGGGCTGAGTATCTGAAAGAAGATCAATGCCGAAGTCTATTTCCCTTTCAGGAGAAATTCCTGGAAGATCTTTGAGAAATACATCTGATTATTCATTCACCACTGGGACTGATTCAAGACTGGGAGTTTCAGAACTAATGTCCTTAACTCGAATAAAATGATAGACACATCCCTTATATATTATTTTCCATGCCCGAAGGTAGGAAATAAGCTGACCTCTGAACGCTGAAGTACTACCCCTCCACTCTAGGATAGGTTTATTCAAAAACTAAAACTAGACCACTCTATTTCTACAGTTGACTGTGGCATAGCAGGAATGAAGCCAATCCATGCCAAGAATGACATTAAAATTAGTCATCTCTAATTTGACTAAGTCTACTGATGTGACTTTCTGAAATATCATAACTGGATAGATCCTACATACCCACCGGGCTATGATGGTTTTACCCACTGGGTAGAAACTGAGAAGGGATTTACTAGAATTTCATGACTGACTCCGAAATCAACTGCTAAATAAGGAGTAACAAAATATAAAGAAGCTTCTGGATCTAACAAAGCATAAACATGTAAGTGAAAGATCTGTAATGTACCAGTGACCACATCATGAGAATTTTCCCAATCCTGTCGGGACTGGAGGGCATAAAGTCTGTTTAGGCACTGCCCACTAGTTGCGCTGGAAGTGGTACCCTGCTGATTTGGGCGACCGAACTAAACTGAGGAACAGTTTTGCTAACCCTGAAATCCTAACTGGGAACAATCTCTAACTCTATGTCCTGGCTTGACACATTTGAAACATACATCACTACCAGCTCTGAAAATACCCTTATGGTTCTTACCACAAGTCTGACAAAGAGGATGGGTACAGGCACTGCTAATACTGCCTTAAGACTTAGAGCTTGGAACCCTATCACTGTTACCATCCTTGATCTTAGGAGCTGGAGCACTGACTAAGGAGGGAGCTGGAACGGATAACTTTGGGCAAACTGAGAACGGTTACCACCCTCTGACTTAGGCTGATTAAAGTTGAAGCTACTGGTTCTAGCTCTTTTATTCTACTTCTCTCTCATCTTAATCTTTTTCTCTTCTATCTGTTGAGCATGGATCATAGCCTGGCTATGTCTATATCAATAATCAACATTTCGGATCTACACCCACTGACCACACTATCATTCACCCTAAAAATAAACTTACTCACTTTGGCCCTACTATCTGCCACCATATGAGGAGCATATCTAGCTAGTTGAGTAAACTTAAGAGAATACTATTTCACTATCATGTTGCCCTCCTAAGGTTGATAAATTCTAACACCTTAGCCTCTCTCAGCTCTAGGGAAAAGAATCTATCAAGAAAGGAAGTGGCAAACTTCTCCCACTCAATAGCCCCTACATCTATAGCCCTTTCTGCTTTCCACTGTTTAAACCAAGTATGAGCCATATACTGCAACTGATATACAGATAGTTCAACACTCTCACTAACAGTAACTCCCATGATATTATAACTTTCTAAACCTGATCAAGGAATTCCTGAGGGTCCTCATTTGACTTAGACCCAAAAAGGGATGGAGAATTCATACGGGTGAAATCCCAAATCCTAGCTGCTGTAGTATTGGCCACTGGGTTGGCCGGAACAGCAGCTGGAAATTTATTTTGAGCAGCAACTGAGTTAGCAAGAGTAGTAAATGTAGCTCTAAACTCTGCATGAGAAATATATTTGTCCAAGGGGTCTGCTCGGATGGGTTGAGGGGCTGACTAATTTCCTTTTCTTCTTTTAGGAGACATGTTCTGTAAATGAAAAAGGGAGAAATATATTAGACTGGGAGTTAAATTTGAGCTTATACTCATTGGCACGACATGAATACTGAAAGAAGGAAAACTATTTCTAAAACATCTCATAGTCTGTTGTCCATAAGTATGGCGTGCAACATGCCCATGCACGAGATTCTACTAGATGCAACTTCCAGACTTCCTAGGACACTGTTGAACCTTAGGCTCTGATACCAAGTTTGTAACTCCCCAAATCTGGTACACAGAACACCACACGATGCTCATGACCCCAAAGGACCACAAGCTAACCCATGACTGATATTTGTAACTGAGCACTACATAACATACTATATAAATGTAGAATAAAAGGCTAAAAATCCATAAGGTTCAAAAATTTGTTAAAACATAACATCTAGAGATACGGTATATTAATACCAAAATAACTTAAATAACTGTCTGAACATACTAGTAAAAAAGGCTCTAAACTGTCTGAATAAGGAGTTGATGGGACATATCCCCAACTAACTTCAACTGTTGAAATAAACTAAGTATTGAAAGAATGAAATATTTAACTAATAACATCCTCAAATTATGAGGACTCACTGCTAGTATGTCTGCTGAATGGCTGATCTACTAAGGATGCTGTGGAGCTCGTGCTTCTAAACCTATAGTATAAAACACCATAGTGCAAAAGAAAAGTATGCATGAGTATGTGAGAATGTATTGGTATGCAAGTGAGGTAAGCTGATTGCAAAGGTTCATATGCATGAACTATAACTGACTGACATAAACTCGAACATGACTACGTGAGAATACATGCATGAATACGTAAAATGTAACTAAAGTCATGATAATATTGAATCTAAATAGTGATAACATGAGTTTCGTAATAACTGAGCGATTGTGTCTGACAGTCCTGATTCTAATAGAACTAAATGAGTCCCATGCTGAACTGGGTGACTGTATCTGACAATCCTAAATCTGAAGAACTATATGAGTTCTTTTACTGAGACAGAGACAGAGACTGTGGGAGATAGTCATCTAACAGACATGCCCCTAATAAGCTATTATAGCTAAGTTGGGGTCCAATCTGTAACCCCAATTGGAAGGGTATCAATACTGCACCATTGGTAAGGACAAGCTGTGAGTGACCCTCATCTGGCAGTATCCCCAAATGAGAATGGTGGGATCCTCATATAGAAGTGTTGATCTACCTTATTAACCCTTATCTGATAGTATTGATGTCTCAACCTGTGCTGGCTACATAGTTCTAGAATACAAGGATTGCTTCTAAGGGTCACACCTTCTATTGTTAGTGTATGCCCTCATCCTTGGGTTCGCTCGGTGCTAAATCCTACTCCCAAATGAGCAGATACTGAACTGATTATACTGAGATAAACTGGACTGAGTTCATTGAGTTTCGTGGACTGATAAAATGTTACTGAATCTTGTTAACTGACTGAGTTTATGATATTTCTAAGTTTTCTTGAGTCATGTAACTAACTAAATTCTACTGATCATGGAGTGACTGAGATTATCATGAAACTGACACTGGCTCTAGGAACACAGTTAAATTATCGGGTATAAATACCCGTAGGACTCGATAGCATAAAAGTAATTCATGGTACAAGTTCAAAAGCACGACAATGAATACACATATATCCATAATTCATTGACTAAGATATTTCATCATACACTTGACATGCATTAACTTGTACATGAATGGTGATTTCATACTATCATACCATAATGACACTTTTTCCTTCACATAGGCATTTAATCAAACATATGGGGAGCATACTTTGGATATACCATCATCAATGTATCTAATTATCATGCTTGCATAAATAAATTTGCAATTTAAAGGGTTTATCATTAATATTATGCAAATCATTACATACTAGGATCAATCATTGGAACATGTAATTTAAAACATGAATCAAAACCCAACAACAACATGGACATGAATTTTAATTCAACTAAATCATGAACATTCATAAATACACAATCTTTGGAATTTGAAAATAGATTCTTGAGCTTCATGGGTGAAAGGGATGCATGAATCAACACTTGACATACGTTGATTGTGAGTATTTTGAAGTTCTTGGACTTGAAGAACTTGAATCTCTTAGTTTCTTGAAGAAGGGGTGGGATCTTAGTCTTGGGGATTGATCTTTTGAGAGAAACCCTAATTTGGTGTTGTAGATAAATAATGAAGTTATGAGCCCTGGTCTGGTATAATTAGATATTAAAAAGGGTGGAAAAGACCCAAACACCCTTATAAAAATAGCTTTAAATTGCTGAACAGGATCTGCGATGGCTTGGGAGATGTTCCATCGCTGGATCAATGGCCCATCGACCTTTCCATTGTACTAGGCCAGAATATGATCTTTCTGCCTTGGTTGCGATGGTTTGGGCGATGGTCCATAGCTAGCTCGATAGTCCGTCGGTCCTTCTGTTGCGCCTGGACAGAAGGTCGACTCACTGCCTCCACTATGACGGTTTGGGCAATGGCCTATCGCTAGATCGATGGGCCGTCGGCCCTTTCCGTCGTACCTGGGCGGTTCAGAGTGCGTTCTGTATTTTAGCCATAACTTTATTCCTCGATACTAGATTTAGGTGAATTTGGTATTGATGGAAAGGTTATTAAATTTTCCATACAATAAAAAGTCAAAATCTTGAAAATTCCACGTGTATAAAAGTGGATTCATACTTTAAATCAAGTCTTTAACATTTTTAGGATGAGTTTTAAGCTAGGTAGAAGTACGGGATATTATAGTTATCCTGATGTGCTTACGGGTACATTGCAAGTTTTCTATCTGTATGTTTATGCCTTTTTGACACTAGAGCTTCACTTTCTTTATGACTTCTTATGTAGATATAGACTTCGGTGTTAGTCCTAAAATATTAATAGAGCCTTTCTCAGAGTCTACCTAAGTGGGTCAGTCTATCATGGCCAGATGGGTGTACAGGAATTTCCCGGTGATAGTATCCCAGAAATTTACTTCAATTGACCTTATGGAGTTAGAGATAACTAATTTTGATGTCATTCTTGGCATGGATTGTCTCCACTCATATTATACCTCAGTTGACTGTAGGAATAGAATTGTCCTGTTCCAGTTTCCTAATGAACTAGTTATCAAATAGAGGGGTAGTAATTCTGTGCTTAAGGGTTAGTTCGTTTCCTATATTAAGGAAATAAAGATGATATCTAAGGGGTGTATTTACTATATCATCTGACTCAAGGACTCAAATTTTGGAAATCTAAGTCTTGAGTCAATTTTAGCAGTAAGAGAATTTCTAGATGTTTTCCCCAAGGATCCTCCAAAAAGGGAGATAAACTTTAGAATTGATCTCCTTCCAGATACCCAGTCTATCTCTATTCCTCATTATAGAATGGCTCTAGTTGAACTCCAAGAATTAACGAACCAGCTGAAAGACCTATTAGATAAGGGTTTTATCAGGCCTACCATTTCCCATGGGGCGTTTCAGTCCTAATCGTGTGCAAGAAAGATAGTTCTCTCAAAATGTGCATCGACTACTGTTATTTGAACAAAGTCACAATCAAGAATAAGTATTCTCTTCCTAGAATTGATGAATTGATTGACCAATTTTAGGGTGCAAGTTATTTTTCTAAGATAGACCTTGGATTCGGCTATCAACAACTTAGAGTCGGAGAATGTGACATTTCAAAAATAACCTTTAGAACTCGGTATGGTGACTTTGAATTCCTAGTTATGTCTTTTGGACTAACAAATACCCCTGTAGCTTTCATGGAATTGATGAACAGGGTGTTCAAGCAGTACTTGGACATGTTTATCATAGTCTTCATTGATGATATCCTTGTTTTTTCCATTATGAGAATGATCATGCAGACCATCTGAGAGTTGTGTTGAAGACCCTTAGAGATCATCAGTTATTCACTAAGTTCAATAAGTGCAAATTTTAGTTAAGATCAATAGCTTTTCTTAGTTATATAATTTCTGGTGATGGCATTTGAGTTGATCCTCAAAAGACGAAAGCAGTAAAAAATTTGCCTAGGCCTATCTCTCTGTTAGATATCAGGGGGCTTTTCAGTTTATCTGGCTATTACAGATGGTTTGCTGAAGGCTTTTCTTCTATTGATTCCTCCATCTTGAGGCTAACCTAGAAGAAGCTTAAATTTTAGTGGTCAGTTTTCTGTGAGAAGAGCTTTCAGGACTTGAAGACTAGACTCACTTTTACCCCAGTCTTGACTTTCCTAGATGGTACAGATGGATTTTTAGTGTATTGTGATGCTTCTATAGTTGGTCTTGGTTGTGTATTAATGTAGAGAGGTAAGGTCATAAGTTAAGACAACTTAAGACCCATGATAAGAATTATCCAATCGACCATCTTAAGTTAGCAGCTGTGGTTTTTGCATTAATGATTTGGAGAAACCACCTTTATGGGGTTCATGTTGACATGTTCACGAATCAAAAGAGTTTACATCATGTGTTCACATAGAAAAACCTGAATCTTTATTAGATAAGGTGGCTTGAATTATTGAAAGACTATGATATTAGTGTGTTGTACCATCCGGGAAAGGCCAATGTAGTGGCGGATGCCCTTAGTAAATTGTCTATGACTAGTGTTGCTCATGTTGAGCATGATAAGAAAGAGTTAGTCCGTGAAATTCACTAGCTTGCTATGTTAAGAGTTTGGTTGGTTGATTTGGCCAAAGGTAGTGTATGGGTTCAGAATGGTTCAGAATATTCATTGGTTGCCGATGTAAAAGAAAAACAATATAGATCCTAGTTTGGTCAAGTTGAAGGAGACAGTTAGAGATCAAAGGGTGGAGGTTCTCTCCCAAGGGGGAGATGGTGTGCTTCATTGTTAAGGAAAATTATGCGTTTCATGTGTTGATGGTCTGAGACATTAAATCTTAGCTGAAGCACATGGTCTGCGGTATTCTATTCACCCTGAAGCCACTAAGATGTACCATTATTTATAGGAGATCTATTAGTGGAGTGGTATGAATTAAGATATTGCAGAGTTTATGGCTAAGTGTTCGAATATTCAGCAGGTTAAGGTTGAGCACCAAAGGCCTAGTGGTACACTTCAGTAGTTTAGCATCCTCACTTGGAATTTGGAGGTGGTGAACATGGATTTTATGATAGGATTGCCTCGTACACATCATCAACATGATTCAATATGGGTCATTATACACAGAATGACCAAGTCAGCTCCTTTTTTGCTAGTTCATACTTTATATTCAGCTGAGGATTATGCTAGACTCTATCTTAGGTAGTTAGTTAAGTTGCATGGGATTCTGTTAACTATCATTTCAGATAAGGATACTCAGTTTACCTATCATTTTTGGAAGGCTTTTTAGAAGGATCTTTGTACCAAAGTTCATCTCAGTATAACTTTTCATCCTCAGACAGATGGTCAGGCAGAATGGACCATTTATACATTAAAGGACATGTTGAGTGCCTGTGTTATTGATTTTAAAGTTAGTTGGGATGACCACTTACCTTTGATTAAATTTGCCTATAACAACAATTATCACTTTAGTATTCAAATGACTCTATTTGAGGCTCTCCATGGGAGGAAATGCAGAGCTCTTATTTGTTGGTTTGAAGTAGGTGAGTCTGGTTTGATAGAAACTAGATTCCTTGTTTGAGGCCATAGAGAAAGTTTATTTGATTTGTGAAAGGCTGAGGATATCCCAAAGTCATCAGAAATCTTATGCAGATGTGAGGAGAAGAGATTTTAAGTTTGATGTTGGTGATTTGGTTTATTTGTAAATTTCACCTATGAAAGTAATGAGATTTGGAAAGAAGGGGAAACTCAGTCCCCATTATGTTAGCCTATATAGAATTGTGAACCATTTAGGAAAGGTAGCTTATGAGTTAGAGTTTCATACATATTTAGCGTCAGTGTATCTGGTGTTTTATGTCTCTTTGTCAAAGAAATGTATTGGTGACCTAGATACAGTCATTCCCTTATAGAGTGTGGATTTTAGAGATAGTCTCTCCTATGAAGAAATTCTAGTTGAGATCCTTGATCGTCAGATTCATAGGTTGAGGAATAAAGAGGTTCCTTTGGTAAAGGTTCTATGGCAAAATCAGGCTGTTGAAGGAGCAACAGGGAAAGACGAAGCAGATATATGAGTCAATACCCTCATCTTTTCTTTACGAATTTAGACTTATCCTGAGGTAATGATTCTTCTTAAATCGACTCTTTCTCGTTGTCTATTTCATCTATGTAACCATTCTCATGTCATTACATGTATTAATAAAATCAGTTCAACCCATGTATTATGTCTTAGATCATTTGTCTAATCATGTTTCAGTCCATGAGTATTCAATATCCGATCTTAGTTTCCTTAGTATCTCAGCTTAACTAATCTCACTTGAGGACAAATGTTTCCAAGGGGGAGATATTATAATACCCCATATTCTCATGTCTCTAGAGAAATTACAACTTATTTCTGAAGTTGTAAAGACTCCTTACGAGTCATATATGGTGAGTCTTACCCATGTCAGTATGGAGTGATGTGATTTCTGTTCAAGTTATGAGTTGACCCTAGAAGCCGTCAATGCATGGTATGAGTCGTATGAAGTGAAGTCGTAAGATTAACAGTATGGATACAATTAGAATCTATCCAAGTTACAAGAGTATGATACTAATCATGTGAAGTTTCAACGAGTCATAAGGTAGGACTCGTATGTTGACCAATTTGTGTACAAATATTTACTGCCAAGCTTATAAGTCAGAAGGCCTACTCATACCTTCACCACATGAATTGTATGGTTGACTCGTATAGACTGACGATAAATTTTTGTAATTTAAGTTAAGGGACCTTTTGGTCTTTTCCCACTTATAACTCCTAACCCACGACTTAAAAACATAAAAAGTGCATTATTTCTTCCCCATCCTTAATCACTTAACACGTTATTTCCTCTCCCACTCTCAAGAACAACAAGGCTAGGGTTTCTTCTTCAAAGTCATCTCTCAAGTCCCAAAATTCAAGTCCTCTTCTCAAGTCAAGAAATTCAAGGTATGTGGGTTATTCATTAATGGGTTCCTTCCACCCATTAAGTCCCAAAATCCCATTTTTATTCAAGTATGGACTTTTAATTTTCTTTCTGAAATTGTCTATGTAAACCATGAATTTAATCCATGTCTTCTTAGAAATTTGAATTCAAGCCATGTCAATATGTTTTCCCATGGAAATTAGGTTTATTTAATTCTTTAAATTTCAATTACCCATGTTATATTCAAGTGATTTCATTCTAAATCATCAAGTTATGTGTAAACAATGTAAAGATGTTTTCCTCTCAAGTTTAACACAGTCCCATGTTTGATTCATATTTCTCACTCCTTAATTGAAATGTCTAATGTTTTAGGTCTTTGAACTATGATTTCATACCACTATTTTAAGCGTTATGTCATATTTTTGTGATTATTCAGTACTAGCAAGTTATGAACACCAGATACCTATGTGTTTTACGTGATTTTATTTCCAAGTAACAAGTCAGTCAGACCATGATTTTATTAGCACATTCTGATTACCATGTTCATGCTAAGCACTTATTAGTATAGTACCATATCATGTTAAACAAATTATAATACCGGTGTCATTCAGTTGGGAGTAATACTTAGCACTAAGTGAACACAAGGATGGCAGCTCCCCTGTTATTTAGGCATGAGTCACTAGTAGCAGTCCTAAATTTCAGACCTACGACGCCACCGTAGATTATGAGGGATACCTCATCAGTTATGAATGACACCCCTTCAGGACATTATCCTTATGGATCCACATCGTCATTCATGTGTTGGTACCCCTGGAAAGGTACCAACACCCTTCCAACTAGGGTTACATGTTTGACCTTGATATCTCTGATTGGGGCATGTCGATTGTAGTTATCTCTCGTAGTCTTAGTGTAGTTTCCATAATAGATAAGTTCAGGTTTGCATGACCAAGTGTACAGATATTAGTTGTTCAGTTATACAAATTTAGTTATCCAGCTATACAGATAATAGTGATTTAGTCATTCAGATTACATCTTATTTCTACACATATTTATGCTTGGTCTTACATTCTTAATTTTACAAGTTCCTGTATCCATGTTCAATTTCCATATGTACTTCAGTTAGTCCTTATCTGACATACCAGTACAGTCAAAGTACTGACATCATACATTTCTCTTTCTCTATGTTGTCTTATAATATAGGCTCAGACGCTCAGTTTCTTGACCGTTCTTAGACAGTCCAGCACAACTTAGCAACAGTAGTGATGAGTCCTCTTCCATCGAGGACATAACTTATTTTACCATTATTTTAGCATCTATTTATGTTCAATCAGTTAGAGTTAGTTCGGAGTCTGTTCTATCAACTCCTTATGATTTTTAGAGGCATTCAGATAGATAGACACTCAGTTTGGTTTTCAATTTATTTTGTTGTCTCGGATAGATAGTCTAGTTTTCTAGTATTTATCAGATACTTCAATAATGTTTTTGTATATATTCCAGTACTTTAGTTGATAGTATTTCATCAGTTTATCTTCCACACATTTGGTTTTATTACCTTTATTCAATTCTCACAGCAAGTATTAGATCATGGGTTAGCTTGGGGAACTTGGGACCTTAAGCACCGTGTTAAGACTCGGGGGTAGTCTCGGGTTATGAAAACAAGCATCAGAAACTTTGTTGTCTGGAAATTTCAGCTTTGGCATGCCACAAACTAGGTCCTTTGAAATAAACTTTTTCAGCAAAGAGGAACTTACATATTCCAGCCTTCTGTTCCATAGATCAACATCTTCACTTTGTACACTTAAGCAGGTTTATTCCCCATCAGCTACAGACTCTAAATCAGTCATATACATATTTTTGAACCTTTTGGATTTGAGAATAGCTCTCCCAGACATCAATCTTGACACAGTACATTGATCAGATTACAGCTTCACCTCATTACCTTTATCATAGATTTGAGAAACACTTAAAAAATTGTACTTGATACCATTCTCAAGTACACATGTTCTATTACTTGATCAGGTGATTTTCCAATCTTTCGCACACCATGGATATATCTCTTTTACCATTTCCAAAAGAGACACCTCCAACTTAAAGTATCTAGAGACAGAAAACAGTCAGTCCTTCCAACCATGTGCTTTGAGCATCCTCTATCCATAAACCAGTTCTGACCACATTCCCTTTCTTCTACCTACAATCAAAATTATTTGTTAGATTTGTGAACCCACTTGAGTTTGAGTTCCCAGAAGGAAGAAAAAGGTGTGATCAAATCCTTATTGGCCTATCTAGGTAGAGAGTTCTTCTTTACATTTCAAGGGTATGGAACCCTTAGGGTAACAATTCTCCTGATAGATGTATCTAGAATTGCTCATTCTAGCTCCAAGCCAACATTGATAGTTTCTCTTCAAGTGCCCATCTCTTCCACATTGAGTGCATAGAGGTTTTTGGACCCTATTTCTAACACCATGAATAGCTTTCCCTTGAGACCCAAGTGATTGGGTTTTATTTTGATATCCAAGTCCTTTACCATTATTGACACCTGGAGTAGTTAAATTAGGAATGAATTGTGAGGATGTGGTCCGTTTTAGTGATTTATTAAGTTTTTCTCTTATATGGACCAGGTCCCTTTCTAGTTTCTCATTCTTATTGAGAGTAGTCATGAGATGCTTTTGAGACTTCCTCAATTTTTCTTCAAGATCAATTTGAAGCCTAAATGCTTCTTTCTTCCCTTTACTATCAGAATCATCCACTTTTATTAGTTGATTTATTAAACTCAAATTTTCAAATTTCAACGTAGTGAACTGTTCCTCTATTTTAGATAGCTGGAGAGTTAAGTAAATTAATTCAAGCTCTTGATTTTATATTCTCTTTTAACATATTTTTCTCAATAGTCAATTCACATAAGAATCAATAAACATATTTGCAAGCTTCTTTATCTTTCTAGCAGAGTAGTTATCTAGTTTTTCCTTAATGTCAGAACAAGTTACCTTATTTCCTTCTTCATCTTTAGTGTTTGCCATAAGAGAAAATAAGGATTCAAAGGTGACATTCTCATCCTCTACTTCCAGCATAGAAATATCTTCAAACTTTTTATCCTTCTCAGATTCACTAGAGGAATCTCCCCAGACAGCTAAAGCCTGTTCCACTGCATAATTAGTTACAACCTTTCTTCTTAACTTTACAGGGACCTAGTCTTTCTTTCCCTTGTCCCCTACAGACTTTGGATATTCTTGATAATCCATTTTGTGCATTGGGCAATCATTGATGAAATACCCAGGTTTTCCATATTTGTGGCAAACTCAACTGTACCTCCCTTTTTACTGCTACTTCCTTTTCTTTGAAATTGACCACTTTTCTTTGTTGCTCTAATAATACTTTTTTCCAAATAGACAGCATCAGTGTGCTACTCACTTGGATCAGACTTTGAATCCTTTAATGCCAGAGCTTTTTCTCTTTTTGCTTCTTTTTCTCTTGCCCTTGCTACTTTTTGAGTTCATGAGTCTTCAGATTACCAATGAGTTCATCCATAGTGAGAGTTGTCAGGTTTCTTGCCTCAGTGATAGCATCTAATTTTCTTTTCTAGGATTTAGAAAGAACTTCCTGAATTTTTCTCACCTATTTATACAAAGAAATAACTTCTCCTAAGCAGTGTAACTCATTGGTAATTGAAGTGAATTTGGTATGCATCTATTGAATAGTTTCTCCTTCTTTCATGGTGAAGGTTTTATATTGAGTAGTCTGCATATCAACTTTTGAATCCTTCACATCAGTGGTTTCTTCATGAGCAATCCTCATGAAATCCTATATTTCCTTAGCATTTTCACAAGCAAAAATTCTGTTATATTCATCAAGTCCTATCCTATAGACAAGCAATTTCTTGGTCTTATAACTCTTCTCAACTTTCTTTCAATCTTAATCATTATACTCTCTCTTATTTGTAACAAAAATCCTTGTTATCTCTCTTTTTTTGATCTTCTTAATAAGCACATGAGGACCATCAAGTATAACATCCATCAGCTCACTGTCCTCAGCCATAATGAAGTTATACGTCCACGTTGTTCACCACCCAGAGTACTACCCATAAAAGAGAGGTGGTCTAGTGGTAGATTGACCTTCTTTTAGATTATGTAGAACAACCATGATCAATAAATCACTCTAGGTGTTTACTTTTTAGAGTGTCCTTACTCTAATACCAATTAATGAATCATGGGGGGTTCACCACCTTATAAGGGACCAGGTCCCTTAGAGTCAGATATAGGAAGTAAAGCAGTATAATAGTAAGGAAATCAAACTTTGTAGGAAAGTAAAGAAAATAATGATTTAACGTGGAAACCTCCTCGCTCAAGGGAGGAAAAATCATGGCTTTCCCTCACAAGTACTGAAGAATACACTATAATCAAACTCATGATTACAGACTCCATTAAAACTTAACGCTAAGCTCCACTAATTTGTAATAACTCTATTACAACTCTCCGTGACAACTCTGTCAAGATCTCTTCTCAATATTAATTAACTCAAACTAATATCAACTCAGGTAGCTCTACCAAAGCACTCTACAGACATAAGAAAATCATTACTCTTATAAGATGAGTAATTCAATTACAAAACAATACTTGACTCAAGAATTACTACTCTCTCAATACACAAAAACTTGGAACTTTAGCAATATTGAGTTTTCACCATTTTCTTTTCGAATAATCAAATTGCAAAAACTATTAAATTAAGAAGCATTCTTTTCTATTTATAGTAGGATAATGATTAGGGTAGAATTTTGATTTGGCCGGGTGTCGTGTCTAGTATAAATCTTACCTACGCAGTTTGTTACACTAACAGATAAAATTATGCAGAGATGTGAGAATTGTATGTTTACATGAAGACCCAATGACCTGGTCCCTTATTGTCAACTGATTATCATCAAAATAATATATATCATTCAAGTATTTGGATTTTGGTATTGCTAAGACTCTATTAGCCGTGAGATTTACACTTCAAAAGGAATGGAGGTAAAAGTGACTCATAGTTGGATTACACAAGAGTGTTGAGAAGTTTGATGAATATCATGAATTGTACGCAACCAGATATAGCATGTTCTATTAGTAAATTGGGTCGGTACATGATTAATTCCCAATCAAACTTATTAGATGGCAATGATAAGAGTTGTGGGGTATCTGAAACATACTCTAGACTATGCTTTGTATTATAATAAATATCCAGCGGTAATTGAAGGATATAGTTATGCAAATTGGATAACTGAATTGAATGAAATAAAATCCATGAGTGGATATGTTACTTTAGGTGGAGGATCAATCTCTTGGAAATCATCCAAATAGTTATGTATTTCCCACTCTATAATGGATTCTAAATTTATCACATTAGATAAAGCCGATGAAGAAGCTGAATGACTCAGGATTCCTTGGAAGATATTTCATATTGGACCAAATCTTTGGCACCAATATATATACATTGTGATAGTTAAGTGGCGAAAGGTAGGGTAGGGAGCATAATGTACAATGGCAAATCTCGTCATACAAGACGGAGATATAATACTATTAGAAAACTACTCTCTAGTTGAATTATCACTATTGACTATGTGAAGTCAAATGATAATATGTCAGATCCACTTATAAAAGGCCTATCTAGAGAGGAATTTAAGATATCATTGAAAAAAATGGTTTTACGTCTTAGGACAAGTCAGCATGGTGGTAACTCTACCTAAAGACTGGATATCCCAAGAGCTTAGTTCAAGTAAATCAAACAAAGTTGTGACTATGTTTAGAGAAAAAGGATAAGGCTCATGGTTTGAAGCTTTTGAATGGTTTCTATGTCTAGCGGGTTTGTCCAATTAGTTTGATTTATAGGATTAAATGTTTAGGAAACACCTATGTAAGGGTGAAGTGGTAGCCGCTTCAAGGATAATGTTAATAAATGCCTATTCTCTATGCTCTCATGAAACCAAGACATGTTAATGACTAAAATAAATAAAATCGTGAGAACCATAAATGATAAAAAGTTGGTTGTGTGACTTGTGTTGTCTAGGTGTACATTAAAGCTCGACGTTTCAAAGATATCAAATCTACCGATTGACCTAGTGCATCCAATGCAAGTTCACTACGGAAAGTTTAACGGAAAATTCGCCTATCCAGATGTAACTTGTCTTTGCTTGTAAATCACTCACTTGTCCGTAAATATTTTTATAAAATAGTCATTCACAATTCATGTGGGGATTGTTGGGTTTTTAAGAGGTGTGAATGGAAATGAATAAGTATTTTTTCGAAAAGACACCAAGAAAAAGAATGTAATTTGCATAGGAACCTTTTTGATTTGGATAGTTATAACCTTTACCATGGGTTGTGACTTTTTCAAGGAGTTGCACCTTTTTTGAAGAGTCGTACCATTATGAATGGGTGCACCTTTCTAAACCATTGCTTTTCTTCATGAAGAAACAACTTGATGGCTATAAATACCTGAATTTTTCTCAAGTATTGACATGAAATTTTGAATAAAAAATACTCCTTTTTCTTGAAAAAAACTCAAGTGTGATTTGCTACCATTGAGTGCGTTCGTAATTCAACAGAAATTAAGGTACCGCTATTCTATCAAAGTGATTCATTTTATAATGGGAGGATACATTTCATAACATTGACTACTTGATGGGAATAATTTTCTTAAGGACACACCATGAATACAGTGGAATTGAATCTTTCTGTTTCATCTCTTTTTCTTAAAATTAGTTTTACTATTTTTCCAAAAATTAGTTTTACTATTTTTCCAAAAAATAGTTTGAGCTTCTTATTGATAGTTCTTCAACTGCTTGAACTTGTGTTTGAAGTTCTTTAAACTTCATTTTGATAGTTCATGAGTTAGTTGAACTTGTGTTGAAGTTCTAAATATTTGTTTTTGCTATTTTTTCAGAAAATAGTTTGAACTTCATTTTATTGATGTTCATAAGTTGGGTTAAACTTATTGTGAAAAGATCAAAGTTGTAAATACAGAGTGTAAACTTAATTTGATTGTTTATATGATTATTTGAACATGTGTTTGAAGTTTTTATTGAAAAATACAGATTTTACTAAACTCGAGAAAAACATCACAAATTGTGTCATTTTGACACCTTTGATACCAACTTTGGCACGTGGATTGCACGTACTTCCAAATTGGATTAAGCAGCCAATTGATTTGTGCCAAGTCATTTTACATCACCACATTAGTATATACATCTACAATTTTTTAAAATAAAAAGGTATCAAAACACATGGCAAGGTGTCTAATGAATTAGTAACACATAGTGTTTTTAATCAAATAATTACAAAAAGCCCCCCTACAACATCTTTTCGGTCAACCTTCTTTGAGATTAACCTCCATTAATGGAGGTTGAACTTTTCATGAATGATAAACATACCTCCTCATTCTCTAAGGATGATAGATCCATGTTAATAGCTTAACGAATTTCAGACATATGACAAAATATGGAGAAGGAGGAGGTCAGTGTTCAAATAAAAAATTTAATGAAAGAAAACATAAATACAATTGGGAGTTGCATGAAGAAAACATAGATACTTTACGTGATGGGTGCTTGGAAGTGAATATTTGAAGATTAAATTGTATTTTAATAATATTCTTTAAGAGTTAATTATCATATTGATAGAATATTTTACTCTTCGTTTTTGAATTAGGAACTCAATTTTATTAGTTTTAAAGAGTTTGAGCTTGAAAAAATAATGGAAGAAAATAAAATAAAATAATAAAGAAGAAGAAGATAAAATTAAATAAAAAATAGGCTAAAATAAGGTTGTCACGTGCCAAAACGCGAGTGTAGAACATTCACTTTGCCATGTCAGCGAAAGGTGCCAAAATGACACAGTTTGTAGCTGGTTTAGGTGCTTAAAATGAACAACATCCACTTGAGGTGCCAAAGTGAAAGATAGTGCCAAGTTAAGGGGCGTGGCGATTTATTTTGCCTACTTTTTGTGTAACATCATCGAGTAGCAAAGAAAGCAATATATATGAAAGAAGGCTTTTTCTATGGAGGAATTGCTGAAAACTCCAATTTCCTCTAATATTTATGCAAACATTTGAAATCTTAATTTATGAATGGGGAGATGTTTGATATTTCTAATAACTAGAAGATAATTATATATTGAATCCCTAATGCATAATTTTCTAATCAATTATGTGTACACGAATGATGGGGTTAAACCAAATACACATATGCTTATAGATGAATATTACATAAGAGGAAAATGATCCATGATTTTGGATGTTTTAAAAAGTTGCTAGAAAGTAATACAACACAAACACTTTCATACAATACTCTAATAAATATTTCACTTCTTGAAATCATATTTGAAGTAATTTTTATTTCTTAATTTTCAAGTGTCAACGTCACGATTAAACGACCCATGACTTACGTGCTTGTATTTCTATTTATTGTTGTTTTTTTCGAGTTTAGTAAAATCTGTATTTTTTAACAATAACGTCAAACACATGTTCAAATTAACATATGAACAATCAAATGAAGTTTAAAATCTATATTTACAACTTTGAACTTTTAACAATAAGTTCAACCCAACTTATGAACAACAAAAAATAAAGTTCAAACTATTTTCCTGAAAATGAAAAAAATCAAATGTTAAGAACTTCAACACAAGTTCAGTCAACTTATGAACTTATGAACTATCAAAATGACATTTTAAGAACTTTGAACACAAGTTCAAACAGTTGAAGAATTATCAAGATGAAGTTCAAACTATTTTCAAGAACTTCATCTAATTATTGATTGCCTCTTTCCAAAAGGATGAGTACAAAGACAACATCGCTTATTTAAATGTTTGAGGCTCATTTTCTAGATTAAATGTTACAAAATATTATTTGAAGGAAGTTGACGTTCTTTGACGTGTAATACACCTTAGATTCTTATCATAAAGTATATTCTCCTTTGGTTCATCTCAAGGTCATTTAAATCCTCTACTGGACAGCTCATGTCCAAATTTATATGGATAAATGGGTTCAAATAACTCAATATTATTGATTCAATTACCGTATTTTCATTGATATTTGGATGTTCAGATTTATGAATCAAAAATTGACATGCTTTACTATTTTTAACATATCCGATGAACACACAGTCCACAACCTTATTTCCTATTTTTACCTTTTTAGGCATAGGAACTTGAACTTTGGCTAGACACCTAAACGCTTTGAAATATTTCAAGTTGGGGTGCCTTTCTTTTCATTTTTCATATGGAATAGAATGTGTCTTGCTATGGGAAACTCTATTGGGTATTCGGTTTACTGTAAGGATAACTTTCTCCCATAAGTTTTGTGGTAAACCTGAACTTATGAGTAAGGTATTCATTATTTTCTTTAATGTTTGTTTTTTCTTTCTGCAATTTTATTTGATTGAGGTAAATTCTGGGCAATAGTTTGATGAAAAATTCCATTTTCTAAACATATCTCTATAAAAGGAGATTTATACTCTCCACTCCTATCACTCCTCATTATTTTAATTTTTTTATCCAACTAATTTTTAATTTTAATTTTATATTGCCTAAACATTTCTATTGATTCATCCTTACCATTTAGCAAATAAATATAACAATATCTAGTGCAATCATAAATAAAAGTTATGAAATACTTCTTCCCACCACGAGATGGTGTTGACTTCATATTACAAATATCGGTGTGGATTAAGTCTCAGGGATAGAAATTCCTTTCAAAAAACTTATATAGATGCTTAGCATTTATAGATTCCACACATATTTGACACTTTGATTTATTGCACTAAAAATTAGGAAACACTTCCAAACTAATTAGTTTTCGCAAGGTATCTTAATTGACATATCCTAAACTTTTATGCCATAATTCATTTTACTCTAGCAATCAAGAAGAAGCCTTAACTTTCTTCATTTCAAAAGCCGTTATATCATGTTTTAAAAGTCACTCATTGAGGAAGCCCTTTTTTACGTACGTTTCATTCTTTCTTATTATAACTTTATAAAAAATAAACACACACTTAAACCCATTTTTAACATGTTTTGTCAAAACTAAGTTCTTCCTAATATTAGGACATGGATAACATTGTTGAGAGTCAACACCTTGCCGGAAGTCATTTTTCTGAATATCTTTCCACTTTATTCAACCTTGGTTGTTGCATTATTTCCCGTGAAGATCATTTCTTTGGGACAAGCAGTATCATAAGTGAAAAAAAGCTTCTTTTTCTGCACAAACATGTCTAGTGACTCCTAAATCAAACCACCATTTATTTGAATTTCCAACTAGATTGTATTCAGTGACCATATCACACATATTTTTAATATTTTCAGTTGCTTCCAACATGTTTATCTGATTTTTTTATTCTTCTTATTCATAACTTGATTATTTAGATGTTTGTGGCCAACATCACTATAATTGTTGCACTTGCCTTTGAATCTTTTTTGTTCTTCTCTTTCTCTTGTACAAAAGATTTATTTATCTTCATATTATTTGGAGAATCATCCTTAATAGGATTTGCAACCATCATTGATGATTTCTCATTCAACTCAATATCCTCTTCTATCTTGGGATAACTCACAAGATCTTTCAAACCAGATAATTGATTTTTAATCATTATTTTTTCGAAATGTGAGGATCTCTACTTGTGAATATTTGCATTTCAAGTTTGGTCAACCAAGATGATATCATTTGTTGTAATTCTTCAAAGTTCACACCAAAATATTTTTTTGATCTCTCTGTTGTTCCCATTATTAGAGAAATATCTGAATGACTTGATAACACAATATTGATTATCGTTCGAACAACACCATTCACAACTGAATTAATTTGTTGTCCAGTTTCATTCGTCATTTTCCTATCAATCTTTGACATACACTTTATTATTTCACAATACTAACAATAAATAGTTTAATCTTTAACTAACTTATTTCTAGTCAATAACGAAGTTTTTATATCTTCAAATCATCAATCGAATGAACTTTGAAACCTGACAAAGGTTTAATGACTTCAAATCAGAGTCAAATTCAAATAGAGTGAAACCCCACAGTTTTTAATATCTTGAAACCACTACAAAGATTTTAATGAATCGTTGAAGTTTTTATATTCTTCGGATTGAATCCCTACACTGATTTCTCGGTGAAGTTTTTATTTCTTCTAACCGAGGGAGTAGAAAAAAAGATTTTAGTCTCCACAAAATCAGATCATATACAGATTAACCAAGTGCTTGATTTATCAATGGTGATAGTTTTTTTCCTTTCACCAAACAAGAACAAAAAATAAATATTTTCATAATTTCATTAAGATTGTTATTTTTCTCGGGTTCAGTAAAATTTGTATTTTTCAACAATAACTTCAAACACATATTCAAATTAACTTATGAATAATCAAATAAAGTTTAAACTCTATATTTACAAATTTGAAATTTTAACAATAAGTTCAACCCAACTTATGAACAACAAAAAATAAATTTCAAACTATTTTCTTGAAAATGAAAAAAAAATCAAATGTTAAGAACTTCAACGCATGTTCAACCAACTCATGAACTATCAAAATGATGTTTCAAGAACTTTGAACACAAGTTCAAATAGTTGAAAAACTATCAATATGATGTTCAAACTATTTTCTGGAAAAAATGTAAAATAAATGAGAACATCCAAGCTATACCTCCTCCTAAAAGATACAGTCGTTGTCAAATCTAGTAACCCAATGAAGGTTGGGGTCAAATCCTAAGGGAATACGTGGATTTGTGAATTTCAGATGTTGTAATCAACGGACAAAAACTAAAAAAGTAAATAGGGAGATTTGAATGGAAATATAGAACACAGAGCAAATATCAACTTTGGTATTAATCAGTATTGGTGAACACTAGAATTGTGTTCCCCCTGGCTTCTCAGCTCTGTAGGATTATTGTGATTTGTTGAACCAATCCAATATCTTGCATGAAGAAGCGATAAGTTTATGTACCATCTACAGTCTTTTGGAAAGTAGATAGATTATACCATTTACCTTTAGAGTTTCAAGATTTCACATTACTAAGCCTTATCTTGATCCCAGTTATCTATTATCTTTTGAGTCTCTAGTTATCAGATGAAATCTAACCATCTTACATAGATAATACCTAGTAGCATGGATCGATAGCTAAACTACAAATTACTATTTTCATTATCGTTTCCTAGTCAGTACTCCTCTTTTGAAGTAAGTAGCAATAATCTAGGTGGTATCTTAACGTTGGCCAATGCTAAGAAATTTATGGGTATCGGTTCAGTTCAACAATCACACTTCCCCTACTTCGTCAATTCATCAGGGTCTCCACAACCCTAACTATGGGTTTTTTAGTTGCTCATGCTTGTGAAGAAATCAATAACATTCATAATTAAAAGCATTGATGAAATCACAATGATAAGAAGTGTAAAAACCCACAACCATAACTGAATTAATCAACTGAAGTTAATACAAGAGAATCCTAAGATCAAAATCAAATCTTGGAATAAAAATATGTTTGTGAGTATCAAAAGTGTGTAACTCCTACTAAAAACACATAAAGGGTATTTATAGTACATGAGAAAATCCTAAAATCAAAGCCCGAATGAAATAGGAGAAAACAGTGTCCATGGCCACATATGGTCTGTACCTGCACCCCGATCCTAGGCACAGGTAGTACCTATGGTTTGCAGGGTTAGCGTAGGATGAAAAAGTCCTACAAGTTAGCTCTCGAGATTTTGGACTTCTATTACTTTCTTTGCCTACTTGTAGTCCGTAGGTCCTACTTGTGGTTCGTACGTTAACTTAGTAAGTGCCTGGAGTCATCTTTTCAGCTCTTCTTCAATTCTCAAACATGCTTTGACCACGAACAAGCTAGAAAGTTTCCTGAACATCCATAATTCCTCCAAAAAGTAGCCAAAAATACCTTTTTCATCTTTTTGCGAACTTAGCATCCAAAACATGATTTCCTGCAAAACATACTCAAAATGCATCATATCTAACAAAATAACTTCAGAAACTTACATAGTTTCCTCATTTTACGCATCAAAAGTGCTATATTTTTATAGCACATCAACACCCTCAACTTAGAATGTTTGCATATTCTCAGGCAATAAAACACAAAAAAAATAAAAATGACGCTTAACTAGAAGAATCTAAGATATTCAAGGCAGTCAGTCAACACTTTAAACTCAAATTACAACATTTCCCTCCTGCCTTATTTTTCAAAACCAATTGTGTATGAACATGAAGAACAACAGTGTCACACAATGGGATCAAGGTATTAAAATTACATTGGCAACAGACAACCACTTATATATACAATTTACACTACCCAAAACAAGCAAATAACTAGCAATATGACTCAAGTTCCATCACAACAAGGATGTCCTACTCACTTATATGAAATAATGCATATTAATGAAGGGATGTTCAATAGACACTCACACTCAAAAGAGAAGAAAATAGTTAACCACGATGAATAGTATAGTCCATCTTAATTGCAGCTTGCCAAGAAACAAGCGTAATCTTGAATTATATAACAAGACTAAATCATCGGATTTGAATATTCTCTTCTCGATCTTCTTATCATGATACAACTTCATTCTTTTTTTATATATGGCTGAGCTCTAATAAGCACAGAGTCAAAATTCATCCAACTTATTCATCTTGCTCAACCTCAAGTTTGCTGCATCATGCCACTCAAAATTTAGCCTTTTCAATGCCTATAGTGCCTTATGCTCAAGCTCAACTGATAAGTGTTATGATTTGAATTACATAAAATGATATGGAGAGGCACCTATGGGGGTGTTATAGGTTGTCTGGTAGTCCCACAATGCATCGTCTAACTTTCTAGATCAGTCAATCCTATTGGCATTCACAGTTTTTACTAATATGGACTTTATCTCTTTATTGGAAACTTCCACTTGCCCACTTATCTGTCGGATGGTAAGGTTTTGCCACCTTATTCCTTACACCATATCTATCAAGAGTGTTTTAAACAAGCGGTTGCAGAAGTGTGACCCATCATCACTGATAATTGTACGTGGAGTGCCAAATCAAGGAAAGATATTTCTCTTCAAAAATACGGTGATGTTTCTACCTTAATTATCTGGAAGTGCAACGGCCTTCACCTATTTTGATACATAGTCAACTACTACCATAATATGAGCCCTTATGCCAAAGGAGCTCACAAATGGGCCAATAAAATTAATCCTCCACACAACAAATAACTCCAACTAGAGAATAGTTGTCATGGGGAGTTCCAAGCATCGTGAAATGTTACCTTAACACTAACATTGGTCACAGTAATTTGCAAAATCATGAGCATCCTTGTAAATTAAAGGCCAACAAAACCCAGACTGTAGAATTTTGTGAATTGTCTGTGTGCCACTGTGGTGACCCCAACTGGTGAAGAATGACACGCTTCCAGAATGCTCATCATCTCCATCTTTGGAATGCATATCCAAATCACACCATCAGCACAGAACCAAAACAAATATGACTTATCCTAAAAGAACTTTCTTACCTCATGCATAAATCTCCATCGCTACTAGAAAGATAGATCTTCTGGGATAAGATCACTTGCCAAATAGTTGGCAAAATTAGCAAAACAGGAAATCAAATCTTGAGATGCTGCCAACACTCTCTCATCAGGAAAATCATCATCTATCTTAAGATTATCCCCTAGTTTTTGTATGGTCTCCTCTTCAAGTTTGGATAAGTGGTCTGCAACTTGATTTTATTTTGCTTTTCGATCCTCGATATCAACATCAAACCCTTGCAGCAAAAGTACCCAACAAATCAATCTAGGTTTGGCATCTTTCTTTAACATTAAGTACCTCAAGTCTGCATGGTTCATGTGCACCATAACCTCAGTCCCAATCAAATAAGACAAAAAAATTTCAAAAGCAAAAACCAGCTCAAGTAGCTCCCACTTTGTAACTGTATAATTTTTCTATGCGGGTTTTAAAGCTTTGCTGGCATAGATGTGATGCAAGATCTTTTCTCTTCTTTGTCCTAGGATATCATCCAAGGCCATTCCGCTTGCATCACACATTACCTCAAAAGGTAAAGACCAATCAGGAGACACAATGACGGACGCTGAAATCAACTGCTCTTTTAGGCATTTAAAAGCCTTGAGACAATCATCATCGAATAAAAATTTCACCTCCTTCTCTAAAAGCTTTCATAGAGGACTTAGAATTTTAGAAAAGTCCTTGGATGAACCTCCTATAAAAGCCTGCATGATCCAAAAAACTTTGTATGCCTCTATCTGACACTAGCGGCGGCAACTTTTCAATTACTCAATCTTTACTTTGTCCACCCTAATGTAATGTTTGGAGATCTTGTGACCTAGGAGATGCCTTCTTTCACCATGAAGGTACATTTTTTCTAGTTTAGTACCAAGTTGCACTCTTCATATCTCTGTAGTGCACTAGCCAAATGGGATAAATAGTCATCGAATAAGTCCCCAACCACTAAAAATTCATCCATGAATACGTCAATAGTATTTTTCACCATGTCGGAGAATATGGACATCATACATCTCTAGAAAGTGACAGGCACATTACATAGCCCGAATGGAATCTTGTTGAATCCAAAGGTCCCATGGGGGCAAGTTAAAGTTTTCTTTTCTTGCTCTTCAAGAGCAATTATGATTTGATTGTAACCCAAATACCCATCAAGAAAATAAAACCAACCCTACCTGCTAATCTGTCCAGCATCTGATCCAGAATGGCATAAGGAAATGGTTTTCTTGTGTTTAGTTGTTCAACTTTCTGTAATCCATGCATATTCTTCAACCAGTCATTGACCTCATCGGTACTAATTCATTTTTATCAATGCTTCTTGTATTATGAAACTGCGCAATTTGGTGTACAACTAGAAGATATCTCAATCTGTGGAAGTAGACATCTTTCTTAGGCTGTAAAGAAGCTGATTTTCCAAAGCTGATTTCTGTCTTTTTAGGATGGAACTAGAGCATGGTTGCCAAAGTCTATAATTACCATTTCAGGATAAGAGGTTTTGGATATATGACCTTTAAGGTTGAAAGACACCTAATCTCATTAACGTGAAGTCGTGAACACAAGGCCTCTCTTGATATACCAACGGTTCAATCCACAACTACAGTTTCTATCCAGAACTAGTATATCAGAAGTTCAATCAGTCAATACACACACACACACACACACACACACACACACATATATATATTTTGTTTATTTTGTTTACTTCTTTGTGGTCTTGTCATATTCAGAAATCTAAATAGAGGGTAGACAGCAGAAAGGGTATGCAATTTATGTGAAATAAAAAATTCCAAATTACTTTAATTGAATGTTCATTAGCTCCTTGTTATATACTCCTTGTTATATATATATATATATATATATATATATATATTTAGTTTATTTTGTTTACTTCTTTGTGGTCTTGTCATATTCAGAAATCTAAATTGTGGGTAGACAACAGAAAGGGTATGAAATTTATGTGAAATAAAAAATTCCAAATTAATTTAATTGAATGTTCATTAGGGAGTGGAGTGTTGGCCAGTTAAGAACTCCCACATCCAAAAAATGAAGGTGACAGAAATGCGGATGTTGCGCTGGATGTGTGGACTGACTCGAGGGGATAGAGTTCGGAATGAGACTATCCGGGAGAAGGTTGGTGTGACTTCAGTGGAGTGTAAGATGCGGGAAGCACGATTGAGATGGTTCGGACACGTGAAGAGGAGGGGCATGGATGCCCCGGTCCGTAGGTGTGAGAGGCTAGCGTTGGATGGTTTTAGGCGGGGTAGGGGTAGGCCGAAGAAGTACTGGGGTGAGGTGATTAGGCGGGACATGGAACAGTTACAGCTCACCGAGGACATGACCCTAGATAGGAAGGTCTGGAAGACGCGAATTACGGCAGAAGAGTAGGGCCAGATTGGGTCGCTAGTGTAGGGAATTACTTGGTGGGGTTTTTTATTTTTTACTCCCGTTATGATTCCGTATTCAGTGTTCCATGCTTATTACGAATCTGTGTGCTTTCCTCTGCTTTCCTCTATTTTATATTCCTTATGGGTGCCGTATTTATGTTATGTCATCTGCTTCTGTGCTTTACTATGTGTTTGTATGATATCTTGTGCCTTGAGCCGGGGGTCTTTCGGAAACAGCCTTTCTACTTCATCAGAGGTAGAGGTATGGACTGCGTACATCTTACCCCCCCCCCAGACCCCACTAAGTGGGAATACACTGGGTTTGTTGTTGTTGTTGTTGTTGGAGCTATTGTTATTCCTCCTTTCTTTGGAACACATTGAACCGGGCTCACCTACTTGTTGTCTGTAATATGAAAAACCACCCCAACATCTAACCATTTGATTATATTATTTTTCACCGCATCTTGCATTAGAGGATTTAGTCGTCTCTGATGCTTTATACTGGGAATGTGATCTGACTCAAGTTGTATCTTGTGTATGCATATACTTGGTTGAATCCCTACAATATTTGCAATGGTCCACCTAATAGCTCTCTTGAACCTTCATAACACTGATATCAAATCTTTCTCCTGCGCTCCTACCAAATATGCCACAATAATTACCGGTAGAGTATTGTTTGGCCCTAAGAATGCAAACTATAAATAAGGTGGGAGGGCCTTCAATTCCAATACCAGTGGTTCTTCAATCAATAGTCTTACAAGAAGTGTAGTTCTATTCTTCAAGTCAAGATCCAGTTTCTTAGGGACATATTTATAAGAGCCCATGTCATGTACTACCTAAATCAGCACATCATATTCATCTATCATATCATTCTCAAAGTTTATGATCACTGCTGCTAATGTTTCTACCCCTAATATCTCCTCAATAGGTACACCCGCTGCAACCACATCATCATCCATAACATCAATCACTGCTACCACTCTCATATCATCAGGCTGCTAAACTATCATGCATATATTCAATACTATTTGCTTATTATTACATTTGAAAATGATCTCTAGGTCCATATCAATCAACACCAGACCAAATGACAAGAAAGGTCTACCCAAGATAATCGGAGAGTGAGCATCCACTTCACAATCTAAAACTATAAAATCTACTGGATAAGTGAATAATGACACCTTTACTTCTACATTGCGCACAATATACACTGGCTCCTTTATAGATGAATGAACCATCAATAACCTTGCATATGTAGGATTGAGTTCGCCTAACCTAAATACCTTGTATACCACCAATGGCATTACATTTATTCCTTTTCCCAAATCGTATAGAGCCTAATTAATATCATAAGGCCTAATAGAACATAGAATTGTGACTGCACGTGGGTCTCTCTCTTTTCTACTGATAGTGCATAAAAATCTGTGCTAAATTGTTACACTAAATCTTGGAGCTCTCCTGCTACCCAGTCGTTATCGTCATCACTCCCAAAATTATTATCACTACAAGTTAGCTTCTCAAATTTAGCTTGAGGTGGCTTATCTATAATAATATTTTCCTTCTTTGTCTTATTAGTAGCAGGCAAAAAAGTGCTCATTAGGTGGGGAATCACTTCTCGTGTTAATAGCTAGACAATGAACCAGTGTTGAAAGATTTGGCACATTGTCACTAGTAAGTGTATCTATCTGAAGTTGGGCTAACATGGCAGAGATGTGCCCGTACTGCTGCTCCAACTGCTTAATAGTAGTTAAATATGATTCAACCTTCTGAGTCAAACCTGAAACATTGGTTTTGAGTTTTTTAAGTTAAGTTTCCTAACTCTCTTAACCCTTCATCACCTTAGCCAACATCTCTTCTATTCTTGATTTTGTATCACATCTGCTTGGTGGAATATATTTGTCTTTATTATCATAGTTCCGACCTTGAGTCCCTTTCCCTTGGTCTTGGAAACCTGCCAACTGACGATTCACATACTTTGCCTTCTCCTCTAACCCATACTCATTCACTCTAGAAGTTGCTCCTCATACCCCTACTTCATTAACCTTTGCAGAATTTATTGTTGTAAATTGTTTAGCTAACTCACCAATGTCTGTCGTCAATAATTAAATCTCCTAAGCTACAGCACCCTCAGCTAATCTTAATTCACCAGAAGCACCAATGGCATAAATATAGAACGTCTCTCAACCTCCTGAGTTTTCCACCCTCAGTTAGTTAATGAGATCTGATCTATAATACTCAATCCATCTCCCATTGTAATCTCATGAAGGCTCCTACGGAGATAGTGTTTGTCATTGCTCTAGAACTGATAATTAGGGCTCTATAGAAGATATCCAATAAGTTTGTCCTTGAAATCCAGTGGGTGGGCACCATGCTAAGCTTCTTATTGAACCTAAACCATTCCTCATACATAACTGCAACTGCCTGAAGTTATAAATTTTATCCTTAAGCTGTAATGCCTTGGATGGAGGAAAGAACCCATTCAATAATTGTCTGCGCAACTCACTCTATGTAGTGATAGACCCTCTTGGAAGTTACCCTAGCCATAAATATGCCTGTCCAGTAAGCAAGAAAGAAAACAACCTCAGTCTCAATGCCTCTTGATCTACCCTAGGTATGGTATATAAAGTGCAGATCCCAGTAAAATTTATAAGATGCATGTTTGCGTCGTCTATAGGCAACCCTGCAAACACGTCCTTCAAGTATAAGAGCTGAATCATAGCACTAGAAATAATGATCTTTACATCAGTGGGCAACATAGGAGGAATGATAGCTTCAGTCTCTGTCGGCTCAACATATCCCAAATCCTCTTTATCATTTTCACACAGTTGAACATACTGATGTGTTAGGATCACTTGAGGTCAGCCTCCCTTGACTCGATTCTGGTTTCCATCGATTACTGCTCGGCAATCTGCTGCTTGTCGCTCCTCAGTTAACTCTGTCTCCCAAGCTATGCATTCAAATTCTTTTATTACCCTTCTCTCAATTTTATCTTGATCTAAAAGCTCGCCAGTCTATCAATCAACAACGTCCTAAACTCCTTTAGGAGGAAAGAGAGGTAAATCTTCTCTTTTCGACTCTAACATTCTACTAGGTGTTTATAGGATCCTCTTTGGATTCGAATTCAGTAGGAGTAAGGGATTGTCTCTACTCCATATGCTAGGCATACACCGGTATATGCCCATCTAAGAACAAAAAGAAAAACCCAAAAACTATAACGACTTTAATTTATAAATCAACACCGTATTCCCAACAACGGCGCCAAAATTTGATAAAATTCAAGCTACACCTCCTCCCAGAAGATGATACGATCGTTGTTAAATATAGTAATCCAATAAAGGTTGGGGCTGAATCCCAAGAGAATATGTAGACTCATAGATTTCAGATAATGTAATCAACGGGAAAACACTGGAAAAGTAAATGGGGGAATTTGAATAGAAATATCCAACAAAGAGCAAATATCAAATTCGGTTGTGATCAATATTGGTGAACACTACGATTGTGCTCCCCCTAGCTTATCAACTCGTAGGCTTATCGTGCTTTGTTGAACAAACCTGATACCTTGCATTTAGAATCGATAAGTTATGTACCATCTACAGTATTTTGGACGAGTAGACAGATTTCACCCTTTGGTTTTTGAGTTTTGGGATGTCGCATTATTAACCCTTATCTTGATCCCAGTTAACTATTACCTTTTGAGTCTCTAGTTATTAAACGAAATCTAACCATCTTACATAGATAATACCTAGTAGTGTGGATAGACAACTAAACTCCAAATTACTATTGTCATTATCTTTTCCTAGTTACTACTCCTCTTTTGGAGTAAGTAGCAATAATCTAGGTAGGATCTTGACATTCGCCACTGATAAGAAATATATTATAATGAAGATAATGCAATGAATGCTATGGATATCGGTTCATTTCAACAATCACACTTTCCCTACTTTATCAATTCGCTAGGGTCTCCACAACCTTAGATATGGATTTTTTAGCCTCTCATTCTTGTGAAGAAATTAATAACATTCATAAGTGAAAGCATAGATAAAATCATAATGATAAGAAGTATAAAAACCTATAACCGTAAATGAATTAATCAACTAAAGTTAATACAAGAGAATTCCAAGATCAAAATCGAATCTTAAAATCAAAATATGTTTGTGAGTATCAACAGTGCGTAACTCATACTAAAAAACACATAAAGGGTATTTATAGTACATGAGGAACTAAAACTAAAGCTCGAATGAAATAGGAGAAAGCAGGGTCGGTGGACACATGTGGTTTGTACCTGTGCCCTGACTCTAGGCGCAGGTAGTACCTGCGGTTAACAGAGTGAGCATAGGTACATGGCGCAGGCATCGGATGAAAAAGTTGTGCAAGTCAGCTCTCAGAATTTTGGACTTCTGGCACTTAGTTTCCCTACTTGCAGTCCGTAGGTTGACTTAGTAAGTGTCGATGTCATGTTTTCCGCTCTTCTTTAATCCTTGAACATTCTTTGATCACGAACAAGCCAAAAAGTGTCCCAAACATCCATAATTTCTCCAAAAAGTAGCCAAAAATACCTTTTTCATCTTTTTCACGAATATAGCATCCAAAACATGATTTCTTGCAAAACATGCCCAAAACTCATTATATCTAACAAAAAAACCTCAAAAACTTATATATTTTTCTCGTTTTAAGTGTCGAAAGTGCTATATTCTATAGCACATCAATCAACTTTAAGAAAAAACGATGAAACAGAAAGATTCAAGTCTATTGAATTCATGGGATGTCCTTAAGGAAATTATTTTCTTCAAGTACCTGAGGCTATGGAATATATCCTTCCAGGTTAAAATGAACCACTTCGACAGAATAGTGGTACCTCAAACTCTGTCGAACTACGAACGCACTCAACGGTAGCAAATCACACTAGATTTTTCAAGAAAGAGGAAAGTTTTTACTTTAAAATTTCATGTGTATACCTGAGGAAAAATTCAGCTATTTATAGTCATTAAGGTATTTCTTCATGGAGATAAGCAATGGTTCAGAAAGGTAAACCCCTTTATAAAGGTACAACTCTTAGAAACAGGTGTAACCCCCTAATAATCCTCTAAAAATAATTTTTTTTCTAGTGTTCTTTCTTCTTCTTCTTCCTCGTCCTCTACCTCCTCTTCTTCGTCTTCCTCTTCTTCCTTCTCCTCCTCTTCTTATTCTTCTTCTTCCTCCTCCTCCCCCTCCTCCTCATCATTATCATCATCGAGTGTGTACTTAATCTTCTTCCTCAACAAATTAAAATTCAAAGTCTGAGTAAAATTCAGTAATATTCCGATTATTTGCTTTTAATTATTGAATTTTTTTATTAACATACAGATTTACGGAGGTAGATCAATGAAATCTATGATTTTTGTTTGGTATAGATGAACAAATTTTTTATTTTAAAATCATAAAAAAAAATTGAAAAATAAACAAATTCTTGTGTTTATATAAGTATCAGCTGTCATGTTATTTTTTGTGTTGTATTTAATATGTATGGATATTTGTATGCTTATATTTTTTGGTAAAACTTTGTATTGTACATTGTTTAACAGTTAAACTTGTATATAATCTATATGGATAAGGTCGTATGTTTTTTTTTGTTTCTGATTATTTCTCAACTAAAAATAAGCAACTTCTTATATTGTATTCAATAGATATAGATATTTATAAATAACATAAATATTAACCTTTTAAAAGTAATTACACTCTCTCCGACTTTTTTAATTACTTTACTCTCTCTCCCTATTAATATACATAACATAGCCGACATATACATAGCATTCTATGTATATGTGGGATTTTTGTAATATGTTTACCCATTTTAATCCATTCCATTTTAACCCATTAAAAATTGGGTTGATATGTATCCATATTGATTTTGGATAAATAACGCAAATTTCACACCTAAGAGACTATATTACCTAATATCCCCTACTTTTTTAAAATTTACATAAAATCTCATTTTCAACTTTACTCTTGATACATATCAAGAATACCCCACATTCTATTTTTACTCCACCATTAACTCATTCAAGATTTCCTTCCCTAAAATATCTCTCTAATTATCAACAATTAAATCATCTTCCTTCCTGATTTTTTTCTCTTCCATTAATATTTAAATCATCTTCCTTCCTGATTTTTTCTCTTTCATTAATGCATGCAACTTTTTTTTTTCCTCTCCTTAAGTCTCTCCCATTTTTTTAAAAAAATCTATTGATACATATATAAATTTATTTAGTTATTCATACCTATTTATTTTTTTAATGGTGATTCATATGAATGATAAATATGATATCATTGTATGGGTATTATGGTGATTCATATGATAGATACATTTTGTATGATTTTAACGGGTGATACATATTGTATTATGGTGATTCATATGGTAGATATAATTATTGGGTGGTTCATATGATATTAATTGATGATATATATGGTATTATGGTGATTCATATGGTAGATACAATTATTTATTTCAATTATTGGGTGATTCATATATATGGTATTATGATGATTCATATGATAGATACAATTATTTATTTCAATTATTAGGCGATTCATATGATGTTAATGGGTGATATATATGGTATTATGGTGATTCATATGGTAGATACAACTATTTATTTTTATTATTGGGTGATTCATATGTTATTAATGAAAGGTAATAGTGTAGTCAGTGTAGGAAACAAAAGTAATAATATAAAAAGACTAAAAGCAAAATTAAAACATAATTAAAATTAAATGTAAAAAAAGCAGACTAAAATTAAAGACGGAAAAAGAGAAAAAAGGCCCAAAAAAAATGTATCTTTCATAATTAAATACGAAAAAGATAAACATAATTAAAACACCTAAATTAAATCTAAAAAAGGAGAAAAATTAGATATCTTTCCTTAAATAAAAGAATACAATGAATAAAAGAGAATCTATTATTTCCTTAAATAAATATCTTGTTAATTTAAAATGTATCACTTTTTTATGTGTATCACTATATAATATATGTATCACCATTTCAAAAAACCGAGACAGAATGTAATTAACAAAATAGTCAAAATTTTATGTAATATCACTTAAAGATTCAAAGATTTATGTAAGTTACCCATTAATTTTGGAGAAATCATGTTAAGATATTTTAAAAGAGAAAATTATCTCATATTCATTTATTAGATTGTTTATTACAAGTTTTAGATAATTATTTTATTAATGTTTTAATTGCAAGTTTTAGCAACCTTTTTTAAAACTAATTTATTTATTTTTAAAAAAAATCAAAAAAATATTTTTTAACTACAATTAACTCCTTTTTTTTTTTAGGATTTAGTACTAAATGTCTCCTAAATAAATATATTGATAATTATGGTAGTAGTAAAATATGGTCAATCATATATCTTCATTTATTATAATTCCTACCTTTTTAAAAAATTTACATGTTTTTTCTAAAATAACTTTATTGGAACAGTGTTCTTTTGCATATTCTCACACATTGCTTCTTCTTAATTATACTTATTATTTTTTAATTCATCCGCATAACAAAACATCAAGCTTTTTGTGGTATGATTTCTGTATCAACTTTGACATATCTCAAACGATTCTAGTGTTTTCTTTATCAAACTTTTTGGGGGTTGAATTTCATTTCCTTTATCAATTTTTTTTTTTTGCTTGAATTTCATTATATGTACTACATATGCATTGAATTCAAGGTTGTATGAATCATGTTAAGAGGAATCAGATTTTGTATGAATCATATGCGTTGATAGCATTGGTTAAACCAAATCATGGATATCAGATTTTGTATCATTTTCATATACTAAAAACATTAATAAGAATAAATCATCTACGTTTAGCATTTCACATATCAATTTCATAGATTGAAACCTCAAAAATTAAATTATTCGATAAATGACATTGTTATACTAATAATAAATTTAAACTTGATTGATTAAAACAATGTAAAGATGTGGTATTGTAAATAAATTTCATATATGTAAAATGTATCACACCTCTTTAACGATAAATAGTTACTGTGTGTAATGTCTATAAATTAAGTGATCATAATTTTACATATAAATTTCCATGATAAGTTATCTTAGTACTAGTTTTATATAAATTACATACAAAGTGATTCAGTAAGGAATATCATTTAGTGAATGAGATATATTAATAAAGCGATTTAAACATGATTTGTTAAATTAAACCATATTAAAAAGATTTTACACCTTTTTCATATACTAAAATTCATTAATAAGAATATATTATTTGTTTATAGTATCTTATATATTAGTTTCATACATTAATACCTTCTTTGATACTTTATTTGTAACAATACAACATTTGAAAAAGATAAGATAATAGTCATTGAATTTCAAATAAGGAACAATCAAAAGACATTGAACATGCAATATCTATACTAAAAATTACATAAATACACAACTTATGTTTTCAATATTACAAAAAATCTCAACTCCCTAAACATATTACAAAAATCCCACATATACATAGAATGCTATGTATATGTCGGCTATGTTATGTATATTAATAGGGAGAGAGAGTAAAGTAATTAAAAAACTAAAAATTATATAAATACACAACTTATATTTTCAATATTACAAAAAATCCCAACTCCCTAAACATATTACAAAAATCCCACATATACATAGAATGCTATGTATATGTCGGCTATGTTATATATATTACTAGGGAGAGAGGGTAAAGTAATTAAAAAAGTGGGAGAAAATGTAATTATTTTTAAAAGATTGGTATTTATGTTATTTATACTAAAAATAAGCGAGTCAATAATTGATCCAAACTTGAACACACAGAACGAGTTCCACCCTACTTTCTGGCATCTTCTTTGCAATAGTATTTGTTTGTTCTTTATTTTTGTGGGCACTTCTTCTCCAATTTTTTTTTATGCACATGGTTATACTTTATAAGTTAAGATAACTAAAAAAAAATACATTTATCTAATTAAAGTTTTATTGTTCATTTTCGTAATTTCAAATAATAAGTAATTACTTTAACCTAGGCAAATAAATTATCATACACAAAACTAAAGTGATCATTTACAAAAGCTTATGCTATTTACTTTCGTGCTAACTATTTACTTAACAATTTGTTATAAAATTGTATATGAAATGGCTCAACATTTACGTTCAATGCCTAACTAGTTGCCTTAAAAGAAGAGTAAACATGTCCAACAATATTGTAGTGTGAAGAGCAATGACGGCATTCAAATTGGTGATAGTATGATTCAAATTGCTTTTTATTGGTCCCTATACGAACTTGTAAAATAACCACTTAGCTTAAAATATAGTGGAGTTGTCACTTTTCAATTTTCTGAAGATTCTTAGGTGTTATTTGGTAGAGTTTATTTCTAAAGATTTTTAGGCATCGTTTGGTAGAGTTGATTGAAAAAGTTAATACATGACCAATTTTAATTTATTATTAGTATTTTACTTGACCTGTTGTGGTTCAATTATCATCCACCCTAGTGGAGGAGCCAACAGTGAAGATGGACTATGAGGGACCAGGAGAAAGTTATTAGTACATCATATTCAATATTATTCTTCTACATCTACCAAACTAACCCTTAAAAGTCATTCATTTTAGTTAATTTAAATTTGTGTACGCATGGATGACTCTCTTCAGTTTTCATCTAAACAAAGTAGTAACACTTCAAAACTAACAACCTTTGAGAATCTAACACACTTTTTAAAACATAATTTAAACAATTAGACAGACATTTTCTTTGAAAAAAAAATAAAAAATTCAGCCAAGAAAAGAAATATGCAGACATGTGTCGATACTCGATAGCTAGCTAACTTGCTTTGCGCGTATGAACTCAGAAACCTGGAGAGGCTTGTAGCTTAGCATTTCCTTAACCTTTACTCCTCTGTCCCTAAATACCTGGTATATTTAGCTTGAGTACAACAACAACAAACTCAGTATATTCCCACAAAAGTGGGGTCTGGGAAGGATAAAATGTATCCAGTTCATATCGCTACCTCCAAAGAAGTAGAGAGACTATTTCCGATAGACCCCCGGCTCAAGATAGAGAATAGTAAACAAAGAGCGTAATGAAACATGAAGCATGATGGATGGCATAACATAAAAGGAATAAGACATAATAAAATAGAAATCAGAGCAATATTAAAATAAGGTAGATAAGCGCAATATGAGATAAGAGGTAAGCCATAGGACATCTGGAATACGACCCCCACCTAGCAGTAACATACACACAGAGACCAGAAACACCCGCCACACCCAAATCCTCCTGACTAGGGGCTCCTTCCTATGGACACAGTCCTAGGATTACTAACCCGGCTATACATGAGCTCTTCTAACTACTTGCTACAACCTAAGCACACAACCTAGCCTTCTACCCTTATCCGCGACCTCCACACCTTCCTATCTAGGATCATGTCCTTAGTAAGCTGAAGCTGCTCTATGTCATGTCTAATCACTTTTCTCTAGTAATTCTTCGGCCTACCTCTCCTCCTCTTGAAGTCATCCAACGCAAGTCTCTCATACCTACGAACTGGGGCATCCATGCCCCTCCTCATCACATGCCCAAACCATGTCAATCTTCCTTCTCGCATCTTGTCCTCCACCAAAGCTACTCCCATCTTGTCTTGGACAGTCTCATTCCTAACTTTATCCCCTCTAGTAATGTAACGACCCGATTTGCTGAACCGTAATGCTACACGGTGCTCATGACCCCAAAGGACCACAAGCTAACCCATGACTGATATCTGTACCTTATACTGCATAAGATAACATAATAATGCGGAAACATGCACTGAAAGGCCATAAGGTTCGATCATGAACATAACTGAATAACGTAACATCTATGTGGGGTAATAGAATGCCCAAAACAAAACTGAAGTCTAAAATATGATAGTCTGTATTTAATCTACATCTAGTTTGAAAGTCTTTACTGTCTGAAGAATCTGAATAAGGAGTTGATGGGACATATTCCCAACTAACTCCAACTAATAAGCTAATCAATGAGATACTAGAAAATCATTATATCCTCGAAGGATGGTGACTCACTTCTACTCTGACTGCTGATCTGGAACTCGTGTCTCTAAACCTATGGTGTAACATAAAAAGAAAGCACCATAGCGCAAATGCATCAGTATAATGGAATGTATTGAGTATATATGTGAGGTAGGCTATATGCAAGGGTTTCCATGCATGAACAATACTAACTTGACTATCTAACATGAATGTGAGAATGCATACATAAATACGCAACTGTAACTGACAACGTAATAACATAATACTGATATCATGGTAGCATGACTACTGAGTATGGATACTGATAACATGACATAACTGATAGCATGAATGACTGTATTTGAATAATACTGATAACATGGGTGACTGTAGCTGACAGTCCTGAAGCTGATGGAACTATCTAAGTTCCGTACTGTATCTGAGTTGACTGTATCTGACTGTCCTGAAATCTGAAGAACTATCTGAGTTCTATTACTGAGACTGATTGACTGTATCTCACAGTCCTGATTTTGTAACATGAAACTGTGGGAAGTAGTATCTAACCGATATGCCCCAAAGGTGCTATAATAGCTAACCTGGGGTCCAATCTATGCCCTGATTGGAAGGGTGTCAATACCACGCCACTGATAAGGACAATATGTGAGTAATCCTCATATAACAGGTAACTCTAGCGAGAACGATGGGAACCCTTACATAACAGGTTAAGCCACCTTATCTACCCTCATATAGCAGGCTACGATGTCTCAACCTATGTTGGCTATATAGTTCTGGAATGCAAGGATTGCTTCTAAGAATCACACCCTCATATAATAGGTGAGTCCCCATCCTTGGGTTCACTCGGTGCTAATTCCTACTCCCATATGAATAGGCGTTAAACATGATTTACTGAACTGAACTGATCATGGACTGAGTTACTGAATTTCCGTGGCTGACAGAATACTATTGATATCTGACAACTGACTGAGTCATGAGATCATGGAGATTTTTCCTAAGTCATAAGACTATCTGAAGTCTAAGAGTTCATAGCTTGACTAAGAGTATCGTGAAAACATGACATGGGTCTAGGCATACAACTAATATTTTGGGTACAAGTACCCCTAGGACTCGATAGAAGGAAACTGACATAGCATGATTTACTTAAAGACTTGACTATCATCATAATACATACTGCATTCATAGAAGCATTTCATCAAACATGTAATAGGCATGAACTTGTACATACATGGGGATTTCATGATATCATGCTAGTTAGACAATATTCCTTCATCTAGGCATTTAATCAAACATATGACAGGCATGGTATATGTCAATATCATTATTCAATTCTAATTTCATCATTCAAGGGTTTAAATCTTAGGGTTGCATGAATCTATGGCTGTAGTAATTAAACCCACATAGAAACTATCAACAAACATGAAGTAGAATCCAATTTCACATTTATCAAACATGAACATGAGCAGCCAAAACATGAAAACATATAGAAAATCCATAACTTGAGTTTAGAAAAGGTATTCTTGAACTTCATGGACGAAAGGAGTCCATGAATAAACACTATACATACCTTAGTTCGTGATTTCGTGAAGATTGATGGTGAAACCTTCTTGAAATTGGACCTTCTATGAAAACCCTAGCTTAGGTTCTTGAGAGTATTTAAGAAAAACATCAATATTTTGGATGAAAAAGGTCTAAATCCCGTGTTTGGAAGCTTATATAGAGGGCAAATTGACCAATCCCATGGTTGGAAGCTTATATAGGGGGCAAATTAACCCTTTTAATCCTGGACACGTAATTTAATTTTTAGTAAAATTTTTCGAGTTAGGCCCTTGGCACGACGCGGCGTTATCGCGCCGTGTCACTGGAAATTGACAATTGGAAAACTGCACGGTGGTGCGACGCGAAGCTATCGCATTGCCACCTTATCTACGACTTAGAAGTTTGGCGCAACGCGCCAGTATCACGAAGCAACACTGGAAATTGACAATTGCTATTTGAGCTATCTCCGCAACGCGCTGAAGGCTCAGGTCAAACACTGTCTCACTAAAAAGGCTCTAACTTTTCGACCGGGTGTCGGATTTGGGCGAATTATACATCAATGGAAAGCTTATTCAATTTCCCATGTGATAGAAAGTGAAAATTATGAAAATACCACATGTATAAGGATGAATTCTTATTTCAAACCAAGTTCTAACATCCTTGAGATGATTTTCGAGCTAAGAAAAAGCATGGGTATTACAAGTAAGTCTACACATCCAGCGCAACATTCTCATTTTCGCCACCTTCACTCTTTGAATGTGGGAGTTCTTGACTGGCCAATACACTGCTCCATATAGCATGGCTGGACGGACTACCACTCTATAGAATTTGCCTTTAAGCTTAAGTGGCACCTTCTTATCACACAACACTCCCGAGGCGAGCCTCCACTTCATCCGACCATCTCCAATACGGTTAGAGACATCCTCATCAATCTTACCATTCACCTGAATCATAGACCCAAGATACTTAAAACTATCCCTCTTACAAATATCCTGGGAATCCAACCTCACTATCACATTGTCCTCCTGCCTCAAGTCACTAAATTTGCACTCTATATACTCCGTCTTGGACCTACTCAACCTAAACCCAATTTTTCATTCACACCCTCTCGCGTCTCATCAATTTATCTTGAGTACAATTTTTAAGAAATTACTCATTTTTTAAAAAATATATATTTTTACTAACTTATATTTTATACTAGTTATGAATAGCCCGTGCAATGCGCAGGCCCAATATTTATATTAAATTAATATTATAATAATAATTAAATTATAAGATTTATTTATTTATTCACTTTTAAAAAAATTATTTTCCTTTTTTTTTAAAGAAAATAACTGCTCAAGTCTTAATTTACGGGACATCATGCTTAAATGGTCAAAATAACTAATTAGTAGTGATATAGTAAAATCTCAATTGAAACAGCTTAGCAAACATATCTTAGACTTATAATAACTAATTAGAAGTGATAAGATTTATTTATTTATTCATTTCAAAAAGATTTTGTTTTTCTTTTTTCTTGTTAAAGAAAATAATTACGTAAGTCTCAATTTAAGTGACACAATGCTTAAATGATCATAATAATTAATTAGAAGTGACAGAGTAAAATCACGATTGCAACAGCAAAACAGGCATGTCTTATATGACTTATAATAACTAATTAGAAGTGATATAACAAAATTACTATACAAAAATACTTGTGAAAAATAAATTAAATAGGCCTCATATAAAACCTCAAGTAAATTTAACATTAAATATTATTAACTTCTTAAAACTTAGATGACTTTATAATAAATTTTTAATATTTATTTTTTAGTATATAGATGACTTATAATAATTAACTACGGGTGATATAGTCAAATTATGGGTGAAGCAGCTGAAGCAGACATGTCATAAATATCAATTTTAATTTTTTTATTAAATATAATTAATTTCTAATACATAAATAACTTATAATAATTAACTAGAGATAATATAATAAAATTACGGAGGAAGCAATTAATGAAGAAGGCATTTTGACGGAGAGTTATCTGCTTCTCCTCCCTATTCCCTCTTATTAGTAAATGAAATACTTTGAAAAATATATATTCTATAGTAATTTCTTGGTTATGTAAAACTCTCTTTATATAAAAAAGAATAAAATTTTAAAAATATCATTAATATCTTTTTAATTATCTAAAACACTGCTTGTTTGAAACAAAATAAAAAAGCTACTCCCTCCATTTAAAAAAGAATGACCTACTTTTTTTTTTAGTTCGTTTAAAAAAGAATTACCCCTTTCCTTTTTTGGCAATACTTTAATTTCAAATTTCCACATGACATGTTTACGACCACAAGATTAAAGGACATTTTGATACATTTGACACAACTTTAATTTAAGGCCACAAGATTCAAAAGTTTTTTTTATTTTCTTAAACTTTGTGTCAAGTCAAAGTATGTCATTCTTTTTTAAACTGAAGGAGTAAAACTTTCCAAACTAACGGAGTAAAATATAGGAGTAGTATTTTATTAGTTTCAGGCATTAATCTAAACAGGAACAACAGAGCAAACAGCCACTTTTCTTCAGTGTTACATTTGTGTTTGTGTGTGTACTGTGTGCTGCTTCTGTGTAAGGTCAACTTACTGTTCAATTTGGTAGTCAGTTGACAAAATTAATTAGTTGCCTTCCAACGTACTCGAATTTACTTTCTCTCTCTCTCTTTGTTTCAAAAATAATTTGTTAAAGTTAATCGACATTCATCTATCATCTGTAATTGTAATAAAATAATATGATGATGATAGAGACATCAAAATAATATATTTAAATCAAGCATTTACACAAAAAATTTCTCAAAGTCGTCTGACACTCATATACCACCTGTAAACTATAACAAAATAATAGGATAATAGAGATATCAAAATAATACAACTAAACATAACCTTTACACAAAAAAAATTATCAAAACAGAGATATAAAAACAATACAATTAAACCTAACTTTTACATAAAAAAATTTCTCAAAGTCGACCGACATTCATCTACTACCAGTAAATTCATCTACGATTTGTAAACTACAATAAAATAATATAATAGTGATCACAACCCTAAATAATGACTTGAATGAAAACAAAGAAGATATATCTATATACACACATGTTGAATTCTATTATATTGACACAAAAACAGTGAAGAAGTTGAGGGTTAGAAGATTAAGCATCAACCAATCTAGACATGCAACTAAATCAAGTTAGATGAACATCAATTAAATTTTCCCAATAAGTAAATCGATTTCTTCGGTAGTTTAACGTGCATCTCAATATTTATAAAAGTATTTTCTTAATAGACTCATATTTTAAGAGTATTTTTCTATCCCATTATAGGAATATTTTTCTAATTGATCACTCTAAAAAAAATATTACTTAATAAATATTAATTGATTCTCCTTTCATATATTATAAAGTGCACGTGTGTTTAATGTTAACTAAAATTAACATGAAAATATTTTATATTATAGATATTAATTAGATTATCCACAAAAATTTATAAGATTAACATGAAAATATGGGGTTTACCTTTCAAGGGGACGTGATAGTTTTGTCAAGAAAACAAAACAAGCGTCCAATCACCTCTATTTTAACCCCTTGCTTGATTACGTAATTACATTAACATGAAAATATGGTCTTACTTTTCAAGTATCATGTTATAAGTTGTTTTATTGAGGTGAGAGTCCTCGAAAATACTTTTTCTATCTTTTTAAGGTAAATATAAAATTTTCGTACATTATTATTGTGTATTTTTATTTGTGTATTTCCTTAATAGAGTTTTATTTTAGGTGTATTTTTTTTATCCTATTTTAGGAGTTTTCTAATTGATCAATACAAAGAAAAATATTAATTGATTCTCCTTCCAATCAAACTCAAATTTTAGGTACAACTTCACAACATCATCAGAAAACCCCAATAATCAATTTGGACATCAATCATGAATTTGACAAATTCATTTTTTTTGTCTTCAAGCTTTTTCAAGGTTAAATAATGGTGGATATAAAATTAAACTAGCAAACTTCATACCAATCAAACTCAAATTTCAAGTACAACGTCACAACATCATCAGAAAAACCCAATAATCAATTTGGACATCAATCATGAATTCGACAAATTCATTTTTTTTGTCTTCAAGCTTTCTCAAGGTTAAATAATGGTGGATATAAAATTAAACTATCAAACTTCATACCAATCAAACTCAAATTTCAAGTACAACGTCACAACATCATCAGAAAAACCCAATAATCAATTTGGACATCAATCATGAATTCGACAAACTCATTTTTTTGTCTTCAAGATTTTTCAATAATGTTGGATACAAAAATAAACTAAAGAAATTCATATCAATCAAACTCAAATTTCAAGTACAACTTCACAACATTATTAGAAAACCCCAATAATTAATTTGGACATCAATCATGAATTCGACAAACTCATTTTTTTTGTTCAAATTTTTTCAAGGTTCAATAATGGTGGATACAAAATTAAACTAGCAAAATTCATACCTCAAACTCAGTCTTCAAGCTTTTTCAATAATGGTGGATACAAAATTAGACTAACGAAATTCATATCAATAAAACTTAAATTTCAAGTACAACTTCACAACATTATCAGAAAACCCCAATAATCAATTTGGACATCAATCATGAATTCGACAAACTCATTTTTTTTGTCTTCAAGCTTTTTCAATAATGGTGGATACAAAATTAGACTAACGAAATTCATATCAATCAAACTCAAATTTCAAGTACAACTTCACAACATTATTAGAAAACCCCAATAATTAATTTGGACATCAATCATGAATTCGACAAACTCATTTTTTTTGTTCAAATTTTTTCAAGGTTCAATAATGGTGGATACAAAATTAAACTAGCAAAATTCATACCTCAAACTCAAATTTCAAATACAACTTCACAACATCATCAGAAAAACCCAATAATCAATTTAAACATCAACCATGAATTCGATAAACTTATTTTTTTTCTTCAAATTCTTTCAAGGTTTAATAATGGTGGATACAACAGATTTCTTGAAATATCACATAAGTAATTTAGTTCAACAATCATGTATTAAACGACTCTCTTTTTCAAAATTATTTTCTAACCCATTAAGTGGTAGCTCATTTTTTCCCCTTCAAATCTTTATTGAAGATGAATTGATCATAAATTTCTTCTTCTTCTTCTTCTTTTCAATGATGAATTTTGAAAAGTGTATTAAAATTCATAACTTTTCACACATATATTTATCTTTCTTAAAAAAATTAATGAAGATAATAAAAGTGGAGATAGAGAGTTTGAAGAAGAAGAAAGGGAATTGGGATGGGGCGGTATAAAGAAGAGGAAGAAGACGGGTGGGATCACGTCTATTTTTTAAGAAAATACACACTTTTTTAAAAAAAAAAACTGTCATGTCAAAATTAGAGGTAATATTAATACACTTTAAAGATGTTAAGGAGGTAAATAAATAAAAATTTAGTTTAGGTGCTAAAGTTGAGTGGACAAGTTCAGGGGTGAAATGATGTCTTTTCTCTTAAAATCATATTATTATAAAGTTACATGATACATTCATATGTCTTTACATATTTATAATTTAAGATCACAAAATTCTCAATTTTTTATTTTTATTTTTTAAGTTTTGGATCAAGTTAAAATCAGATAGAGTATATTTTACTTACCAATTTTCAATCACCTATAAGGTAACAGAGAGAAAATTGCTAGTTTTCTCCCGTGTCTCATTTGTGTTTATACTAGGTGGCTTAGCCGTGCTACGCTGTAATACCCCGATCGTTTCTTAAGCCTAAATCCATCTTTTGAGTGGATATGTATGACTTCCAAAGTGATTGATGTTTAAACCATGTTGTATTTCTTTAATTTCTACTTGTTTTCATGTAGATCATTGAATAATCTTTCCATTGATACCAATTTCATTGAGATCCGACATTGGACGAGGGAGTTATGGCCATTTTACTGAACGGTGATGGATCGCCCAGGTTTGACGGTCGACCTGGCGGACCGTCAGGTTCCTGGTGGACCATCAAGTGCCCCATCATGCCAAGGTAGTGACTCCTTTTTCAGGCCATCGTGCGACGGCCAAGTTGGTGGACCGTCAAAAAGTTGACGAACCGTCAAGGGGTCCGTCAGGTCGAGACAAAATATTTCGTTTCTAGCCCTCGAGTGACGGACGACTTGGTGGTCCATAAGTTTCTTAAAGGACCATCACTTCGACTATCACATCAAGGCAGAACGTTCCAGTTTTTTCACTCGAGTGACGGACGATCTGGTGGACCGTCAGGAGACTTGACAAACCGTCAAATCGATCATCACATGCCCCAATCAGCGAATTTCAGCTTTTTCAAAAGGGTATTTTGGTTATTTCCGCCACAGAAGGCCTTATATATATATCCTAGTAGAGAATAGCCCTTCATTTTCTCCTTTCCTCTACCAAGAAACATCTAGAAATTAGGGTTTCTTCCAAAACCCAAAAATTTAATCTTCTTCTAAGAAATTCAAGAATCTTCCATAGAGATTCAAAGTGATCCAAGAATCAAGCTTTCCTAATTAAAGACATCAAGAAATATAGCTCAAGAATGCTATAAAGTTTATATCAAGTTTCTACATCTCCAAAATTATAATATAAGGTATGTGGGGTTTGAACAAGAATACTCATTTTGTTCTTGTGACTAAAGATTTACTTTCTATTACTGATTTACATGATTTTGCAAGTGGGTTTACACCCAAATTTCTTTATTTACGATTTATGAGATTTGAGTTGAATAAGTTTGATATTTATGATTATTTCACCATCATGTTTCTTAAATTGAGAATTTATTCCATGAGTTGTATATTGTCATTATGTATTGATGATTTCTAAGCGATTTAAGACAAGTGTCATGAGTTATGCCTTTCCATGAGAAATTTGACTATTGAATATATATCGATATTTGAGATTGAAAGTCGAGAATGAGTTGTATGATGTTTCCTTGAAGCTTTTGATATTTGAAATGATTTGATAAGCAAAGATACTTGATGTTGAGAAAGATTGTTTTGATTTTGAGTCGAGTTAGGAATCCACAGTTGTTCATGATTTACAGATGAGATATATTTATGTTTTGGTCTCTATGATAGACTCATGAGTTGATATTGATTAAGGTGGATTTCCTAACGCGTTCTGAGCTGAGTCTGGAAGGAGTATTTAGCACCGAGCGGGAAATGTGGTATTTCCCCAAAACTACGTGCCACCGTAGGATTCATATTGATTATTGTGGGCCAAAGGTCGAGTATAGGATTGTGATTTATAAATTAAGGTTGTACTCACTGGCAAGAGTACGCCACCCTCGCCAATGTGGGGTTCTCTTCTTAGGAGAGCAAAACGTTGGACTCCATACAGCTCACATGGTGTAGTTATGTTGGTTATAAGAAACTCCCATGTCCATAATGATCTAAGTACCATGAGTTACCGAGTCACTCTAAGTCATGAGTTAAAGAGTTTGAGTTGAGTTAGATGATTTACAAGATTTATGAAGCATATGTTATTACTGATGACTTCCAGAAATGATATTTTAGATAATTCAAGCGAAGAGAGTTGTTATTGTCATCATGCATGATTTTCTTATACATTTATGATATTATTTAAAATGTTACATCCACCCCCACATACTCAGTACATTCCCAAGTACTGACTCTCATACTCTTTTGTACCCTATATTTCCTCATGATATAGGTTTAGGTGCTTAGTCTCAGCAGCGATAATAATTTTTGAGTACCTTCATCTTCATTTTTGCGGTTGGTGAGTCCTCATGGTTCGTGGACCTGTGTCTTCGATTTTGTCTTATTAATAGATGGATGTTTACTTTTAGTTTAGTACGATTTAGTTGGGGATCTGTCTCAATGGATCCTCTGTCCTATGAAGTAGAGGCTTTGTCAGACTAGTGTGCTAGCATGTACAGAAATTTTAGTATTTTATTTGTACAGAACCGTATTACTTCGTATCTCAGTATGTTCATGTCATGATTATTCTTCCTGACTTTATGATGAATCATGTCGTAGAGAGTTCTGAAGGTGATGACAGGCTTAGAAGGTTAGCTTGAGGCTACGTGTGGCCTTGAGCACCATGTGATGTCTCAGGATAGGTTCTCGGGGCGTTGCAAGCTTGGTATCAAATCCTAAGGTTCAAGGAGTCCTAGGGAGTCTGACAAGCCACGTTACGTAGAGTCTTGAACCTCGGTGTATAGCGAGCCACATCTATGAGCAAGAGGCTACGGGACATTTTAGGAAAAGTTATTTCTTTCTTTCAAGAGTCTATCGTGCTAATGACTGTTTCTCTCTGAGGTTAATTCGTGCTCTCTTATAAAAAAAAATGCCTCCTTGTAGAGCTCACAGAAACAACGAATGACCTCAACCCATTGATCCTTTAGGTGAGACGGTGTCCCATGTTGAATTCCGGATAACTTTCTAAGTGCTAGCCCAAGCGGTCACTGCCAACACCTAGGCTACTGTTCCACCTCTGTAAGGGAATAATTCTACTGCAGCCTGGGTTCATGACTTTATGCGAATGAATCCACCTGAGTTCTTTGGGTCGAAAGTAGGTGAAGACCCGCAAATATATTTAGATAAAGTAAGAAAGATCACTCAGATTATGCACGTGATGGAGGAGGAGAGTGTTGAATTGGCTGCCTATCAAATAAAAGATGTTGCTTATGATTGGGTGGAGATGTGAAGGAATAGTAGAGGGGAGAATGATACTCCTATGACTTGGCCATTATTCCAAGATGCCTTCTTAGACAGATTCTTTCCCCCAAAGGTGAGGAAAGCAAAATTAGAAGAATTTATGAACTTGAGACAGGGCCTCATGACAGTTAAGGAGTATTGCCATAAGTTTAACCAGTTATCTAAGTATGCTCCCGGTATGACGGCTGATTTTAGAACTAGTATGAGTAAGTTCTTTTACAACATAGTAGATCTACACTCTTTTACAACATAACCAGATACACCAGCCAAGAACTTACTCAAGACTAATGGTTCATCTATTAAGCATAGTGGATCTACACCAGCCAAGAACTAGCATGAACCACTATGTTAGATGAACTAATTTCATGAGGTTTCAACTGTCTGGAGGCATAGGATATAACCTTTCAAGACTAATGGTTCATGCTCAGCAGATCGAAGCAGACAAAGTGAAGGTTTTGTTTCTTGGGTCTAGCTAGATACTACCATCGTTTTGTCGAAGGTTTCTCTTCCATTGCTGTTTCTTTGACCCGATTGACCTAAAAGAAGGTTAAATTCCAGTGGTCAGATTCTTGCGAGAAGAGTTTTCAGGAGTTGAAGACTCGACTCACTTCAGTCCCTGTAATGACCCTGCCTAATGGTATAGATGATTTTGTGGTATATTGTGATGCTTCCAAAGTTGGTTTGGGTTACATGTTGATGCAGAAGTGTAAGGTTATATCCTATGCCTCCAGGCAGTTGAAACCTCATGAAATGGATTATCCAACCCATGACCTCGAGTTAGCTGAAGTACTTTTTTCCTTAAAAATCTGGAGACACTATTTGTACGGCGTTCATGTTGATGTCTTTACGGATTGCAAGAGTTTACAGTATGTGTTCACTCAAAGAGAGTTGAATCTTCGACAGATGCGATGGTTAGAATTACTGAAGGACTATGACATGAGTATGTTGTATCACCCAGGCAAGGCCAATGTAGTGGCAGATGCCCTTAGTAGGTCGTCCATGGGAAATGTAGCACATATTAAGGAAGATAAGAGTGACTTAGCCCCTGAAGTGCATCATTTGGCTAGGTTAGGTGTTATATTGCTCAACTTAGCTAAGGGTAATGTTTGGATTCAGAGTAGTTCCGAATCTTCCCTAGTTTCGGAAGTAAAGGAGAAGCAAGATATGGATTCTCATTTGGCTGAATTAAAAGCGTCCGTCAAAGACCAAAAGGTGGAGGTTTTCTCCCAAGGGGGAGATAGTGTATTGAGATTTCAGAACAGATTTTGTGTGCCTGATGTTGATGATCTGAGGCAGAGAATTATAGATGACGCGCATGGCGCGTGATATTCTATTCATCCCGGTGCTACCAAGATGTACTACAATTTACGGGAAATTTATTGGTAGAATGGTATGAAAAAAAGATATAGCAAAGTTCGTAGAAAAGTGTGAAACTTGCCAGTAGGTAAAGATAGAGCACCAGAGACCCGGTGGTGTGATGCAAGAATTTAACATTCCTACTTGGAAGTGGGAAGTGGTGAATATGGATTTCGTGACTGGTTTACCTCTTTCTCGTCGTCATCATGATTCTATTTGGGTTGTTGTAGACAGGTTGACTAAGTCAGCACATTTTCTGCCAGTGCATACATCTTTCACTGTGGAGGACTATGCTAAGTTGTATATTCGAGAGTTAGTCAGGTTGCATGGAGTTCCGTTGTCTATCATCTCCGATAGAGGTACTCAGTTTACTTCTCAGTTTTGGAGAGCCTTTCAGAAGGGTCTTGGCACCTAAGTTTATCTTAGCTCCACTTTTCATCCACAAACAGATGGTCAGGCTAAGAGGACTATCCAGACTTTGGAGGATATGTTGAGAGCTTGTGTTCTTGATTTCAAAGGAAGTTGGGATGAACACTTGCCGTTGATTGAATTTACTTACAATAATAATTTTCATGCTAGTATTGGAATGGCTCCGTTTGAAGCCTTGTATGGGAGAAGATGTAGATCGCCCATAGGTTGGTTCGAAGTGAGTGAAACTGCTGTGATTGGACCTGATGCTGTATTTGAGGCTATGGAGAAATTTAAGTTAATTCAGGAGAGATTAAAGACAGCCTAGAGTCGTCAGAAGTCATACGCAGATGTGAGAAGAAGAGTTTTTGAGTTTGAAGTTGGTGATATGGTGTACTTAAAAATTTCACCCATGAAAGGGGTGAAAAGATTTGGAAAGAAAGAAAAACTGAGTCCTAGATATGTTGGCCCTTATAGAGCTTTGAATCTTGTTGGGAAAGCAGCTTATGAGATTGAGTTGCCTGCAGAGTTGTCAGCTGTCCATCCTGTGTTTCATGTTTCTATGCTCAAGAAGCACATTGGAGATTCTGTTGTTGTTGATCCATCGGAAGGTTGTGATGTTCAGGATAGCCTTTCGTATGATGAAATCCCGTTTGAAATCCTAGATTATCAAGTCCGTAGACTGAGGAACAAGGAAGTTCCCTTGGTTAAAGTTCTATGGCGAAATCAATCTGTCGAGGGTGCCACTTGGGAAACAGAAGCAGACATGCGAGCTAGTTACCCTCATCTTTTTTCAACGAGTTTGAATCAAGCTGAAGGTACTATTCCCTTAATTTAGTTTCCTCTTAATCTAATGTATTCAACTATATGGTTATTCCATCTATGATTCGTGCACTTGGTGAAGTACTCAAAAGTTTAGAGTAAAGTGAGCCCTTATATGTGAGTCGTTCCAGCTATACGTCCTTATTTTCTCTTGTTTTTGTCCTATTTGGCAACATTCGAGGAAGAATGTGTCCAAGGCGGAGATATTGTAATACCCCGATCGTTTCTTAAGCCTAAATCCATCTTTTGAGTGGATATGTATGACTTCCAAAGTGATTGACGTTTAAACCATATTTTATTTCTTTAATTTCTACTTTTTTTCATGTAGAGCATTGAATAAGCTTTCCATCAATACCAATTTCATTGATATCCGACATCGAACGAGGGAGTTATGGCCGTTTTACTGAACGGTGTCGGATTGCCCAAGTTTAACGGTCGACCTGGCGGACCGTCAGGTTCCTGGTGGACCGTCAAGTGCCCCATCAAGCCAAGGTAGTGACTCCTTTTTTAGGCCATCGTGCGACGGCCAAGTTGGTGTACCATCAAAAAGTTGACGGACCGTCAAGAGATCCGTCAGGTCGAGACAGAATGTCTCATTTCTGGCCCTCGAGTGATGGACGACTTGGTGGTCTATCAGTTTCCTGACGGACCATCACTTCGACCGTCACGTCGAGGAAGAACGTTCCAATTTTGGCACTCGAGTGATGGACAATCTGGTGGACTGTCAGGAGACTTGACAGACCATCAGATCGACATCAACATGAAATTTTGGTCATTTCCACCCCATAAGGCCATATATATATATATATATCCTAGTAGATAATAGCCCTTCATTTTCTCCTTTCCTCTACCAAGAAACATCTAGAAATTAGGGTTTCTTCCAAAACCCAAAAATTCAATCTTCTTCCAAGAAATTCAAGAATCTTCCATAGAGATTCAAAGTGATCTAAGAATCAAGCTTTCCTAATTAAAGGCATCAAGAAATCTAGCTCAAGAATGCTATAAAGAAGTTTATATCAAGTTTCTACATCTCCAAAATTATAATCTAAGGTATGTGGGGTTTGAACAAGAACACTCCTTTCGTTCTTGTGCCTAAAGATTTACTTTCTATTACTGATTTACATGATTTTGCAAGTGGGTTTATACCCAAATTTCTTTATTTATGATTTATGAGATTTGAGTTGAATAATTTTGATATTTATGATTATTTCACCATCATGTTTCTTAAATTGAGAATTTATTCCATGAATTGTATATTTTCATTACGTATTGATGATTTCTAAGCGACTTAAGACAAGTGTCATGAGTTATGACTTTCCATGAGAAATTTGACTATTTAATATATATCGATATTTGAGATTGAAAGTCGAGAATGAGTCGTATGATGTTTCCTTGAAGCTTTTGATATTTGAAATGATTTGATAAGCAAAAATACTTGCTGTTGAGAAAGATTGTTTTGATTTTGAGTCGAGTTAGGAATCCACAGTTGTTCATGATTTACAGATGAGATATATTTATGTTTTGGTCTCTATGATAGACCCATGAGTTGATATTGATTAAGGTGGATTTCCTAACGCGTTCTGAGCTGAGTCTGGAAGAAATATTTAGCACCGAGCGGGAAATATGGTATTTTCCCAAAACTACGAGCCACCGTAGGATTGATATTGATGATTGTGGGCCAGAGGCCGAGTATGGGATTGTGCTTGAGAAATTGAGGTTGTACTCGCTGGCAAGAGTACGACACCCCCGCCAATGTGGGGTTCTCTCCTTAGGAGAGCAAAACGTTGGACTCCATACGGCTTACATGGTGTAGTTATGTCGGTTATAAGAAACTCCCACGTCCATAATGATCTAAGTACCATGATTACCGAGTTACTCTAAGTCATGAGTCAAAGGGTTTGAGTTGAGTTAGATGATTTACGAGATTTATAAAGCATATGTCATTACTGATGACTTCCAGAAATAATGTTTTAGATAATTCAAGTGAAGAGAGTTGTTATTGTCAGCGTGCATGATTTTCTTATACATTTATGATATTATTTAAAATGTTGCATCCACCCCCACATACTCAGTACATTCCTAAGTACTGACTCTCATACTCTTTTGTACTCTATATTTCCTCATGATATAGGTTTAGATACTCAGTCTCAGCAGCGACAGTGATTTCTTAGTACCTTCATCTTCATTTATGCAGTTGGTGAGTGCTCATGGTTTGTGGACCTATGTCTCCGACTTTGTCTTGTTAATAGATGGATGTTTACTTTCAGTTCAGTACGAGTCAGTTGGGGATTTGTCCTAATGGCTCCTTTGTCCTATGAAGTAGAGGCTTTGTCAGACTAGTGTGCCAGCATGTACAGAGCTTTCAGTATTTTGTTTGTACAGAACCGTATTACTTCGTATCTCAGTATGTTCATATCATGATTATTCTTCCCTACTTTATGATGAATCGTGTCGTAGAGAGTTCTGAAGGTGATGACAGGCTTAGAAGGTTAGCTTGAGGCCACGTGTGGCCTTGAGCACCATGTGATGTCTCGGAATAGGTTCTCGGGGCGTTACATATGTACGGGCCCAATATTGATACTTAAAAATTTCACGATATGTGTAATTTTAGCATTTAATTAAAATCTTCATTTATTTAGTTGATAATGTAAGTTGTTAATATGACACCCATAAGATTTTGAGAGTCAATCAAATATTTATATTTTAAAATTTTTTTAGTTGTTAATTATTGTGATTAATATATTTTTTTACGTATTTTTTAAAAATAAATAATAAATTAATTATTTTTTAGATTTTTTAAGTTGTTAACTATAACAATTTATAATACTTTTTATTTAATTTATAAATAATATATTCTTTTGAATATATAACAGATTAATTATTTTTTTAGATATTTTAAGTTGTTAACTATTGTAATTGATAATACTTTTTTGACATTGTAATTTACTATTTTAAGTTCTTAGCTAATTTATAATACTCCCCCTGTTTAAATTTTTGTGGAATTGATAGTCAATTATATTTTAAAAGTAATTTAAGTTTTTAATTATTATGATTTATAATAATTTTTCTTCTATTCCAATTTAAACGATACTGATATAATTTCGATGTCAATCAAATACCACGATTGAAGCAGCAAAGTAGGCATGTCTTAAATGATTCATAATAACTAATTAGAATTAATGCTATAAAAATACTCATGAAAAAAGTCTAAGTAGACCTTATATAAGATTTCAAATTAATTTAAAATATTATTGAGCTAATTTATTATTTTATGTTTATTTTATCTTTTTTTTTATTAAATATTATTAATTTTTTAATATTTAAATGATCTCTAATAATTAATTAAGGGTGATATAGTAAAATTACGATATTAAGGGTGATATAGTAAAATTACGATTGAAGCAGTTGAAGTAGATTTGTCATAAATGTCTATTTTAATTTTTTATTAAATATTATTAATTTTTAAATATTATATAATAATTAATTAGAAATAACATAATAAAATTACAGCCAAACAGACAGATGACAAGCAGATATGTTTGACGGAGTGGAGTCTGCTTGAGCAGCTCCACTCCCACTTATTATATTGGAGAAATGTGCCCGCCTTGCTTCGGTTTAAGGTCAACGAACTTGTCAATTTGGTTTTTAATTGAGAAAATTAGCTGCCTTCCAACGTAATGGAATCTCTTTTCTTCTTTCTCTTTTCGTAAATATTTTACATGAAATCATGTTAGGTATAACGAAAATCAACTTTCAAACTTATATTTTTCAAGGGAAAATTATTTTATAATTTTTGATTTTTTTTCAAGTACAACATATTTTAAATAAAGAAATGTTTATCCTCATATGAGTTCTTTTGTTTTTTTCGTAACTGCTTTAATTCTAAACTTCATATTATTTGCTCCAACCAACATTTAAATATTATTATTAATCTTTAGTACTTAAATTTTATCAACTAATTCTTCACTTTGCTACTATACCAAAGCATAATAGGCTACAAGATCAAACTTTCAACAAAAATAATAATACATCTAGTATAATTTCATAAATAAATTTTGAAGAGGATAAAATGTAGACGAGTCTTATTCTTATCTCCGTGGTGTAAAAGAGTATTTTTAATAAATATTTGACTCAAAAAAAGTATTTGTTGCATGCACTGACAGATCTACATGCAATCCAGGGGTTCATCCGAACCCCTTTCGTCGGAAAATTACACTGTATATATATGATTAAAATTTTAATTTACCGTATATATGTTAAGTATTGAACCCCCTTGACACAAGACTAAAACTTGATTCAGTGGTGAAGGGGTGCAAAATTTCTCATTCAGCGTGCATTCGAGTCTGTATAACACTGTTTTGTTTTTTCAATTTTTTATATTAGCTTTTGGATTAAATCCCTAGTTACTTACTTACTTTCTTGCTCTCTTACGTTTTGTCTCCTTTTTGGTTTCTCTTCTCTCTCACTTTCATGATTACTAATTTGATGGTTGACTTTTTTTCTTCTATTTTTTCACAAAATTATACTACTTTTTTTTATTGCTTATCTGTTTTGACTGATTTAAAATATTTTACATCTTCTCTCCTTACAATTAAGAAAAAATTAATATTAGTTTTATCATGTTAATGTATAAACAACTTAACTGTAAAGTACAATTTTAGTAACTTATTGTGTACAATTTTAGTAACTTATTGTACTTTTTATGTAATTTTTAAATATGTAAATTATTTTTAAAAAAAGTGTAAAGATTGTACGTTTGAATGCACGATTAAAATAAAGAAGTTTAACTTTCTCCGTTTTGTTGTTCATGTTGAGGTAGTGTTGAACTTTTTCTAGCTCGCTCAAATCAAATTCGACCCGCTTATATCTGATCCTACCCACTTATTTTTGAAGTTCTGTTAACGTGCTTAGTTATTTTTTTAATCCCTCAATAGAAATTCTGGCTCGTCACTAATTGCATGATTATGAAAAAAATAAGACAGAAAAGAAAAAAGCAAAATACAAAACAAAGTGAAAAAACAAAAAGTAATGCACATCAAAGAATAAGAAATCATGTCATATATATTTAAACAATACAATTAAACGAATAAGAGGGAGGAGGATAGCATCACTGCCTCCCACTGTACCACACGAAGTGCGAATACTAAATTACGTACATACTAATCTTCTGATGTAATCTCCAACCTCTATATTTTCGGATCATATTTTTAGTTTGCTCAGATATGTTATGTTATGTCATGTCTCTAACTTTTAGCACCAATAATTATATATCGGTCAAGGGTCAATAAATAATAATCATTTACAAATTGATTTTTAGTTTTACATGTTTTTATTGAGAATGATTTTATTTTTGTATATAATAGATTTGAAAATAAGATAAGAGGTCTTTCCAATGTGAAATGACATATATACACACTTTTGTGAATTCTCCACTTTTATGGTAAGAGAGGGCAGGTAACCGATGCCGGGTGGAAGTTCGGTCGGTTCGATCTGATTATTTAATATCGGTTCGGTTTATTGATTTTCAGACCGACAAAAATGGCATTCGTAACCAAATCGAAATAAATTCGATTTGATTCGATTTTTACAAATTCGGTTCGATTATTTCGAATTTTTATTTCGGTTTGAAATATTAAAGTAGTTAGTCTCTCTTTTTCATAACTGAACATTTAAAATTGATGGAATTTTTAGAAAAATTATTTTTTTCAAACCTGTTTTTCATTCCCAAATATAAATAACTATAAATAACTCAACATGAATGAAATGAAAAGAAATAATCATAAGCTTAACATAATACATAACGTCATTAATCATTACATATAATATAATCTTGCATAAATAGTCTACAAAACAATACAAAACTCATAAAATAATCCATAAACAGCTTGCGGCGTATGTGAATTTGCTGATAAATGTTAATTGTGAATTACTAAATATTATATATATATATATATATATATTATTTATAATTTTGATGTTTTGGTTTAACTGATATTTAAAAAAAAAAAAAACTGAAAACCGAAAAATTGAAATTTTAAAATTACAAACTGAATCCGATCCGAAAAACCAAAAAACTGAAACTAAAATTAAATTTCGATTTGATTTTTTGATTTTTTCAATTTAAACTAAAATATGCCCACCTCTAGATGGCACACAAATTAAAATTAATTACGTAAGTCGTATGGAGAAAACTGGATAAAGACAAGGACAAATTCATTGTATCATGTAGGTATGTTGGTATTCACTGTTTATAATTTAGGAGCAACCACACGTAACATTCTTATAATATCAGAACGAGGAAAAAAGCTACGGATCATTTGAATAATAAAATTGAGCAAGACAAATGGTGGACCAATAATATTTGCAGAAAAGACTAACCTGATTTTCTTTGTGATATCTTATGAAGCACTTAATTAATATCTTATGAAGCTCTTAATTAATTAGGTTTGACAAATTTATACATGAAAAAAAAAAATTGCAAAATGACAAACTGGTTTATTCCGTGTGGGCAAGAATCCTCGCCCATCCTAGGTTTTTTTTTTTTTGTTTCATCATTTGATTTGATATTCGGTGTTCGTATTGAAGCCCGATTAATTCAAATTCATGCTGGTTAGAGGCTTCATTCGAGGATAGCTCTCCTTATCAAGAATTTTTCTATACTTAAGACATTTGTAGGGGGGTGCGCGGATTTAATAGGTATAATAGATTCAGTAGGTTTCTAGTGAATCTATTTTTATTAGTGCGTGGATATTTTGTTTCAATATCTTTTAATAATTTACTTTTTTCGTAAGATATATTCATTAAATTTTTT